>NW_026652294.1:13189155-13203499 GCF_009828535.3 Hylobates moloch | reverse complement strand
GTGTGTGTGTGTAGGGGTATGCGTGTATACGCCTACACTCCTGGCTCCTAGTGGATTCTGGTTCAAGCCTTAGCAAGGCGGAGCAGGCAGTGAGGGATATGGCACTGTCACCTGCAGTCTGCAGCCCCCAGCCAGCTCTGCCGGAGTATACGTAGCCTTGCAGCTTGTGTGTTCAACCAGGGACTCTGAGAACTGGCTCCTGCTATCTGATGGGAAGCGCCTGGAACGCCAGGACCACCCCTCTTGAAGCCTCAGCAGAAACCTCCAGGGCCCCAAATCCTGTGTCCAGTGGCCTGACTGAGGGCCATGCACTCCCCCTGGGGGGCGAGGGTGGGGGCAAGGGGCTGACTTTCTCCCTAGCTCAGCTGACGCCTGGCCACCAGGCAGCGGCGTGCGTCTAGTGGGGCGACAACCCTGCCTTCCCTGCATTCTTGAGCTAGAAGCAGGCAAACTTCCCAAGTAGGGGACGGGGAAAATGGTCCTCCCTGGGCGACATGGACCAGAGTCAGTGGCAGGCAGCCCAGGAGGCCCTGGGAAGAGGGCAGGCAGGACTCGCAGGGGTCTATCCTAGCCGCCCAAAGACAGGGAACCTCCTCTCAGACAACTCTGGGCGCTGAGGGGAACCGGCTCTGGGCAAAGGCAGCAAGCCAGCCACCCACTCCCTAGCCCTCGGGCGCTGCCCTCTTCCCCAGGCGCCCTGTCCCCAGGCCCTCCGGCAGCACCGAGGAGACGGAGCTCTCAGGGCCGGAGGCGCCCCAGCCCGGGCCCTGCCAATGCCAGCCGGCACCCCCTCACTTCCCGCAGCCGCCTCACTGCAGGCACCCCCTCACTTCCCCTCACTTCCCGCGGCCGCCTCACTTCCCGTACGCTCTTCACTTCCCGTACCCGCGCCCGGCAGGAGATAAGATGTGGAGGAAGTGAGCTCACGTAGCCCGGGCCGTGCCCACGTGGGGACGGAAAAAAAGCCCACGACTCGCTCAACCCTGTCCGCGGGGCTCCTCAGGCCGGGGCCGCGTCGTCGCAGCTGGGACAGCCCACCTGCGACCGAAGGCGCTAGAAGGGCACCCCCACCCGGCACTGGCCCTCTGCGCGGGCAGGGTGGGGCGCCTCCCTGAGAAGTCACCTGGGGCTCCCGGCAGGGCCGGGGCGCCGGCTCCGCTCACTCACCCGCAGGTGGCTCCAGCTTCAGGGCTCCGACTCCCTAGGGGCGCTCCTGGAGCCGGGAAGCCTTGGGGCGAGTGGGCGGGGCTCGGGCTCCAGCCACTCAGACTACCAGGGGCGGGGGCAGGAGGCCGACCCCAGCCACCCTTAAAGCTGTCGCCCCCTCTGAGCCCCAGTCCTGCTGGGCCGCCCGCCCAACCCGCGGGCCCCTTTAAGAGGAGGGGCCAAGACCAGGGAGAAGGGGAAGGGCAGCAGACACCAGCTCTGCTTGGTCACTGTCACGGGAGGACCCCATTCAACCAGCAAGGTGGGCCCGGCTGCTCCCAAGGGATGCCTCCTGTCTGTCCTCAGTCTGTTCGCTGGTCTGTGAGCCGCCTGTCTGCAGCCCGTGGCTGGCCTCCCAAAGCAGCTGCCTCCCCTCACGACCCGCCACCCAACACTAGGCAGACTCAGGACCCCACGTGCTGCTGACCTCACTGAGGACCAGCTTCTTCACTGGACTGAACAGAAAGCCACCCCTGCTAGCCCTAGGAAGCTCCAGAGAATGCAAAATCCTTGATCCTTCCCGCATACCATCTTGAAGCTACAAGGCTGCTCCCACCCCAGACCTTCTGCCCTCCAGGCACGCACAGCCCTGACATACAGAATGCCCTGACGCCAAAACTGATGTAGACCAGTGAACAAGGGCAGCCATAAACAAGGTCCGACCACCCCAGCCTAGAGCACACAGGCCTGCCTGCTTCACTGCTAGGATGCAGAGCCCATGGGATGGATGATGCATGCTGTCTTCCCACCCCACTAGATCGGAGGGGCCCTAGTCTGTGGGTTGGCAGCCCACCCCATACCCACATGGTGCCAGGCACCCAGCAAGCACTCAGCCTACATGGGATCAGACCAATCAGCTTAATGCTTTTAGGGGAGGGGAATGGTCTGAGAGGGATCACCATTCAACCAAAGAAAGGGTGTGGCATTAAGTAGCCTTGTTCACATCTGTGGGAGCAACTGAGCACACCCATCCCCTATTCAATGGTGAGATGGCCCTGGAAGTCTCAGTCTCCTCATTCTGAGCCACTGAACAGAATACAATTCCAGCAGCCTCTCACCACTGAGATCTTCATTTCTAAAACAACTAAGGTTTGGGGCCAGGCATGGTGGCTCATGCCTGTGATCCTAGCACTTTGAGAGGCCAAGGTGGGAGGATCACTTAAGCTCAGGAGTTCGAGACCAGCCTGGACAACATACTGAGACCTCTCTCTTTCTTTTTTTAAACCAAAAAGAAAGAAAGAATTAAGGTTTGGAACAGGAGGAGAGGGTCTGTAGGGCTTGTGGAGAAATAGGGCGGGGGGCCACGCCTGGAATAGGACATAAGGGTGTGTAGTCACAGCCTCATACACCTGTCATCCTTACCTGGATCCAGCCCAAGCAAGAGCCACATGACAAGCCACAGCCCTGGGATGCAGCAGGGGGAAGAAGACAGAGTCCTCCTCCATGGATTTCCATGTTCTTCCATACCTACAATGCACCCATGGGAACAGGGAGGCAGGGGTGAACAAGGCACAGTGCCACCCCTAAGGGCCTCAGAATGTGGTACAGGGGTGGCAGATACCTTATACAAAGCTGCTCCTAATATTCTCCTGTCCAGACATCACTACAGGAGGTCCTCAAATAGTGTCATCCATAACACTGATGAGAAAAAAAATCTATTCCAGCCAGGGCTACTGTCTGTGTGGAGTGTGCACGTTCTCCCCATGTCTGCACGGGTGTTCTCTTGAGTACCCTAGTTTCCTCCACATCCCAAAGCCGTGCACATTAGGCTCACTGTTGTGTCTAAATGGTCCCAGCCTAAGTGAGTGTGGGTGTGGGTGCACCCTGCCATGGCAAGGCATCCCATCCAGGACTGGTTTCTGCCTTGTGCCCTGAGCTGCCTGGATAGGGGACCACCTGCAACCCTGAAGTGGAGTAATTAGGTAAATAATTATCTAACTTTTTATTAATCGTCCATAAATGCATGCATAGCTCACATTTCAATGGTTAATATTAGAAATGTTTGGGGTCTTCAAAAGTTCGGTGATGTTTTTGTGGTTAGAAACATCCACAGGAACGTAACTCTTGCTTCTGTCAATCAGCCTATGGTAAAACTGGTTTCATTCTATGTTTTGCTTAAAAGTGAAGATCCCAAGAACCTATCATCAAGATTGAGAACTTACTGTAACTGATCCCAGCATTCTCAGAGCCCCAAAGAAACTTCAGATCCCTTCTCACCTCAGAGCTCCAAGGAAACACCACATGACGTGGGGTAAAATGCAATTAAAGCACAGAAAGATGTTGATGCAGAATCCTGGCCGCCACCAACTTCCAGAACTGGAAAGACCCTGGAAGACCATCCTGGCCTCCTCAAAGCCTCTAGTACTTACAGACTAGACCACACAGGTCCCTGGGGACGGAACAAAACTGAGCCCCAGTTAGACTAGGGGAAAAAGGTCTATAGAGAAAAGACCAGCTTCTGCACACATTCTACCTCCCATGTGCTGAGAGATCTCTGGGACTCCCACACTCTTCCCTGTAGAATGGCCAGCTCTGCTGCACTGCGTCCACCGGCATTGCTTTTTAGCCATTCTAAGCCTCTAAGGCAGATGGGTGTTTAAAAACCCATAAACCGCCGGGCGCAGTAGCTCATGCCTGTAATCCCAGCACTTTGGGAGGCCAAGGCGGGCGGATCACGAGGTCAGGAGATCGAGACTATCCTGGCTAACACGGTGAAACTCCATCACTACTAAAAATACAAAAAATTGTCTAGGCATGGTGGCGGGCGCCTGTAGTCGCAGCTACTCGGGAGGCTGAGGCAGGAGAATGGCGTGAAACCCAGGAGGCGGAGCTTGCAGTGAGCTGAGATCATACCACAGCACTCCAGCCTGGGCGACAGAGCGAGACTCCGTCTCAAAAAACAAACAAACAAACAAACAAAACCTGTAAACCAGCCCACAAGTTGGCCAAGATTAGCACGCCCCCACCTTCCAACCAGACCTCCACCACACATATTTTCAGTGGGGAAATGCCTCTGGATTTTGAACAATCACTTACAAGTGAATTTCCATTAGGGAAAAAAAAATTGTCTGGAAATTTACTTTGCTACCTTGTATTTATTTCCTTCAGGCCATGGAGTCCTTTATTTCCACGCCTCCTACTCTGTTAGGAATCCCTTGGGTGGGAGTGCCACCTAGTGCCATTGTTGAGGCTCTGCAGGCTCTCAGGCTACCTGCAGATGGAGGCCTCCCTGCCTCAGTCAACCCACCTGTATTCTCTGCCAGGTCCCAGCTGTGTGAATTTCATGCACTACTTCTAGGGGGATGCCCTGTGCCAGGGAACAGAAGGTAGCTGCGGAACAGGGGTGGCAGATGTCCTCAGCTAATTCTCATTTCCTGGCTCTTGGCTAATCCTCATTCCCTAGGGGCTAGCAGAGGCCCCTCAAGGAAGATGGCTGGTGTCTTAAGGGCTAGTACAAGAAACCACAGGCAGGCATCAGCCTCCCAGACATCTGGGCAGAGAGGCCTGGCAAGCACAAAGTGCCTTCAGGCTATTTCTCTACACACCAGATTCTCCTATCCCTGCCCAACTCCCCATTCATCTTTGAGAATCGTTTTTGGCAGTCCTACTATCCTGCAAGATGTCCCGGATACCCCTGGCACATTCAGAGCCCCACCAGTAGCTCCCCAAGGGCCCTGCCCAGGCACTGAGGAAGGGCAGACTGGGGTGGAATTAAGAAAAAGTGCTTTAGGCCAGATGTGGTGACTTTAGTGTCTGCAATCCCAGCACTTTGGGAGGTCAAGGTGGGGAGATCACCTGAGGTCAGGAGTCCAACACCAGCCTGGCCAGCATGGTGAAACCCCAATCTCTACTAAACATACAAAAATTAGCCAGGTGTGGTGGTGCACGCCTGTAATCCCAGCTACTCGGGAGGCTGAGGTGGGAGAATCGCTTGAACCCAGGAAGCAGAGGTTGCAGTGAGCTGAGATTGCCACTGCATTCAGCCTGGGTGACAGAGCAAGACTCCATCTCAAAAAAAAAAAAAGAAAAGTGCTTTTAGGCCTGGCATGGTGGCTCACACCTGTAATCCCAGCACTTTGGGAGGCTGAGGTGGGCGGATCACCTGAGGTCAGGAGTTTAAGACCAGCCTGGCCAACATGGTGAAACCCTGTCTCCACTAAAAATACGAAATTACCCGGGTGTGGTGGCACGTGCCTGTAATCCCAGCTACTCAGGAGGCTGAGGCATGAGAATCACTTGAACCTGGGAGGTGGAGGTTGCAATGAATTGAGATCGTACCATTGCACTCCAGTCTGGGCAACAAGAGTGAAACTCTGTCTCAAAAAAAAAAACAAAATAAAACTGCTTTTAGGTAGAGCTGCCTGGCAGACAGCTTCACACAGGGCCGCAGGCATCTTGAGTCGCCATCCCTCGATTCCTTTCAGCCTCAGAAGTTTATCCAGCCTTGTGTTTAAGTTCCATGTCTTTTTTGGAGACAGAGTCTGACTCTATCCCCCAGGCTGGAGTGCAGTGGAATGGTCTTGGCTCACCACAACCTCTGCCTCCCAGGTTCAAGCAATTCTCATGCCTCAGCCTCCCAGGTAGCTGGGATTATAGGCACCTGACACCACGCTGGGCTAATTTTTGTATTTTTAGTAGAGACGAGGTTTCACCATGTTGGCCAGGCCTGTCTCAAACTCCTGACCTCAGATGTCTGCCTGCCTCCCAAAGTGCTGGGATTACAGGCATGAGCCACCATGCCCTTTGAGTTCCACGTATTCTTGAGACACAGTCCCTTCCGCTCATCCACACACTGGCTGCTCAAAGCCATTGGAGGTAGCTCCAAGTGGGTCCTGGGCCACCTGGGGGCATATGTGAGCCACCATTCTGCCCTCTGCGATCTCCTCTTGCCCTAGAATGAGCCCACAATTCTCTGAGGTCAGAGCTGGCTCTGCCAGCCAGTTCCAGTGGCATAAGAACACTACAGGAGTTCAGGTGGCACGGGGGGCAGGAAGCTCTGCTTCCCTGCCAACTTGACTATTTGCCCATTTCCACACTCACACCTATTAGGTAAGAGGTAAAATAGTACTTACTAAAGCTCCACTCCCTGCCAGCATGGGGCGGTATTTACATACGCATCACCTCATTTAACAACTTTATGAGGGTGTGAATGGTCCTATTTATAGATGAGAATAATAAAGCTACAGAATGTACATGGCTCACCAACATGGAGAACATGTCTGATACTGCCCACCACCAGGTACATCGCGGGCGCTGGATCGCGTGCTGAGCACAGGCCCATGGGGCTCCAGGCAGGGGACAGGAGAAGAGGAGGACACAGGGCACTTCTCAGGTCCTGCCTATGCTTAGGCTGAATGGTGGCAGATCAGACAGGCTGATCTGTCTTTATTCCTTTTGATAAATTGGAATACTGTACTATACTTTTTTTTTTTTTTTAATTCTAAACAGAGGCTAGAAACAAGGAAGCAGTGCTCAGGCAGGAGTGAGCATCCCTGTAAGCCGAGCTGAATAAGGCCTTTCCTGCACTGCTGCTCCCCAAACACCTCAGCCCTTGCCACAAGCCCCTAGGGCCAGACCTCAAAACAACAAAACCACCTTCCAGGTTCAAGCGATTCTCCTGCCTCAGCCTCCCAAGTAGCTGGGATTACAGGTGCCTGCCACCACGCCCGGCTAATTTCTGGGGTTTTTTTTGTTTTGTTTTGTTTTGTTTTGAGATGGAGTCTTGCTCTCTCTCCCAGTCTGGAGTGCAGTGGCACGACCTCAGCTCACTGCAAGCTCTGCCTCCCAGGTTCACACCATTCTCCTGCCTCAGCCTCCCAAGTAGCTGGGACTACAGGCGCCCACCACCACGCCCGGCTAATTTTTTGTATTTTTTTTAGTACAGACGGGGTTTCAACGTGTTAGCCAGGATGGTCTCGATCTCCTGACCTTGTGATCTGCCCGCCTCAGCCTCCCAAAGTGCTGGGATTACAGGCATGAGCCACCGCGCCCAGCCTAATTTTCGTATTTTTAGTAGAGACGGGGTTTCACCATGTTGGCCAGGCTGGTCTTGAACTCCTGACCTCGTGATCCGCCCACCTCGGTCTCCCAAAGTGCTAGGATTACAGGCGTGAGCCACCGCACCCAACCTTTTCCCTTTTTTTAAAAAGATTACATATTAGTTGGGTGCAGTAGCTCATGCCTATAATTTCAACACTTTGGGAGGCCAAGGCAGGCATGTCACTTGAGCCCAGGAGGTTGAGACCTGCCTGGGCAACATGGCAAAACTCTACAAAAAAAAAAAAAAAAAAAATATATATATATATATATATATATATACCACACACACACATATATGTATATATATACACATATATGTATATATATACACATACATGTATATATACATATATATAACAATTAGCAGGGCATGGTGGTGCACGCCAGTAATCCCAGCTACTCAGGAGGCTGAGGTGGGAGGATTGCTTGAGCCCGGGAGATTGAGGCTGCAGTGAGCAATGATCACACGGCTACACTCCAGCCTGGGCAACAGAGCAAGACCCTGTCTCAAAAAAGAAAAAGTTGTGGTTTTTATTTTTATTTTTATTTTTTTTTGAAAAAGAGATTACATATTCACCATTAAAAATCTCTCATTGGCCCTAAACTGGCAACAGTCATCTAACCCTGCTCTCACACCACTCTGAACCAGATCCTCCTCTGTACTTCCTCCTGCACCAGCTCGTGGGAGCCACAGGGCTGTTCTGTTCAGACCTGAGAGCCCCATTCAGGCACTCACGCTGGGACGTGCATGTCACTTTACTCCAGTGACTGAGGACCTGAGAACTCCTTCGTCCTCCATTTTCCAGAGCAAAGAAGAAACAGTGAAAGCTACAGAACAGCATCTCTGCTTTTGTGAAAGCACAATTCTCTTCCCACGCAGACTCGGTCTGGGGAAGAGGTCAACTTTTGGATCCACTCTTCTGAAGAAGCAAGTGTCCCGCTCCCCTCACCCGGCACTGGCCATCTTGAATCAGTGAAGAGGAAAGCTCTTCATTCCCTAATGTCACGTCCTACACATTACAAGCTCTGACTGAAATTTCTCACTCAGAATGTTTGTAACCTAAACATTTAGACTGAGTGGCAAGGAAGGAGGATCCATGTGCTTCCAGAAATAAGGCTCGGTCCCAGGCAGACCCAGAGGCCGCCCTGCCTTTGGCGTGGGAGCCACAGGCTGAGCAAGTGCCTCCCCTCGGGCCAGGCCCTCTGTCCTCCAAACCGTTGGGCCAGGAGAGCCTGGCCCTGCTCTGTGGCCACTCAGGCAGATGTATTTTGGCTGTGCCTGCCCTTGGCTGTGGGGCTGCTGCCAGGTGGTGGTGGCCCCAGGATGAAACCAGCCCTCCCCCAAGACCTAGATCCACAGGGCAGAGGCAACACAAAGGAACTCAGGACGCTATGACTGGGCACAGCTCAGGCCCAAAGATGTGGGGCAGGTCCAGTCACAACAGCAGCCCCACATCCCTTCTGGAGAGTCTGGACGGCCACCCCTGCTGTCAAGCCCCTGCCCCATGGGAAACTCACCTCCACTTGACCTGACTAACTGCAAGCAAAAGTGTCCACCAAATGCCCTGGGTCTGTGGAGGGGCGGGGAAGGGGGGATGAAGGGGGATGAAGCGGGGAAGTGGGGAGAACAGGGAAGAGGGAGAAACGCTTGTTGGCCAAGACCGGCGGAGAGGAAATGACACAGCTGCCCCCAAAGAGAGGCAAAACGGGTAGTAAGGACACCCGCAAGCCACTCCTCCCCTCAGAGATCTGCGCCCATCCTTCCCTAGCCTCTGCCACAAAAACCAGTTCTGTCTCAACTACTAGCTAATGGTTTTTTCTTTGTAGAGGCATGGTTTTGCTCTGTTGCCCAGGCTGGTCTCAAACTCCTGGGCTCAAGAGATCTTCCTGCCTCAGCCTCTCAGGCAGCTGGGACCACAGGCACACACTACCACCCCTGGCTGATTTTTCTTTTCCTTTTTTTTTTTTTTTGAGATAGAGTTTCGTTCTCATTGCCCAGGCTGGAGTGCAACGGCGTAGTCTCGGCTGAGGTGGGAGGATCACCTGAGCCTGGGAGGTCGAGGCTGTGATGAGCTCTGCTCACACCACTGCACTCCAGACTGGATGACAGAGTGAGAGCCTGTCTTTTTTTCCCCCACCCCGAGACAGAGTCTCGCTCTGTCACCAGGCTGGAGTGCAGTAGCATGATCTCAGCTCACTGCAACCTCTGCCTCCCAGGTTCAAGCAATTCTCCTGTCTCAGCCTCTCAGATAGCGGGGACCAGAGGCACACACCATCACCCCTGGCTAATTTTTCTTTTCCTTTTTCTTTTCTTTTTTTTTTTTTGAGACAGAGTTTCATTGACCAGCCTGGAGTGCAACGGTGCGGTCTCGGCTCACTGCAACCTCCGCCTGCTGGGTTCAAGCGATTCTCCTGTCTCAGCCTCCCAATTAGCTGGGATTACAGGCGTCCGCCACCACACCCAGCTAATGTTTTTGCATTTTTAGTAGAGACGGGGTTTCACCATGTTGGCCAGGCTGGTCTCGAACTCCTGACCTCAGGTTATCTGCCCGCCTTGGCCTCCCAAAGTGCTGGGATTATAGGCATGAGCCACTGCTCCTGGCCCCCTGGCTAATTTTTTAATGTATTTTTTTGTAGAGACAGAGTCTTGCCTTGCCAGGCTGGTCATGAACTCCTGGGCTCAAGCAATCGTCCCACCTCAGCCTCCCAAAGTGTTGGGATCACAGGCATGAGCCACCATGCCTAGCTGAAAATGTGTATTTTCAGTTAGATGTTTTGTAACCGAAAATTTGAGATATCATCTAAAACAGTATTTGTCAATCTCAGGAAAAGAGGCAACAGGCAATATGACATGATTGCTGAATGATATTTTTATGACTTTTGGGAACAAATAGGCAGCATATCTGAAATCACAACCGCCACACAAAGGCAGGATATATGACCACCGCAGCAGTATAAAACTATGGATCCATAAACTACAGATCTGTACCTGGTAGCCATCCATTCTCTATCTATGCTCACTCACCGCAGCTCTCAGCACAGGCCCCTATGTCAACAGCCAAAGCCACAAGCCACACCTGCGGAACCCAAGTGAACACTCAGGCCATGAACCAAGAGTGTTCCCAGGACATCTTGAGTTCCTGAAAAGAAACTCAGAGAAGTGGCTCTTCTACTTCTCAGCAGTCCCTGAGCTCCTGCCTTCAAGAGTGCCCTTGGTGCCCTGCAGAAAATCACCTCTGCCCACTGATGGGCCACAGGTTGAATCAGGGACTCAAGGGAATAGCACTCTGGAAGCCAAAAAGCATTATTTAAGCTGTGCACACTCCACGCGACGGGGCTAAATGGAACTAAAAGGAACACTCTGGGTCTTCAACCTGAGCAGCTTAGCAAGCAGCTGTCCAGAGCACGATTTCAAGCTACTTTTTTTTTTTTTTTTTTTTTTTTGGGACAGGGTCTTGCTCTGTCACCCAGGCTGGAGTGTGGTGGCACAATCTCAGCTCACTGCAACCTCCACCTCCTGGCTCAAGCAGTCCTCCTACCTCAGCCTCCCAAGTAGCTGGGACCACAGGCCCATGCCATCACACCAGCTGATTTTTGTATTTTTAGCAGAGACAAGGTTTCACCACGTCGCCCGGGCTGGTCTCAAACTCCTGAGCTAGAGTGATCTGCCCACCTCAGTCTCCCAAAGTGCTGGGATTACAGGCATAAGCCACCACTCCAGGCCTCAAGCTACCCTTTCTAACGACATCATTCTGTGAAATAAAAACTTAACATAAAAACATCCTTTTTGTTTTGGGTTTTTTTGTTTGTTTGTTTGAGACGGAGTCTCGCTCTGTCAACCAGGCTGGAGTGCAATGGCACGATCTCGGCTCACTGTAACCTCTGCCTCCTGGGTTCAAGCAATTCTTCCACCTCAGCCTCCCAAGTAGCAGGGATTACAGGTGTCTGCCGCCACGCCTGGCTAATTTTTATATTTTTAGTAGAGACGGGGTTTCACTATGTGGGCCAGGCTGGTCTTGAACTCCTGACCTCAGGTGATCCGCCCACCTCGGCCTCCCAAAGTGCTGGGATTACAGGCATGAGCCACCGTACCCGGCTTTTTTTTTTTTTTTTTGAGATAGAGTTTCACTCTTGCTGCCCAGGCTGGAGTGCAATGGCGCAATCTCGGCTCACTGCAACCTCCGCCTCCTGGGTTCAAGCGATTCTCCTGCCTCAGCCACCCAAGTAGCTGGGATTACAAGTAGGCACCACCACTCCCAGCTATTTTTTTTTTTTTTTGAGACGGAGTCTTGCTCTGTTGCCCAGGCTGGAGTGCAGTGGCGGGATCTCAGCTCACTGCAAGCTCTGCCTCCCGGGTTCATGCCATTCTCCTGCCTCAGCCTCCCAAGTAGCTGGGACTACAGGCGCCCGCCACCACACCCGGGTAATTTTTTGTATTTTTAGTAGAGACGGGGTTTCACCGTGTTAGCCAGGATGGTCTCGATCTCCTGACCTCGTGATCTGCCCACCTCGGCCTCCCAAAGTGCTGGGATTACAGGTGTGAGCCACCGCCTCCGGCCTTAATTTTTTGTATTTAGTAGAAAAGGGGTTCCACTATGTTGGTCGGGCTGGTCTTAACTCCTGACCTCAGGTGATCCACCCACCTCGACATCATGCTCAACTAACGGATAAAAGATTCACTCTTACCATAGATCTTATCAAAATCAGCATATGATTTTTTTTCTTTCCTTTTGAAGTCCAGAACTTTCACCTTTTCACTTAAAGAAGGCACTTTACCACTTTCTCTTCAGCAATCCAAATTGCCAGAATCGCTATTATTGCACTTTGGGGCCAGTATTAAGCCAAATATGGGTGACCTGAACACAAGCACTGGAATACCACAACAGCTGATATGATAACTGAGATGGCTACTAAGTGACTTATGGGCAGGCAGCATAGATACTGAGGTCACAATAGACAGAGGGAGGATTCATATCCTAGGTGGGAGAGAGAGAGTTCATTATGCTACTCAGAACAGGGAGACATTTAAAACTTAGGAATTGTGGCCGGGTGTGGTGGCTCACACCTGTAATCCCAGCTTTGGGAGGCTGAGGTGGGCAGATCACCTGAGGTCAAGAGTTCAAGAACAGCCTGGCCAACATGGTGAAACCCTATCTCTACTAAAAATACAAAAAAAATTAGCCAGGTGTGGTGCCACAAGCCTGTAATCCCAGCTACTCAGGAGGCTGAGGCAGGAGAATTGCTTGAACCCAGGAGGCACAGGTTGCAGTGAGCTGAGATCGTGCCACTGCACTCCAGCCCGGGCGACAGAGTGAGACTTCATCTAAAAAATAAAAATAAAAAATAAAAAAACTTAGGAATTATTTCTGGAATTTTACATTTAATATTTTCAGACTGCAGGAACCTGAAAACTTGGATAAGGGGGAAACACTCCGATTGTTTTAGAAGCCAAATGCATGCCACAAACCATAAAGGTGTCCATACCCTTTCAGGCAGCAATCCTACACCTAGGCATTCATCACGAGGAAAAGGCTTTATGAAAAGGTATGCTCTGCAACATTATTCATGGTGGCAAAGACCACCAGTATACCAGAATCAACTGAGGTGGTAAATCCTCAGTGGCAACCAGAGACTTCAGGACCTGGGCGCCTGTCACCACTGAGGAAGAGCCAAGAGTGTGGCTCCAGGGTGGCTCACACCTGGAATCCAAGCACTTTGGGAGGCCAAGGTGGGAGGATTGCTTGAGACCAGCCTAGGCAACATAGTGAGATCCCATCTCTACAAAAAATAAAAAATTAGCTGAGTGTGGTGGTGGTGCATGCCAGTGCACCATGTCCCAGCTACTTGGGAGGCTGAGGTGAGAGGATTGCTTAAACCCGAAGGTTAAGGCTACAGTAAGCTATGACTGTGCCACTGCACTCCAGTCTGGGCAACACAGCAAGACCCTGTCTCAAAAAACAAAAAAAAAACAGCTGAATCAATTTAAAAATAGAGAAAAAAGGACAGGTGTGGTAGCTCACGCCTGTAATCCCAGCACTTTGGGAGCCCAAGGCAGGTGGATCACAAAGTCAGGAAATTGAGACCATCCTGGCCAACACAGTGAAACCCCATCTCTACTAAAAATACAAAAATTAGCTGGGCGTGGTGGTGCGCACCTGTAGTCTCAGCTACTCGGGAGACTGAGGCAGGGGGATCACTTGAACCTGAGAGGCGGAGCTTGCAGCGAGCCAAGATCATGCCACTGGATTCCAGCCTGAGAGACAGAGCGATACTCAGTCTCAAAAAAAAAAAAGAAGAAAGAAAAAAAGCCGGGCACAGTGGCTCACACTTGTAATCCCAGCACTTTGGGAGGCCGAGGCAGGCGGATCACCTGAGGTCAGGAGTTCAAGACCAGCCTGACCAACATGGAGAATCCCTGTCTCTACTGAAAATACTAAATTAGCCGGGCGTCGTGGCCCACGCCTGTAATCCTAGCTACTTGGGAGGCTGAAGCAGGAGAACTGCTTGAACCCGGGAGGCAGAAGTTGTGGTGAGCCGAGATTGCGCCACTGCACTCCAGCCTGGGCAATAAGAGCGAAATTCCGTCTCAAAAAAAAAAAAAATAGAGACAAAGACAGGAAGTGAATGCATAAAAAATAAAGCTCATGATTAAGCAATCACAGTCACATGGCGAGAAGGCGTGGGAATCATCATGTCCCCTGTTTTCCAACATTCTGTCATAGTGTTTGCTATATCATCTCTGTCATTTAACAGGGAATAAGACTGATTTCCACAAGCATGCCAAGACCATTCAATAGAGAAAGGATAATCTTTTCAACGAATGATGCTGGGAAAACTGGATACCGACATGCAAAAGAATGACGTTGGATTCTTCTCTTATACCGTAAATAAAAATTAATTCAAAATGGATAAAAGACTTAAATATAAGACTACCCTGGCGAAGTGGCACACACCTATAGTCCACTACTGGGAAGGCTAAGGTGAAAGAAACATGTGAACCCAGGAGTTCAAGGCTGTGGCAAGATATGATCACACGACTACTCTCCAGCCTTAGCAGCACAGTAAGACCCTGTCTCTGAAAAAAAAAAAAAAAAAAAAA
>NW_026652294.1:13179710-13189055 GCF_009828535.3 Hylobates moloch | reverse complement strand
CGCCTGCCACCACGCCCGGCTAATTTTTTTTTATTTTTAGTAGAGACGGGGTTTCACCGTGTTAGCCAGGATGGTCTTGATCTCCTGACCTCGTGATCCGCCCGCCTCGGCCTCCCAAAGTGCTGGGATTACAGGCGTGAGCCACCGCGCCCGGCCCAGAGAGATCTTATAACTAGAATCAGTGTCTTGGGTCACGCGTATCCTCTGCTCCTTCTAATCACACTGCTGCTAAACGACACAGCACTTGTCTTTAATTTCTTTATATCAGCCGGGCGCAGTGGCTCACGCCTGTAATCCCAGCACTTTGGGAGGCCGAGGCGGGCGGATCACGAGGTCAGGAGATCAAGACCATCCTGGCTAACACGGTGAAACCCCGTCTCTACTAAAAATAAAAAAAAATTAGCCGGGCGTGGTGGCAGGCGTCTGTAGTCCCAGCTACTCGGGAGGCTGAGGCAGGAGAATGGCGTGAATCCGGGAGGCGGAGCTTGCAGTGAGCCGAGATTGCGCCACTGCACTCCAGCCTGGGCGACAGAGCAAGACTCCGTCTCAAAAAAAAAAAAAAAAATTCTTTATATCTTTAATACTAACAGTGCCCGTTTCTTACAGATTTGGAAAACTTAAAAATGTTGAAAGAAAAAGCATGGTATAGTGTAGTGAAAGATTCTGCAGTGGACCAAGGGGACCCTGGGACAGGACAAGCAACGTTCTTAAGCATGGATGCCTTTATGTTGGGACTCAGGAGAAGTTAGGTAAATAATGCAAGTATTAAGTAATTGCGATTTTTTTGTTTGTTTGTTTTTTTGTTTTTGTTTTGAGATGAGGTCACCTTCACCCAGCCTGGAGTGCAGTGGTACGATCCCAGCTCACTGGCATCTCTGCCTCCCCAGCTCATGCAATCCTCCCACCTCAGCCTCCTAGTAGCTGGGATTACAAGTGTGTGCTCAGCTAATTTTTGTATTTTTTGTAGAGACGGGGTTTTGCCATGTGGCCCAGGCTGGTCTCAAACTCCAGAGCTCAAGTAATCCGCCTGCCTTGGCCTCCCAAAGTTCTGGGATTACAGGCACGAGTCACTGTAGCTGGGCCTTTTTTTTTCCCCCCGAGACAGGGTCTAGCTCTGTTGCCCAGGCTGGAGTACAGTGGTGCTATCATAGCTTACTGTAACCTCAATTTCCTGGGCTCAAGTGATTCTTCTGCCTCAGCCTCCCACGGGACTGGGACTACGGCCAAGCCACCACTCCTGGCTGAAATTGTTTATCTTGTAATAAAACATATGTGATACAGTGGATTGCAACAGTTACAAAATTTTTTAAGAATAACAATGTTATGTTAAAAAATGTTTTTATGTTGCCACTTCAGGAGATACACCCAGATCCCCCAAGATAGTTTTTGTCTTTAGCAACAGTGGTTGATGGGACATTCTTCCATCCCAGGGGAAGCTAATAGGATTCTTCTCTCTTCTTAGCCCTCAAGGGAATTTGATTCCTTCTCTTGAGAGATGTCCATAATGGGACATCTTAAAAAGGCAAATTTTTTTTTTTTTTTTTGAGACGGAGTCTTGCTCTGTCGCCCAGGCTGGAGTGCAGTGGCCCGATCTCGGCTCACTGCAACCTCCGCCTCCCGGGTTCACACCTTCTCCTGTCTCAGCCTCCCCTGTAGCTGGGGTTACAGGAGCCTGCCACGTCGCCTGGCTAATTTTTTATATTTTTTAGTAGACACAGGGTTTCACCGTGTTAGCCAGGATGGTCTCGATCTCCTGACCTCGTGATCCGCCTGCCTTGGCCTCCCAAAGTGCTGGGATTATAGGCGTGAGCCACTGCGCCCAGCCAAAAGGCAAATATTTTAACTTTTTAATTTGGCAACTCTCATAAACTCTGAAGGCCAGGAGTGGTGGCTCACGCCTGTAATCCCAGCACTTTGGGAGGCCGAGGCAGGCGGATCACTTGAAGTCAGGAGTTCAAGACCAGCCTAGCCAACATGGTGAAACCCCATCTCTACTAAAAATACAAAAATTAGCTGGGCATGGTAGCATGTGCCTGTAATCCCAGCTACTCAGGAGGCTGAGGCAGGAGAATCTCTTGAACCCGGGAAGCAGAGGTTGGGAGGCAGAGGTTGCAGTGAGCCAAGATCCCACCACTGCACTCCAGCCTGGTGTCAGAACGAGGCCCCGTCTCAAAAAAAAAAAAAAAAAAGAAAGAAAAAGTAAAAGAAACGAAACTTTGAAGCGTTCAGATTTTTTTTTTTTTGTCAGACAGTGTCTTGTTTTGTTGCCCAGGCTGGAGTGCAGTGGGGGCACCATCATAGCTCAATGCAGCTTCAAACTCCTGGGCTCAAACGATCCTCCTGCTTCAGGCCCCCCAGTAGCTAGGAGCACAGGTGCATCAACACCTGAGCAATTTTTGTTTTGTTTTCAGAAAGAGTCTTGCTGTGTCATCCAGGCTGGAGTGCAGTGGCACAATCACCGCTTACTGCAGCCTCAACCTTCCAGGCTCAAGTGATCCTCCTGCCTCAGCCTCCAGAGCAGCTAGGATTACAGGCACACATCACCAGACCCAGCTGTTTGTTTTTTGGCAGAGACAATGTCTCACTATGTTGCCCAGGCTGGTCTCAAACTTCTGGGCTGAAGTGCTTCTCCCGCTTTCGCCTCTCAAAGTGCTGGATTACAGGCGTGAGACACAGCACCTGGTCGATTTCTATTTTTTAACACAAAGCTGTATGATTTGGGGCAAGTCGATTTCATTATCTGGACCTCAATTCTTCCCCTGGATAAACATTTCTTCCTTCCTTCAAATGTCCATTGAGCGTGTAGTTTTGTGCCAGACACTGCTCTTGGTGCTGAGCATTAAGTGATGAACAAAACAGACAAGGTGGAGGAAGATAAATGATAAACGAGTCAATAAAGAGATGAGACATAGAAATTTCAGCTAGTGTTAAAGCTATGAAGAAAATAAAACAAGGTTTTGTAACCAACTGGAGGCAGGGGTGCCATTTATTTAGTGGTCAGTGTGATTAGAAGAAGCAGAGGAGTGTCATGGCCCAAAACACTATTTCCAGTAGAATAAGATCTCTCGGGCTGCCAGAGTGGAAGCAGGCAGGCCCTTAGAATTGTAGCCGTCCAGACTAGAAAAACGGTGGACTGGAACAAGGTGACAGCAGTGGAGGCCGGCACTGGGTCCTGTAGCTCAGCAGGAGCAGAACCAAAAGTTGTGTTTCCCTTTAAGAGTTTGAGCCGCAGGGGCGGGGTTGAGGGAGGCTGGGGCTAGCAGAGGGCGGGAGGTCAGAATCAGGAAGAGCCTCCCCTTGGAGTGCGCGCGCGCGGTGTGGGGGCGGGATTTGGGCGAGTCCGCATGGCTGGCTCGGGCCCCGGATGAGGAAGTGCAGGGGGACCATAGAGACGAAGTGGTTGCGGCGGCCGGAGCGCCCCCGGCCTCTGTCGGCTGTGTAGGCTCAGGTGGACCTGGCGACGACGGGGCTGCAGCTGCAGAGGCTGAGCTGGCTGGGCAAGCGCGGGCTGCGGAGGAGGTCTCAGGGTAAGAGGCCGGGACTGGAAGGCTTCGGGCGTAGCCGCCCCGCCCCACTCCGCCCTAAAGGGACCCTCCGCCGGGTGGTGCTGGCTAAAGGGGAGTCCAGGCCCCCCGCCCTCTCGGGGCGCGGAAAGGAATCAAGGCTGCCCTGTGGGCGGCGGAACGACCCAGGGAGAGGGAGGAGACCAGGCCCCGCGTCGCTAGAGAAAAGCGGCTTCTCCAAGTCATGGCTCCGACGCGGGAGAGAGACTCCTCTTCAACCTCGATACAACAGGGATCCCCCAACTTAACTCCTCGGAGAGGACGACGCCCCTTATCGGAGGCGTACGCTCTTTCTTAGCGCTCATCCGTTGGTCAGCAGAGGGAGACCCACTCCCAGGGTTCGAGGGGGATTCTGAACTTACCCTGAGGAGGAGAGGAGTAAGAGATAACCCCTAAATGAGACCTTTCCCCCAACTTTGGTCAGCGTCACCCAGGTGAAGAGTGAGACCCAACTTGCCTGAAAGTGACAGGGGATCTTTCTTCCCAGTAAGAGACTTACCTTCCTCCTTTATTTTTCACCTGTACCCCAAGATACGGAGAGGAAGACCTTGAAAATTTACTTTATGGTATCAAAAATCAGCCTTTCTCCCTCTCCCCTCGTGATGTCCACAGAGAGAGCCTCGCTTCTCTTCTTCCCTTTAAGCCTCTTGGTGTGCAGTGAGCTCCTTTCCCTTGCATTATAAAGAGCATGGCTTTTGGAGTGTAATAGTTGCAAACCTGGGTCTCTCACTTAACATCTTTGTGACTTTGACTATTTGTTTAACTTGTCTCAATTTCAGTCCATCTCCAATTTGGATTCTGTTTTCTTACAATTGTCATGCGGGCTAAGGGAGCATTTGTGTAAATACTAGTTAGATAGTAAGCTTTTGGTAAGCTGTTGCTATTACTATTACTTAATCCATTAAAAAAGAAAACTAATATCTTGCACAGAGAAGCATATTTTTCCATGCATGCCCCTCCCAACCCCCGTCACAAGTGTTCAACCATCCTTTCTCACTGGAGTGGAAGACTCCCTCCCACTTAGGGGTTAGAGAAAGAGACTTCCAGTCCCCTTAGATCCTACTGTACAGTACTCCTCCAAATTAACAAAGAGGGTCTCACTGAAAATAATCAATAAAAAAAAGACTTAGCTTTTGGAAACAGGTCTGTCTTCTTAAGAGAAAGGGAGACCTGATGCCAGAAGCCAGCCCTTCCTTTGTCCACAGAAGGTATCACTTCTTCCTGACTGGTTAGAGATGCCCTCTCCCACTTCCCTGACTTACTGTAGTGACAAAAAATCTTCCATCTGCACATCCTTCCCACCCCCCAAGTGGGCGATTCCATGTTCTTCCTGTCTTTTGCTCTCCCAAGAAAATGAAGACTCTATACCTTTGAGAAGAGATCTCTTCTCTCTTGTATATCCAGGATGACACAGATTTTTCTTTTCTCCTTTTCCTTTATAAAACAGATGAAAATCTTTTATACAGGAAGCCTCTGTCAGTAGAAATCAGGAGCATTTTCCAGTTTCACTCCTTACGTGGAGACAGAGGGATCCTTTTTCTGGATGTTATTAAAGGGAGGAAATGGGAAATAGTCCTTGTTGCTTTTGAGATTTTTTGCACGCTCCATGTTGAAGCGCTTGCCCTGTTTAGTGTATGAACTTCCCTGCCTCACTTATGGTTTGTCTTGGGATTTTATTAAAAGACTCTTCTTTCTCTGTTTCTCAAGAAGAGGCCCATTCTCCAAATTCCCTCATGGAGGGAATGGCTACAAGGTCTGAATCTTTGGAAAAGAAAGCCCCTTTCTCAAGGTGAAAAGAGTGTTGTGAGCTTCTGAGGGCCTGGTCATTATTGTGAGTATTGTTCCCTGAAGCAAGCATGGCAGCGCCTAGTGTTATTAACAGCCCCTTTGCATTGGAATTAAAGGGAGGGGAGACTTTCAGATTCGGGATTATTGGGGCACACGGTTTTATGTTCTGTTTTCTTTGTGTTTTTTTTTTTCTTATTTTTTGCTCGTTGCTGTAAATTTTGTACCTCCAGAACTTTTGTTTTGGGGAGTGTTTGACTAAAAGTTGCCACTTTGTCAGGTTTTTAGTGTTATAAAATGTTTTCTGATGAGATTGAGAGCAGAAATGTTAATCTTTCACTAGTAGGTTTGTTTTCCTGTTTTTGTTTTTTTTGGTGGGATAGGAAGTAACACTGCCAAATTAGCTGAAAGCACACTAAAGAAAAGCTTACCATCTTTTTTTGTATGTAAAGTGTTCTTAAATTACCTCAAATGCCATTGAGTAATTGCAGAGGGGATTAGTGGGAGCTCTGTACCACCATTGTTGGTGTCTGTAGGTGTGCTTTTCTGAAACAAAGGGAAATAGAAAAGTTTTTCTTTGGAGTCTTGGGATTTTTATGGGTGACAAGACCCTTTGAGCTTATTTTGATGAACATGTGAAAAACAAGCCCGGGAAAGTTCACTTAACTTTCACTTAACACACTCAAGACTCAGCAGCTAGTATGTGGGAGCAGGATAAGGGACCCTGGCTTCCTGATGAAGAGACCAGCAGTTAAGACTGCTGGGAGAGGCCAGGCGTGGTGGCTCATGCCTCTAATCCCAGCACTTTCGGAGGCCAAGGCGGGTGGATCACCTGAGGTCAGAAGTTCGAGACCAGCCTGACCAACATGGAGAAACTCCGTCTCTACTAAAAGTACAAAACAAATTAGCTGGGCATGGTGGCACATGCCTGTAATCCCAGCTACTAGGAAGGCTGAGGCAGGAGAATCGCTTGAATCTGGGAAGCAGAGGTTGCGGTGAGCCGAGATTGCGTTGCACTCCAGCCTGGGCAACAAGAGTGAAACTCTGTCTCAAAAAAAAAAAAAAAAAAAAGACTGCTGGGAGAGGGTCGGGCGCGGTGGCTCACACCTGTAATCCCAGCACTTTGGGAGGCCGAGGCAGGCGGATCACCTGAGGTCGGGAGTTTGAGACCAGCCTGACCAACACGGAGAAACCCTGTCTCTACTAAAAATACAAAAAAATTAGCCGGGCGTGGTGGCGGGCACCTGTAGTCACAGCTACTTGGGAGGCTGAGGCAGGAGAATGGTGTGAATCCGGGAGGCAGAGCTTTCAATGAGCCGAGATCACGTCACTGCACTCCAGCCTGAGCGACAGAGCGAGACTCCGTCTCAAAAAAAAAAAGACTGCTGGTAGAAGTATTTGTGCATTTGCAAAGAAAGAGCATGAAATAATTGTCCTCAACATAAAAGAATTTCTACTTTTACTGGAATAATAATTTTCATACTTCCTGTATTAGTCACTTTTTGGGAATAAATCCATTCCCTACACATTCTAATATAGTACTTATTTGTGTTGTGATAAAGACGACAAGCCAGTAGCAGCTGTCAAAAGTCATTCATAAATCTATGGTTTATTTTTTGCTTATACCTCAAATTAGGTAATTATCTGGTATCATCACCCAATAGGTTGATTATAAGTCATTAGCAAAGATTAAGCTGTAAATCCCTGTCTACGTTTTATAACCATGTGTTACTCACTCTTCCCTTTCACTTCACATTTAACACTTTAATGTAAAAGCATTGATGGTTAAGGCAGAGAGCTGACAGCTGGAAAAATACTGATAAAATATACTGATAAAAAACATACTGATAAAAAATACTGATAATACACTTACCAGCTGTTTTTATTGCTGTGTGTTTAGATCTTAAGAAATAATGGTTAGACAACATTTTAACATCAGTAATATATACTCACTGTTTTGAAAAATAAGTACAAGGCTGGGTGCAGCAGCTCACACTGAGAGGCCGAGGTGGGAGAATCACTTGAGGCCAGGAGCTCAAGACCAGCCTGTGCAATGTAGTGAGACCTTGTCTCTACAAAAAATAAAAATATTTGCTGGGATCACTGCCTCGCGCCTGTAGTCCTGGCTCTTTAGGAGGCTGAGGCAGGAGGATTGCTTGAGTCCAGAGTTTGAAGTTATAGAGAGCTGTGATCAAGCCACTGCATTCCAGCCTGGGCCACAGAGACCATATCTCCAAAAAAAAAAGTTCAGCATACAGATAAGTCATTGGCGATCCTGTTGTCCAAGGTAACACTGTGATACTTGGCTTATATTCTTTATTTTTTTTAAACTGAGTCTCCCTCTCACCCACGCTGAAGTGCAGTGGCACCATCTCTGCTCACTGCAACCTCTGCCTCCCAAGTTCAAGTGATTCTTGTGCCTTAGCCTCCCGAGTAGCTGAGATTACAGGCTCCTGCCACCATGCCCGGCTAATTTTTGCATTTTTTAGTAGAGATAGGGTTTCACCATGTTTTGGCCAGGCTGGTCTTGAACTCCTCACCTCAAGTGATCTACCCGCCTCAGCCTCCCAAAGTGCTGGTATTACAGGCATGAGCCACCACGCCCGGCTGTAGAGATATATTTCTACATCATCCTTTTAGATTGCTCCATTGCATTCGGAAATTTAAAGAACTTGAATGTCTTCTCAAAATCGGATTCTGTCACTGCAGTCTTGTAGCATTACCAGTATTTTGATAGATGATGTGAGCTACTGAGCTGAAAATAAGTTTTGTTTTGTTTTGTTTTTTGTTTTTTTTTTTTGAGACAGAGTCTTGCTCTGTTGCCCAGGCTGGAGTGCAGTGGCACAATCTCCGCTCACTGCAAGCTCTGCCTTGCGGGTTCATGCCATTCTCCTGCCTCAGCCTCCCGAGTAGCTGGGACTACAGGCGCCCGCCACCACACCCGGCTAATTTTTTGTATTTTTAGTAGAGACAGGGTTTCACTGTGTTAGCCAGGATGGTCTCGATCTCCTGACCTCGTGATCCGCCCGCCTCGGCCTCCCAATGTGCTGCGATTACAGGCATGAGCCAAAGCTCCCGGCCATGTTTAACCTGCCAGTCTAGGCTTGCATCTAAATATCGCCTCACCTCTTAGGGTTCCAGCTGTTCTTGGTAACATATCTGCAATTCTGCTCAGAAATTTGAGGACCCAGAATTAGTCCAGGAGAAAAAGGAGGGGGGTGTCTGTTTTGCTTCTCTAGCCAATGTGCCTAGTTGTTTTACAGGTTGAAACTCTTAGAGTTTGGTCCAAACAAGAGTATCAAGAGGTGAACCATTTTATGTGATTATCAATATTGACTCTTTATGATAAAGATCTGTTTAGTAAACCTGTATTTGTGTATGACCCTATGTGGAGCAACATTTGGAACAAAATTTTGAGCTAAAACTGTGGGGATGGAAATGAGTAGGATTTACTAGAAACACTGTAGGGAGTTGAGTCCACAGGCTGCAAGTGCTGATTGAATGGTGACGGGAGGTCAGATATGGTTATGCCTGGGAATTCAAATCTAAGCTCTAGAATAATGCTGGTGCCTTTTCTGAGAAGCAACAGGATTAAGAATAAGCATGTGGCTAGTCACAGTGGCCCACGCTTGTAATTCCAGCACTTTTGGGAGGCTGAGGTAGGAGGATTGCTTGAACTCAGGAGTTTGAGACCAGCCTGGGCAACATAACAAGACCTACAAAATTATCTACAAAAATAAAAAAGTAGGCCGGGCGCAGTGGCTCTCGCCTGTAATCCCACACTTTGGGAGACCAAGGCGGACTGATCACCTGAGGTTGGGAGTTTGAGATCAGCCTGACCAACATAGAGAAACCCCGTTTCTACTAAAAAATACAAAATTAGCTGGGTGTGGTGGCGAATGCCTGTAATCCCAGCTACTCAGGAGGCTGGGGCGGGAGAATCGCTTGAACCTGGGAGGTGGAGATTGTGGTGAGCTGAGATCGCACTGTTGCACTC
>NW_026652294.1:13176627-13179700 GCF_009828535.3 Hylobates moloch | reverse complement strand
ATATATTATATATGATATATATTTTATATATAGTATATGATATATATTGTATATATAGTATATATTATATATTATATATGTTTTATATATAATATATATATTTTATATATATAATATATATTTTGTATATATAATATATATATATGAGTATGTAGTCAATATGATTAGTCTTGTCCAGACTATTCACACAGTAAGCTATCTCTAACACTCTGTTTACTGCTGGGGAAGTATGAATTCACTCTGGCTTTCTGAAGGGCAAAATCAAAACCCTAAAAACATTTTTTGACGCAATAATTCCTTTCAGAATTAGCCCCAAAGTAATCATCAGAGAGAGGATTGTTAGGTCAAGCTTGTTTATTAGAATACCATTTATTGTGGTGAAGAACTGGGGATATAACCTAAGCACGTCACAGCAGGGGATGAGTTAAATTAATGAGTGTACCTCCATAGGATAGAAAACCATGCAATTGTTAAAAATGATGCAGCAGGCTGGGCATGGTGGCTCACGCCTGTAATCCCAGCACTTTGGGAGGCTGAAGTGGGCCGATCACCTGAGGTCAGGAGTTTGAGACCAGCCTGGCCAATATGGTGAAGCCCCGTCTCTACTAAAAATATAAAAATTAGTCGGGCATGGTGGTGGCTGCCTGTAATCTCAGCTACTTGGGAGGCTAAGGCAAGAGAATTGCCTGAACCCAGGAGGCAGAGGTTGCAGTGAGCCAAGATTGCACCACTGCACTCCAGCCTGGGCAAGTGAGACTGTCTCAAAAAAAAAAAAAAAAAAAAAAAAAGATGCAGCATAGATTGAATGACATGGAGAATGTTCATGGTTATGGTATTAAATAGCAAGAAAAGGGCCGGGCGCGGTGGCTCACGCTTGTAATCCCAGCACTTTGGGAGGCCGAGGCGGGCAGATCACGAGGTCAGGAGATCGAGACCACGACGAAACCCCGTCTCTACTAAAAATACAAAAAATTAGCCGGGCTTGGTGGCGGGTGCCTGTCGTCTCAGCTGCTCGGAGAGGCTGAGGCAGGAGAATGGCGGGAACCCGGGAGGCGGAGCTTGCAGTGAGCCGAGATCGCGCCACTGCACTCCAGCCTGGGCAACGGAGCGAGACTCCGTCTCCAAAAAAAAAAAAAAAATAGCAAGAAAAAAGCAACAAAAACAGTAGTCTAGCAATATCAGTTGGGAATTGTGATGCTGTGGGCTGCAAGTCACAGAAACCCCATTTTAAACTGGCTTAAACAATAAAGGGAGCCGGTTGTGGTGGCTTGTGTCTATAAACCCAGCTACTCAGGAGGCTGAGGCAGGAGGATAACTTGAGGCCAAGAATTCCAAACTATCCTGGACAACATAGTGAGAACCCATCTCTAAAAAAAGATATTTAAAATCTAGCCAGGCATGGCAGTGCCTGTAGTCCCAGCTACCCCACGGGCTGAGGTGGGAAGACTGCTTGAGCCCAGGATTTCGAGACTACAGTGAGCTATGATCATGCCACTGCACTCCAACCTGGGAGACAGAGTGAGACCCCATCTCCTATAAAAAATAAAAAATAATGCAGTGAGCCGAGATCGCACCACTGCACTCTAGCCTGGGCAATGTGAGTAAGACCCTGTGTCAAAAAATAAAAATAAAGCGGCTGGGCCCGGTGGCTCATGCCTGTAATCCTAGCACTTTGGGAGGCCGAGACAGGCGGATCACTTGAGGTCAAGAGATGGAGACCAGCCTGGCCATCATGGTGAAACCCCCTCTCTACTAAAAATACAAAAACTAGCTGGCCATGATGGTGCACACCTGTAATCCCAACTACTCAGGAGGCTGAGGAAGATAATTGCTTGAGCCTGGGAGGTGGAAGTTTCAGTGAGCCAAGATTGCCCCACTGCACTCCAGCCTGGGTGCCAGAGTGAGACTCAGTCTCTAAATAAATAAATAAATAAAGGGACTCTGTTGGCTCAAATAATTTTAAAAGTCCAGGCCAGGCGTGGTGGCTCACGCCTGTAATCCCAGCACTTTGGGAGGCTGAGGCGGGCAGATCACCTAAGGTCAGGAGTTCAAAACCAGACTGGCCAACATGGCGAAACCCTGTCTCAACTAAAAATACAAAAATTAGCCAAACGCAGTGGTGGGTGCCTGTAACCCCAGCTACTCGGGAGGCTGAGGCAGGAGAATCGCTTGAACCTGGGTGGCGGAGGTTGCAGTGAGCCGAGATCGTGCCACTGCACTCCAGCCTGGGCAACAGAATGAGACTCCGTTTCAAAAAAAAGAAAAAAAAAAAAAGTCCAATGGCAGGTAGTGCTTCAGGTGAGGTTTGACCCAGTTAATGAAGTCACCAAAACTTGGTGTCTCTCCATTCTGCTTTCCATAATGTCAGTTTATCAGTAGGCCAATTTTCTGCATGGTGTAAAGATGGCTGCCAGCAGTAACTAGAGCCATTTGGCCTCTTCATTTACATCTAATGGAAGGGAGATCATCTTTTTTGGCAACCTCCTCAGGAGAGAAAATAAGCTTCCTTTCCCAAAAGCCCTGAGCAAAAATTTCCTTGTATCTCGCTAGTTCATTCACGATCTAATCATGTGCCTGGGGAAATGGGAATTGCTTACTGGCTTAACCAACTGGGACCCATTCCTGAAGCTGTGGGTGGGGTCCACCACATTCCAGTTCCTGTTAAGAAGGAGATGGGCTGCAACCTTAACAGGATCCTAACCCTAACCCTCACCCTACTGTGTTGCTGGACATTGTGGCAGCAACACAGTAACCAACCAATTCTATAAAACATGTATAGGCCCAGTCTTGGTGGCTTACGCCTGTAATCCCAGCACTTGGGAGGCCAAGGCACGCAGATCACTTGAGTCCAGGAGTTCGAGACCAGCCTGGTCAACAAGGCAAAACCCTGTCTCTACTAAAAATACAAAATTAGCTGGGCATGGTGGTGCATGTCTGTAATCCCAGCTACTCGGGAGGCTGAGGCAGGAGAATTGCTTGGACCAGAGGTGGAGGTTTCAGTGAGCTGAGATCATGCCACTGCACTCCAGCCTGGACGATACAGTGAGACTCCGTCTCAAAAAAAAAAAAAAAA
>NW_026652294.1:13121662-13176617 GCF_009828535.3 Hylobates moloch | reverse complement strand
GGCTGGGATTACAGGCGTGAGCCACCGCGCCCAGCCCTGGCTAATTTTGTATTTTTAGTAGAGACGGGGTTTCTCCATGTTGGTCAGGCTGGTCTTGAACTCTCAACCTCAGGTGACCCGCCCACCTTGGCCTCCCAAAGTGCTGGGATTACAGGCATGAGCCTCCATGCCTGGCTGCTCAGCTAATTTTTGTAGAGACAGGGTTTCACCAGGTTGGCCAGGCTGGTCTTGAACTCCTAACCTCAGGTGACTCGCCCGCCTCGGCCTCTGAAAGTGCTGGGTTTATAGGCGTGAGCCACCGTGCCCTGCCTGATTCTTTCATTTGGTCACTTGCTTGTTATGTTTTCTTTCTCTCTTTTTCTTTGAAGCTGAAGGCCACAGTAGCTAAAGGCCACACCATTGAACACTAAAACTTAACCTTCGCTGGCTACTTTGTAGATAACATTCACAGCTCACCATGAATGCAGCTGCAGTCAACTAACAGGTATGAAGTTACCACTGTATTACATGGTTATATTAGGGACTGCTTCTGCCTACTGGAGGCTGGGGAGGAACAAGAGAGGAATGTAACAGCACAAGCCATAATGAAGTTTATATACAGGCTTAATATAAAAGAAAACCCTAGAATGAACTCAATACAGTTATGTTGTTCTGAGCTAATACTACCTGGCTTTAGAGGGAAATACTCTTCCAAAAGTCATTCGAATCCATAAATTTAAGAACTTTCTGGCCACGCATCTGAAAGAAGGAAAAAAGGGATATACATATTTTAAAATTCCATTTGGCTTACATCATCGGTTTTCTGGAAAGGAAAGGAAGCCTTTAAGGTCTCAGGGGGAGGGACGTTAGTATGAATCAAAAGGCGGTATCATAGCTAATTTTGCATCATACAGGGCATAAGATGGGGCAGATTTATAAAGCTAAAATCAAGCAGATTATTTTAAAAAAATATTTTCAATATAAATTGTCAATGAAGAGATAAAAACTTCAAAACTGAGGTACAGGAAGTACATCATAATTCTTTTGTTCATATTATTCTTCCAGCCTAAAATGCCCCGCAAATGCCTGAACCTTCTCCAATGTAAACAGAGTGAGCAGCTGCGTACTCTCAGCACTCTGTTCAAACCCCTCCTGTAATGTTATGACACCATATCACAGTGATCAGCTCACAGGGTGTCTGTCATTCCCTCTGCACTGTGAGTCCCTGAAAGCAGAAATTGGTGCTTTATAGTACCTCCAGTATACTGGTATACGCACAAAGGTGGCTTGTCTTTTTTTTTTTTTTGAGACACAGTTTTGCTCTGTCGCCCAGGTTAGAGTACAGTGGCCCAATCTCTGCTCACTGCAAGCCCCGCCTCCCGGGTTCACTGCCATTCTCCTGCCTCAGCCTCCTGAGTAGCTGGTAGCTGGGACTACAGGCGCCCGCCACTGCGCCTGGCTAATTTTTTGCATTTTTAATAGAGACCGGGTTTCACCGTGTTAGCCAGGATGGTCTCGATCTCCTGACCTCGTGATCCACCCACCTCGGCCTCCCAAAGTGCTGGGATTACATGCGTGAGCCACCATGCTCGGCCAAAGGTGGCTTGTCTTACAGAGTGAAACCTTGAGCTCAACTTAAAATACACCTTCTCCTGCCCTTTATCTGGCTTATTCTTACATTATCCTCCAGGGCTCAGCTTAAACTCCACTTCCTCCAGAGAGTAACTGCTGGCTATACTATTGTGGCTGTTCTCGCCATATTTGCCTGTGGTACCATATCCTTCTCCTCTCATTGCACTAATCTCACTTTATTGTTGTGGCTTAACAGTCTATCAAGACTACCTGATTTTAAACTCTCATTAAGTCATAAACCAAGATGATCTTATTCACTTTATATGCTCAGCATCTAGCGTAACACCTGGCATCGGTAAGCACCAGATAAATCTGTTGTTGTTTTGAGACGGAGTCTTACTCTCACCCAGGCTGGAGGGCAGTGGAGCAATTTCAGCTCACTGCAACCTCGGCCTCCCAGGTTCAAGCAATTCTTGTGCCTTAGCCTCCCAAGTAGCTGGGATTACAGGTGTGCACCACCACACCCAGCTAATTTTTCGTATTTTTAGTGGAGACGGGGTCTGGAGCTCCTGACCTCAGATGATCCACCTGCCTCAGCCTCCCAAAGTGCTGGGATTACAGGTATGAGCCACCACACCTGGCCTGATAAATTTTTGAATGAAGAAATGGATGTCTTCAATATACCTAATCAAGAGTAGCAGAAGTGTTACAGCTATTCCAGAATTCACCAGAAAATCCAGGGAGAAAAAACAGTAGCAAAAAGAGTAGTTCCTTCTTTCTTGGACCACGTTAGACTTCTTCTGGAAGAATCTCGATAGCGTCATATTGCGAGGCACAAGTGGAGAAATGAAAACATTCAATGACAGATTTTATGTCTGCAGATTCCTGAATATCCTTTTCATCTGAACATTCTACTATAAAGAACAGGCATCAAGATCTCCCACTAATTGTGGTGGGAGAATAAGAATCATTCCCTCATTTTAACCAAGAAGGCAGAACAAAAGAAAAGTACCCATTGACTAGTGGCCACTCATAAGCTCACCTGATGCGCAGTTCTCTTAACCGGCCCTGTCGGGTACAAGTATGTGTGCCACGATACTGCACTAGATGACTGGTACTAAGTAACTCCCTCCGGATCCCAAAGGATGCAGAAAACTTCTTGTTGGTTAGTGTCTTTGCAGAATAAGGTTTCTTAACTGCACCATCCTTAAAATACCTTAAATTTGAGGAGGAAGGAGGCAAGGAGAGAATAAAGTTAGCTCTGCATGTGATGCAAATACTTTTAATATACAAGCAAAATTAAACAGATAAGCTCATTGAGACTGACAATACCTATGCTTCAAGGATAATAAGCAGCCCAATCTGACAGAAATATTGGCCAACCACTACAGGTGGGTACTGCTGGGTGAACTCTAGGCAGGAACTACAGAGCTGTAGGGTACCCCCGGAGTCATTAGGTCTAACACGGTTTTCTTTTGTTTGAGACAGGTTCTCACTCTGTTGCCCTGGCTGGAGTGCAGTGGCGCGATCTCAGCTCACTCAACCTCTGCCTCCCAGGTTCAAGCGATTCTCCTGCCTCAGCCTCCCTAGTAGCTGGGACTACAGGCACCCACCACCGTGCCCAGCTAAGTTTTGTATTTTTAGTAGAGACACGGTTTCACCATGTTGGCCAGGCTGGTCTTGAACTCCTGACCTCAGGTTATCCACCCACCTCAGCCTCCCAAAGTGCTGGGATTACAGGCTTGAGCCACCGCACCCGGCCAATTTTTTATTTTTATTTTTTTAGAGAACGGTCTCACTATATTGCCCAGGCTAGTCTCAAACTCCTGGGCTCAAGTAATCTTCTTGCCTCAGCCCCCCAAAGGGGTGGCATTACAGACATGCACCACTGTACCTGGCCTGATCTCACTCTTGATCTCTTGCTTCAGAATATCTGCACTGAGGGTAAAGCACACGTATGTATACACAAACACACACACAAAGTTTAATATACTTTTTAAAAAATTTTATTTTATTTTTTGTTTTCTTGAAATAGGGTCTTGCTATGTTGCCTAGGCTGGTCTTGAACTCCTGGGCTTAAGCAATCCTCCCAACTAAGCCTTCCAAAATGCTGGGATTACAGGTGTGAGCTACCACACTCAGTCTCCTAGATTTTATTTTATTTATTTATTTATTTTTTTTTTTTGAGACGGAGTCTTGCTGTTGCCCAGGCTGGAGTGCAGTGGCGCGATCTCGGCTCACTGCAAGCTCTGCCTCCCGGGTTCACGTCATTCTCCTGCCTCAGCCTCCCGAGTAGCTGGGACTACAGGCGCCCGCCACTGCGCCCAGCTAATTTTTTGTATTTTTAGTAGAGACAGGGTTTCACCGTGGTCTCAATCTCCTGACCTCGTGATCCACCCGCCTCGGCCTCCCAAAGTGCTGGGATTACAGGCGTGAGCCACCGCATCCGGCCAGGTTTTATTTTTTAAGAACAATTTGAAGTTTACTGCAAAATTGTGAAGAACGAACAGACTGTTCCCACATACCCCTTTTTCTTTACACACACACAGCTGTATATGCTAAAATGAATATGTTTAAAGAAATGAAAGTCAAGCGTGAACATATTTGCAGGGCACGGGGTAACTATAAAAAGTAAGGTAGAAGCATTAATCACAACAGCCAAAAGGTAGAAGCAATCTAATTTTTTTTTTTTAAAGACAGGTTCTTGGCCAGGTACAGTGGCTCATGCCTGTAATCCCAGCACTTTTGGAGGCCGAGGCGGGAGGATCACCTGAGGTCAGGAGTTTGAGACCAGCCTGGCCAGCACAGCGAAATCTCAGCTCTACTAAAAATACAAAAATCAGCCGGATGTGGTGGTGGGTGCCTGTAATGATCTCAGCTACTTGGGAGGCTGAGGCAGGAGAATCACTTGAACCCAGGAGGCAGAGGTTGCGGTGAGCCACGCCATTGCACTCCAGCCCAGGCAACAGGACAGGACAAGACAGGACAGGAAGAAAGAAAAAAATAAGATTCCCTGATAGTTCCAACATAGGTATTGATGGCGAGGCATGGTAGCTCACGCCTGTAATTCCAGCACTTTGAGAGGCTGAAGCAGGCGGATCACCTGAGGTTAAGGAATTTGAGACCAGCTTGGACAACACGGTGAAAACCCGTCTCTACTCAAAATACAAAATACAAAAATTAGCCAGGTGTGGTGGCACACGCCTGTAGTCCCAGCTACTCAGGAGGCTGGGGCACGAGAATCGCTTGAACCCAGGGGGCAGAGGTTGCAGTGAGCTGAATGCACTCCAGCCTGGGCGACAAAGTGACACTCTGTCTCAACAACAACAACAAAACATAGGTATTGATATGGTTTAGCTGTGCCCCCACCCAAATGGCATCTTAAGTTGTAGCTCTCATAATCCCCACATGTCATGGGAGGGACCTCATGGAAAGTGATTAGATTATGGGGGTAGTTCCCCCATGCTGTTCTCATGATAGTGAGTGAGTTTCCACGAGATCTGATGGTTTTATATGGGGCTTTCCCCCACTTCACTCTGCACTTTCTTGCCTGCCACCATGTGAAAAAGGACGTGTTTGCTTCCCCTTCCACCATGATTGTAAGTTTCTTGAGGCCTCTCTAGAAATGCACAACTGTGAGTCAATTAAATTTCCTTCCTTTATAAATTACTTATCTCAGATATTTCTTCATAACAGCATGAGAACGATCTAATACAGGTATCATATTTGAGTATGGTACTGTTCACTGCTTTGCTTCTATAAAATTATCTTGTACTACTCTCAAAAAATAAAACTTAAATCTAATTAAGTCTCTAAATCGAGTTACCAATTTGCAGAAAAAGGTTGAGAACAGAGGATGGAAGAACATGCTAAAATGCACAGGCCCTATAAAAATACCAGTGACATTCTTCACATAAATAGGAAAACATCTTAAAAATTGTATAGGACTACAAAAGACCCCAAATAGCCAAAGTGATCCTGAGCAAAAAGAACAAAGCTGGAGGCATCACACCACCAGACTTCAAAATAAACCACAAAGCTGTAGTAACCAAAACAGCATGGTACTGGCATAAAAAAAACAGACACATAGGCCAATGGAATAGAACAGAGAGTATCAAGTTATTAAGCTACTTTATCTATCTGTCTGTCTGTCTATCTGTCTGTCTATCTATCTATCTATCTATCTGCGACAGAGTCTCATTCTGTTGCCCCACTGGAGTACAGGGATGCAATCACAACTCACTGCATCCTCGACCTCCCAGATTCAGGTGATATTCCCACCTCAGCCTCCTGAGGAGCTGCAGCTACAAGTGCATGCTACCACCTGGCTAATTTTTGGTAGAGATGGGGTTTTGCCACATTGCGCAAGATGGTCTTGAACTCCTAGGCTCAAGTGATCTGCCTATCCTGGTGTCCCAAAGTGCTGAGACTACAGGTGTGGGCCATCGCACCCAGTGCCAATTTGTTTTTGACAAAGGCTCCAAGAACATTGGGGAAAGGACACCCTCCTTAATAAATGGTGCTGGGAAAAGTGAATATTTGGGCCGGGTGCGGTGGCTTACGCCTGTAATCCCAGCACTTTGGGAGGCCGAGGCGAGCGGATCACGAGGTCAGGAGATCGAGACCATCCTGGCTAACACAGTGAAACCCCGTCTCTACTAAAAACACAAAAAATTAGCCGGGCGTGTTGGCGGGCGCCTGTATTCCCAGCTACTCGGGAGGCTGAGGCAGGAGAATGGCGTGAACCCAGGAGGTGGAGGTTGCGGTGAGCCGAGATCACGCCACTGCACTCCAGCCTGGGGGACAGAGAAAGACTCCGTCTCAAAAAAAAAAAAAAAAAAAAAGTGAATATTTACATGCAGAAAAATGAAACTAGACCCCCCACCTCTCACCCTATATAAATATCAACTCAAAATGGATCAAAGACCTAAATGTAAGATCCAATACTAGAAAACTACGAGAAGAAATACTTCAAACATCTAGGAAAAGATTTTATGAATAAAACATCAAAAGCACAGGCAACAAAAGCAAAAATAAACAAAATGGGATAATCTCAAAAGCTTCTGCTCAGCAAAGGAAACAATCAACAGAGTAAAAAGACAACCTATAGAATGAGATTACAGGCTGGGCGTGGTGGCTCATGCCTGTAATCCCAGCAGTTTCGGAGGCCAAGGTGGTTAGATCACTTGAGGTCAGGAGTTCAAGACCAGCCTGGCCAACATGGTGAAACCCCATCTCTACTAAAAATACAAAATTAGCTGGGCGTGGTGGCATGCACCTGCAATCCCAGTTACTCGGGAGGCTGAGGCAGGAGAATCACTTGAACCCGGGAGGTGGTGGTTGCAGTGAGCCAAGATTGTACCACTGCACTCATGACTGGGTGACAGAGTAAGACTCCATCTCAAAAAAAAAAAAGAAATGAGATTACAAACATTACAAAAAATATGTGCAAACTATCTGACAGGGGATTAATATGCAGAATAGAACTCAAACATCTCAACAGCAAAAAAAAAAAAATCCAATTAAAAAAGGGGCAACTTTGGGAAGCTGAGGCAGGCAGATGGCTTCAGTCCAGGAATTTAACACTAGCCTGGGCAACATGGCAAAATCCTATCTCTACAAAAAATTAGCCAAGCATGGTGGTGTATGCTTGTAGTCCCAGCTACTCCGGAGGCTGATCTGAGAGGATAGCTTGAGCCTGGGAGGCAGAGGTCGCAGTGAGCTGAGATCCCACCACTGTACTCCAGCCTGGGTGACAGAGTGAGACCCTGTCTCAAAAAAAAAAAAGGTGGGGGGAGCAGATTCTCTGAATAGACATTTCTCAAAAGAAGACATACAAATGGCTAACAAATATACGAAAAAATGCTCAACATCACTATCAGGAAAATACAAATGAAAACCACAATGAGGTGTCATCTTACTTGTTAGGTGGCTATTGTCAAAAAGACCAAAAAAAATAACAAATGCTGGCAAGGAAGCAGAGAAAAGGGAACACTTTTTATTTTTATTTATTTTTTTTTTTGAGATGGAATCTCACTCTGTCGCCCAGGCTGGAGTGCAATGGCGCCATTTCGGCTCACTGCAACCTCCACCTCCTGGGTTCAGGCAATTCTTCTGCCTCAGTCTCCCAAGTAGGTGGAACTACAGGTGCACGCCACCAAGCCCGGCTAATTTTTGTATTATTAGTAGAGACAGGGTTTCACCATATTGGCCAGGCTAGTCTCGAATCCCTGACCTGGAGTGCAATGGCATAATCTCAAAAAAAAAAAAAAAAAAAAATAGTAGTCCTTGCCATGGTGTGCTATTGTGCGACTTAGGTTTAATACAAAAATCACTTGCTTAATCTACAAAGAACATTTACAATTGCCAATTAAAGAGTAGAATAGTAGAAATACATCAAGATTTGGAGTAAAAAAACACCCTGATTCCACAGATTTGAAGTTTATGGCAAATCACTTGATTTTTTCCTACCCTCAGTATCCTCCCCTGTAAATGCAGATAACATTGTTTGGGGTTGTGGGAATCAAAGGAGATAACGGACTTCACAGATTTGAAGTTTATGGCAAATCACTTGATTTTTCCTACCCTCAGTATCCTCCCCTGTGAATGGAAATAATATTGCTTGGGGTTGTGGGAATCAAAAGAGAGAACGGACTTCACACTCTAAAGACAAACTGTTTACTATTCAGATACCTGAATTTCTAAGGTGTGATGACAGACTGGCTTGCTCTTCAGGCTCAGCTTCATAAAATAAATTTATGGAACCACAATACATATATTGAATTTTGTTAACTTGGAAATTAAAACTGGATTTTTTCCTCCTGATTTGGGAGAGTGGTTTCTAATTTCTAAAACATAGCATCATCAGTTTATACATTTACACTGAAGGTAGGTGAGACTCTGGCCAAATACTGGTCATTTGTAAATGGCCCTCCTTAACAAGACAATCTGTACAGGAAATTACATTATAAAAAGAAAATATCACTGTATTTACTGGCAGTAGAAGGAATGTGAAGGAGCAAATAATTATCTATTACTACAATGAGATATGTATCCTATGCCTGAATTTTCTGCTTTAAAAATATTTTTCTTATTATAAAAGCAATACAGCATATGTCCACACAAAAACTTGTACACAATGTTCACAGCAGCATAATTCACAATAGCCAAAAGGTGGAAACAACTCAAATGTTCATAAACTGATAATGGATAAAAAAAATGGTCTATAGTTCACAATGGAATATTATAGAGCTATAAAAAGGAATAAGGCCAGGCACTGTGGCTCACACCTGTAATCCCAGCACTTTGGGAGGCCCAGGCGGGTGGATCACAAGGTCAAAAGATCAAGACCATCCTGGCCAACGTGGTGAAACCCCGTCTCTACTAAAAATACAAAAATCAGCTGGGCATGGTGGCGCATGCCTATAGTCCTAGCTACTCGGGAGGCTGAGGCAAGAGAATTGCTTGAACATGGGAGGCGGAGGTTGCAGTAAGCTGACATCACACCACTGCACTCCAGCCTGGTGACAGAGCGAGACTCCATTTCAAAAGAAAAAAAAAAAAAGGAATAAAATTCTGACACAGAAACCTTGAAAACACTATGCTAACTGAAATAAGCCAGACGCAAACGGAAAAATATCACATGATTCCACTTACGTGAGATGTCTAGAACAGGCAAATTCTTAGAAACAGAAAGTATAATAAAGGTTATAAAGGGTTAGGGTAGGAGGAATGAGGAGATACCATTTAATGAAACAGAATTTCCACATGGGATGATGAAAAGTTTTGGGTATGGATAGTGGTGATGGTTACACATTGTCAATGTACTTAATGGTACTAAATTGTACACTTAAAAACGGTTAAAATAGGCTGGGCATGGTGGTTCATGCATGTAATCCTAGCACTTTGGGAGGCTGAGGCAGGTGGATCAGGAGTTCGAGACCAGCCTGGCCAACATGGTGAAAGACTGCCTCTACCAAAAATACAAAAATTATCCGGGCGTGGTGACACACGCCTGTAATCCCAGCTACCTGGGAGGCTGAGGCGGGAGAACCACTTGAACCCATGAGGTGGAGGTTGCAGTGAGCAGAGATCGTACCACTGCACTTGAGCCTAGGCGACAAAGCAAAAGTCCGTCTCAAAAAAAAAGGGCCAGGTGCAGTGGCTCACACTTGTAATCCTAGCACTTTGGGAGGCCAAGGCAGGTGGGTCTCTTGAGGCCAGGAGTTCAAGACCAGTCTGGCCAACATGGTGAAACCCTGTCTCTACTAAAAATACAAAAAATTAGCCAAGCATGGTGACACATGCCTGCAGTCCCAGCTACTCGGGAGGCTGAAGCACAAGCAGCACTTGAACCTAGGAGGTGGAGGTTACAGTGAGCCAAGATCACGCCACTACCCTCCAGCCTGGGCAACACAGTGAGATTCTGTCTCAAAAAAAAAAAAAAAAAGGGTTAAAATGAAATAGTAAGTTTTATGTTATATATATTTTACCACACACACACAAAACATAAACTCTCTGGGCAGTTTGAATCACCGTGCCATGAAGCAATAGGTGGTAGGATCTCACTGTGTGTCTGACTAGCCCTTTCTCTGCCTTGTTTGAGCTTCGGCAGAACTTGCAAGGCTGGTGGTAAGGCTGAGAAGGACACTGGAAAGGCCAGGACAAAGGTGGTTGTTTCCCGCTCACAGAGAGCCTCCTTACAGTTCCTGGTGGGCCATATTCATAGACAGACACCTGAAATGTAGGACGACCAGTCATGGATGTGTGGGGTCGTGACTGCCACTGTGAACAGTGCAGCCATCCTTGGATACCTCACTGCAGAGATACTTGAAGTGACATCAAAGGCACTAAAAGATTTAAAGGTAAAGCTATTACCCCTCATCATCTGCAACCTGCTATTAGTGAAGAAGAATTGGACTCTGTCATCAAGGCTACAATTGCTGGTGATGGTGTCACTCCACACATTCGCAAGTCTCTGATTGGGAAGAAAGAACAACAGAAAACTATGTAAAGGATGCCTGGATTTCTTATTATCTCAGGTCTCCAATTAATCTAACAGCTCTCTAAGTGTTGGTGATTCCAGGGGAATACAGGCATGCCCCATGACACCTGGCTAATTTTTAAAAAATTTTTTATTAAAGACAAGGTCTCACTATGTTGCCCAGGCTGGTCTTGAACTCTACTTTTTTTTTTTTTTTTTTGAGACAGGGTCTGGCTCTGTTGCCCAGGCTGGAATGCAGTGGAACAATCACAAATTACACAGCCTTAGTCTCCCAGGCTCACATGATCCTCCCACCTCAGACTCCTGAGTAGCTGGTACTATAGGCAAGCACCACCACACCTGGCTATTTTTTTTTTTACTTTTTGTAGAGACCGGGTCTTACTATGTTGCCCAGGCTGGTCTCGAACTCCTGGACTCAAGGAATCCTCCCACCTCGACCTCCTAAAGTTCTGGGATTATAAGTGCCTGAGCCACCATGCCCAAATGGAAGTAGTGGATTTTGATTGAGATGACTATTTTTTAGATACTGCCTGGATTTTAATTATGATGCAGAAGTTATATCAACAAACATTTTGTTTTGTACATGTATTACTTCCCCTCTGGCAATAGAGGTCATATCCCAAACTAAAAAAAAAAACCCTCCATGAATATTATAAGAGCCACTGAATTGCACACTTGAATGAATTGTATAATATGTGAATTATATCTCAATGAATTTTAAAAATAAGAAAGCAATATAGAACCATTTTAGGAAATCTGAAAAAATGTTGGTAACTATAAAGAAAACAATGAAAGTAGCTTATAATCCTGCTCAAAAAACCCACAAGCAAAGCTAAACTATACAGTGTTTAAGGATACACAGTTGGGTAATAAAACCATGAAGAAAAGTGAGAAAGTAATTACTATTCAAGTCAAGCTAGTAGTTTACTCTCTGAGGGGCAGTCAGTGGGTTTGGAAGGAAGTTCAGAAATGACTGCCAAGATCTTTTTTTTTTTTTTTTTTTTAAACAGGTGGTGGTTACAAAGGTGTCTGCCATATAATAATTCACTAGGGTACCCACTTGTTTTATGCCATTTTCTGTATTTGTGTTATATTTATCAGTAAATAATTTTTGGCCAGGCACAGTGACTCATGCCTGTAATCCCAGCACTTTGGGAGGCTGAGGCGGGTGGATCACTTGAGCCCAGCAGTTCAAGACCACCCTGGGCAACATGGTGAAACCCCATCTCTACCAAAAATACAAAAATTAGCCAGTGCCATAACCCAGTCTCAAAATTAATTAAAGTTTAAAATAAAAAAATTTTTGGCCAGGCAGTGACTCATGCCTATAATCCCAGCACTATGGGAGGTCAAGGTGGGTGGATTGCTTAAGGCTAGGAGTTGAGATCAGCTGGGCAACACAGAGAGACCCCATCACTACAAAAAATTTAAAAATTAGGCTGGGTGCAGTGGCTCACGCCTGTAATCCCAGCACTTTGGAAAGCCAAGGCGGGTGGATCACCTGAAGTCAGGAGTTGGAGACCAGCCTGGCCAATATGGTGAAACCCTGTCTCTACTAAAAATACAAAAAATTAGCCAGGCATGGTGGCACACGCCTGTAATCCCAGCTACTTGGGAGGCTGAGGCAGGAGAATTGCTTGAACCCACGAGGTAGATGTTGTGGTGAGCCAAGGTCATGCCACTGCACTCCAGCCTGGGCGGGAGAGCAAGACTGTGTCTCGGAAAAAAAAAAAAAAATTAGCCAGATGTGGTGATGCATGCCTCTACTCCCAGCTACATGGGAGACTGACATGGAAAGATCACTTGAACCCAGGAGTTCAAGGCTGCAGTGAGCTATGATCATGCCACTGCACACCAGCCTGAGCGACAGAGCAAGACCCTGTCTTAAAAAGAAAAAAAAAAAAAGGAAAAGAAAAGAAAAAAAATGATAGATGCATAGTTCGCTGGTTTTCAGTCTTAATTCCTTTAAAATACATGCATTTAATGCTATACATTAAATGCATAGTTCGCTGGTTTTCAGTCTTAATTCCTTTAAAATACATGCATTTAATGCTATACATTAAATGCATTAAACCCATTATACATTCCTCTAAACATGACTGTAGTTGTATTTCATATATTGATAGGTAGTATTTTTATGAGCATTACAACGTATTTGCTAACTTCCATTATGATTTTTTCTTCAATCTTTATGCAAAAGGATGCAAAGCAAATCAACAAATGGAAGAGAGGCACAGGGCAAAGTCTGGAAGAAATCAAGTGCAAGCTTCCAAGAATCCTCTCCCAGCGGAATCACAAAGGACACTCTTAATTCCTCTGGCACTGAATTGTGATAACACGTGAGAAGTGTTGTGTATCAGTGAAGCTTATTAGAGACTCAGTACCCAAGCTTTTACTGAGGGCTGGTCAGACAGGCACCCTCTGCCTAACACATACCAAAATTCCAGACTCCTAGAAGGAGTGCTAGTATTCAGCATAAACAACATTGCATGAACACACAACAGTGTAGGTCCAGTTAACTATTCATCAGTTAGGGAATGGTGGGAACCCTTCTGAAATCTAAGTTTCCAGACACCAGCCAAGGGTCAGCCTTGTAAGCAGTATTTTCTAAGAACAGCAGCCACAAAGGGAAAACAAACATAACAGAGATGATCAAAGAGAAAAGCTGGTTCCTTAAAAAGACTAATACAGTTGACAGCCAGTGAAACTGATCAGGAAGAGAGAAAACCAAATAAATGAGGGTCAACTCTATATTTCTATAAACTAGCAATAAGGAAAAAACAATTATATATATTTATATACTACGTTCAAATGGCATCACAAATATCAAACATAGGAGTAAATCTAATAATTTTATAGGCAAAATGGAGAACTCAGTACCATATAGATGTCAGTTTTTCCCACTCTGATCTATAGATTCAAAGTAATCGCAATTAAAACCCCAATAGAGGGCTGGGCACAGTGGCTTACACTTGTAATCCCGGTACTTTGGAAGGCCAAGGCGGGTGGATCACCCTGACTGAGAACAGGAGTTCAAGACCAGCCTGGCCAACATGGTGAAATGCCATCTCTACTAAAAATGCAAAAAAACAGCCAGGTGTGGTGGCGGGTGCCTGTAATCCCAGCTACTCTGGGGGCTGAGGCAGGAGAATAGCTTGAACCTGGGAGGCAGAGGTTGCAGTGCGCCAAGACTGTGCCACTCCTGCTGGGCGACAGAGGAAGACTGTCTTAAAAACAACAACAACAAAAAAAACCCAACAACAATATATTCTATTTTGGGGAGGGAGAGGACTTCACAAGTTGATTCTGAAGCTTTCATAGAATTACAAAAGACCAAGAATAGTTTAGACATTCTTAAAAGTACTAGATAAGCAGTCTTACTCAGATATCAGGCTTATTGTAAGGCTACATATTCAAGACATCACGATTTTGTAGCAGAAACAAATTGACCAAAGGAACAAGGTACATAGCCAAGAAACAGACTTGGCCTTAATGGACACTTGAGTAATGATAAAAATGGCACTATAGAGCAGTTTTTTCAATAAACTGTGCCGGGACAATTACATACCCATGTGAAAAAAAATGAAATAGGATCCCTAACTCACATAATCAACAAAAGTCAATTTCAGGAGGTCTGGAAAATAAAATGTAAACAGCAAAATAATGAGTTCTTAAAGATGATACAAAATATCTTCAGCCAGGCATGGTGGCCCGCACCTGTAATCCCAGCACTTTGGGAGGCCGAGGCAAGCGAATTGCTTGAGCCCAGGAGTTTGACACCAGCTTGGGCAATGCAATGAAAGCCCACCTCGGCCGGGAGCGGTGGCTCACGCTTGTAATCCCAGCACTTTGGGAGGCCGAGGCGGGCGGATCACGAGGTCAGGAGATCGAGACCACGGTGAAACCCCGTCTCTACTAAAAATACAAAAAAATTAGCCGGGCATGGTGGCGGGCACCTGTAGTCCCAGCTACTCGGAGAGGCTGAGGCAGGAGAATGGCGTGAACCTGGGAGGCGGAGCTTGTAGTGAGCCGAGATTGCGCCACTGCACTCCAGCCTGGGCGACAGAGCAAGACTCCGTCTCAAAAAAAAAAAAAAAGAAAGCCCATCTCTACAAAAAATACAAAAATTCGCTGGGTGTGGTGGCACACGCCTGTAGTGCCATCTATTTGGGAGGCTGAGATGGGAGGACTGCTTAAGCCTGGGAGGTTGAGGCCACAGTGACCCTGATCGTGCCACTGCAATCCAGCCTGTGTGACAGTGCAAGATCCTGTCTCAAAAAAACAAAAAAAAGGCTGGGCGTGGTGGCTCACACTTGCAATCCCAGCACTTTGGGAGGCCGAGGCAGGTGGATCACGTGGTCAGGAGATCGAGACCACCGTGAAACCCCGTCTCTACTAAAAATACAAAAAATTAGCTGGGCGTAGTGGTGGGCACCTATAGTCCCAGCTGCTTGGGAGGCTGAGGCAGGAGAATGGCGTGAACCCAGGAGGCAGAGCTTGCAGTGAGCCGATATTGTCCCACTGCACTCCAGCCTAGGCAACAGAGCGAGACTCCGTCTCAAAAAAAAAAAAACAAAAACAAAAACAACAACAACAAAAAAAAACAGAATATCTTCATGACATCAGGGAAGAAATAGATTCCTTAACCCTGACAGAACACACATTAATTAGGCCGGGCGTGGTGGCTCACGCTTGTAATCCCAGCACTTTGGGAGGCTGAGGCGGGCGGATCACGAAGTCAGGAGATCGAGACCATGGTGAAACCCCGTCTCTACTAAAAATACAAAAAATTAGCCGGGCGTGGTGGTGGGCGCCTGTAGTCCCAGCTACTTGGAGAGGCTGAGGCAGGAGAATGGCGTGAACCCAGGAGGCGGAGCTTGCAGTGAGCCGAGATTGCGCCACTGCACTCCAGGCTGGGCGACAGAGCAAGACTCCGCCAAAAAAAAAAAAAAAAAAAAAAAAAAAGAACACACATTAATTACAAAGGAAAAGACACAAATTTTACTAAGTTAAATTTTTTTTTCTTTTTTTTTTGAGACAGAGTCTCACTCTGTCACCCAGGCTGGAGTATAGTGGCACCATCTCAGCTCACTGCAACCTCCACCTCCCAGGTTCAAGTGATTCTCCCGCTTCAGCCTCCCAAGTAGCTGGGATTACAGGCATGCAACACCACATCTGACTGATTTTATTTATTTAAATTTATTTATTTATTTGTTTGAGACGGAGTTTCGCTCTTGTTGCCCAGGCTGGAGTGCAATGGCGCGATCTTGGCTCACTGCAACCTCCGCCTCCCAGGTTCAAGTGATTCTCTCACCTCGGCCTCCCGAGTAGCTGGGATTACAGGCATGTACCACCATGCCTGGCTAATTTTGTATTTTTAATAGAGACGGGGTTTTTCCATGTTGGTCAGGCTGGTCTTGAACTCCCGACCTCAGGTGATCCGCCCACCTCAGCCTCCCAAAGTGCTGGGATTACAGGCATGAGCCACCACGCCCGGCCTGATTTTTTTATTTTTAGTAGAGATGGGGTTTCGCCATGTTGGCCAGGCTGGTCTTGAACTCCTGACCTCAAATGATCCGCCTGCCTCGGCCTCTCAAAGTGCTGGGATTACAGGGGTTGAGCCACTGTGCCTGGCTTTCTTTTTTTTTCTTTCTTTCTTTCAGAGTTTCACCCTGTTGCCCAGGCTGGAGTGCAGGGGTGCCATCTAGGCTCACTGTAACCCCCACCTCACAGGTTCAAGCAATTCTCCTGCCTCAGCCTCCCGAATAGCTAGGACTACAGGCACACACCACCACACCTGGCTAATTTCTGTATTACTAGTAGAGACGCGGTTTTGCCATGTTGGTCAGGCTTGTCTCTAACTCCTGACCTCAAGTGACCCACCCTCCTCGGCCTCTCAAAGTGCTAGAATTCGCCACAGCACCCAGCCTAAAATTTAAAACACCTTAATTCATCAAATGATGAAGAGAACAGAGGGAGAAGGTATTTGTCACACATAAAACATACGAAAGATTCATATTCAAAAGTAGAAAACCTCCTATATATTAATTAGTACAAATACTCAATATACAACTCATTAGAAAAACATGAATAAGACTTGAATATGTACTTCAAAAAGAGAAAATCTAGATACCCAATAAACACATAAAAAGGTACTAAGCCCCAGCCGGGTGCGGTGGCTCACGCCTGTAATCCCAGCACTTTGGGAGGCCAACGAGGGCGGATCATGAGGTCAGGAGATTGAGACCATTCTGACTAACATGGTGAAACCCCGTCTCTACTAAAAATACAAAAACAAAATTAGCTGGGCATCGTGGCGGGTGCCTATAGTCCCAGCTACTCGGGAGGCTGAGGCAAGAGAATGGCGTGAACCCGGGAGGCAGAGATTGCAGTGAGCCGAGATAGCGCCACTGCACTCCGGCCTGGGCGAAAGAGCGAGACTCCGCCTCAAAAAAAAAAAAAAGGTACTAAGCCCCAGCCAGCACTTTGGGAGGCCGAGGTGGGCAGATCACGAATTCAGGAGTTCAAGACCATCCTGGCCAACATGGTGAAACCTCGTCTCTACTAATAATACAAAAATTAGCCAGACGTCGTGGTGCATGCCTGTAGTCCCAGCTACTTGGGAGGCTGAGGCAGGAGAATTGCTTGAACCTGGGAGATGGAGGTTGCAGTGAGCCGAGATCACGCCACTGCACTCCAGCCTGGGCAACAGAGGGAGATGCCATCTCAAAAAAAGAAAAAAAAAAAGGTACTAAGCCACAACAGGAATTCAGGAAATGAAAATAGGAATCACAATTAGGCTGGCACATGGCTCACGCCTATAATCCCAGTACTTTGGGAGGGTGAGGCAGGAGGATCACTTGCGCTCTGGAGTTCAAGACCAGCGTGGGCAACCAAGCAAGACCCTGTCTCCACACACACACACACACACACACACACACACACACACACACACACAATTAGCCAGGCACGGTGGTGCATATCTATAGTCCCAGCTACTTGGGAGGCTGAGGAGGGAGGATTGCATGAGCTGGCAGGTCGAGGCTGCAGTGAGCCATGATCATGCCACTGTACTCCAGCCTGGGTAACAGAATGAGATCCTGTCCCCCCAAAAAAAAGAAAAAAAGAAAAAAGAAACACACACACACACACACACACAAAGTATAATGAGACATACCTACCAGATTAGTATAGTGTTGGTAAGTCAATGAACATGTTCATACACTGCCAACAAGAGTATAAACTGGTACAAACAATTCAGAAAATCATTATCTAGCAAAATTGAAGATTCCCATAATCTTTGGTCCACAATCTATTCTGAAGTGGATACCATAGAACAGTGGTTATCAAAGTGTGATACCAAAGCCAACAGCATAACCATCACTTGGGAACTTACTAGAAATACAGATGGTTAGCCGGGTGCAGTGGCTCACACCTGTAATCCCAGCACTTTGAGAGGCTGAGGCGGGCAATCATGAGGTCAAGAGATTGAGACCATCCTGGCCAACATGGTGAAACCCTGTCTCTACTAAAAATACAAAAATTAGCTGGGCGTGGTGGCACGCGCCTGTAGTCCCAACTACTAGAGGATGAGGCAGGAGAATCGCTTGAACCTGGGAGGTAGAGGTTGCAGTGAGCTGAGATTGCACCACTGCACTCCAGCCTGGCGACAGAGTGAGACTCTGTCTCAAAAAAAAAGGAAGACATTCTGTCATTTTCGACAACATGAATATCGGAAATGGAGAACATTATATTAAGTGAAATACTCCAAACACACAAAGACAAATATGACCTGTTCTCGCTTATATGTGGAATCTAAAACAAATGAATGCATAGAAACAGAGAGGAGAATGATGGTTACCAAAGGCTAGGAGTAGGGGGAATGGGAAGATGGTAATCAAAGGATACAAAGCCTCAGTTAAATAGGAGAAATACAGTTGATTTTTTTTTTTTTTTTTTTTTGAGACAGAGTCTCACTCTGTCGCCCAGGCTGGAGTGTAGTGGTGCAATCTTGGCTCACTGCAAGCTCCGCCTCTCAGGTCCACGCCATTCTCCTGCCTCAGCCTCCCGAGTAGCTGGGACTACAGGCGCCCGCCACCATACCCAGCTAATTTTTTTTTTGTATTTTTAGTAGAGACGGGGTTTCACCATGTTAGCCAGGATGGTCTCGATCTCCTGACCTCACGATCCGACCGCCTTGGCCTCCAAACTGCTGAGATTACAGGCATGAGCCACTGCGCCCGGCCAGTTGATTTTTAATATCTATTGAACAGCATGGTGACTATAGCTAAAATTCAGTACTACATTTTTTTTTTTTTGAGATGGAGTTTCACTCTGTCACCTGGGCTGGAGTGCAGTGGTGCAATCTCCAATCTCAGCTCACTGCAACCTCCAACTCCCAGATTCAAGTGATTCTCCTGCCTCAGCTTCCCAAGTAGCTGGGATTATAGTAGTGTGCCACCATGCCAGACTAATTTTTGTATTTTTAGCAGAGACAGGGTCTTGCCATGTCAGCCAGGCTAGTCTCCAACTCCTGACCTGAGGTAATCCACCCACCTCAGCCTCTGAAAGTGCTGGGATTGGCTGGGCGCAGTGGCTCACGTCTGTAATCCCAGCACTCTGGGAAGTCGAGGCGGGTGGATCACGAGGTCAGGAGTTTGAGACCAGCCTGACCAACATGGTGAAACCCGGTCTCTACTAAAAATTCAAAAAAAATTAGCCAGGCGTGGTGGTGTGCGCCTGTAATCCCAGCTACTCAAGAGGCTGAGGCAGGAGAATCGCTTGAACCCAGGAGGCGAAGGTTGCAGTGAGCTGAGATCGCACCACTGCACTCCAGCCATGCCACTGCACTCCAGCCAGAGCAAGACTTTGTCTAAAACAAAACAAAACAAAACAAAACAAAACAAAACAAAACACCAAAGTGCTGGGATTGCCGGCATGAGTCACCACGCCCGAGTACTATATATTTCAGTATCCCTAAGAGAGTAAATCTCAAATCTTCTCATTACAAAAAATGTCAAGGCTCGGTGCACCATCTCACACCTGTAGTCTGAGCACTTTGGGAGGTGGGCAGATTGCTTGAGCCCAGGAGTTCAAGACCAGCCTAGGCAACGTGGTGAAACCCCATTTCTACAAAAAATACAAAAATTCACCAGACATGGTGGTGCATTACTGAAGTCCCAGCTACTTGGGGGTCCGAGGCATGAAGATTGCTTGATCCCAGGAGGCTGAGGCTGCAGTGAGCCATGATCACACCACTGCACTCCAGCCTGGGCAACAAAGCGAGACCCTGTCTCAAAAGAAAAAAAAAAGTCAAATATTTGAGGTGACAGATAAGTTAAATAAGTTAAATAGCTTGATTTCATCATTTTACATTGCATTAAAAAATCATAACATCAGCTGGGCATGGTGGCTGATGCGGTTTTACCATATTGGTCAGACTGGTCTCAAACTCCTGGCCTCAGATGATCTGCCCACCTCGCACTCCCAAAGTGCGGGATTGCAGTGCTGGGATTACAGGCGTGAGCCACCATGCCGGCCAATAACCTATTTCTTTACCTGGGTTATGGTTACATTGTTTGTTTCAAAATGATATCTTAAATGATATATTTTTCCATACCTTTCTGAATCTGCATATTTAACACCTAAGGCTGGGGCACGGTGGCTCACACCTGTAATCCCAGTACTCTGGGAGGCCAAGACAGGCGGATCACTTGAGGCCAGGAGTTCCAGACCAGCCAGACCAACATGGCAAAGCTCCTTCTCTACTAACATAAAAAAATTACCTGGGCGTGATGGCATGTACCTGTAATCCCAGTTACTCGAGAGATTAAGGCAGGAGAATCACTGAGCCCGGGAGGCAGAGGCTTCAGTGAGCCAAGATCACGCCATTGTACTCCAGCCTGGGCAACAGAGCAAGACTCTGTCTCAAACAAACAAACAAAAAACTTAAAGGAAATATATTCCCTTCTTAGCCTCCTCAACCTAAAGCAGCAGGGTATTTGAAGAAACCAGGCTGAGGCAGGAGAATTGCTTGAACCGGGAGGCAGAGGTTGCAGTGAGCAGAGATCGTGCCACTGCACTCCAACCTGAGCGACAGAGCAAAACTCCATCTTAAAAAAAAAAAAAAAAGAAACTATGCCAGAGTTAGAGGCCACAGAGCTTCATATCAAGGCCATCGTTAATTTGCTTGAGAAGATGAAATAAAGCAGGCCTAAAGAGTACTCTGTGGACCACGTAGTAAACACTGTCAGGGTGCTGGTTCAGCTTAAGAGGACTCCTTCTATGAGAACATCTATCAACAGGGGCAGGATCTCAGCAGCTATACTTGAACTCAATGACCTTCCTCCAAGTCCTAGTTGATTACACCAGGGGAAAAAACTGACCCTTGCTGGATCAACCAAATTCATTCTCCCACAATGAAATTCTGAAGCACGAAGATGGCTCTGCTCAGGAAGAAGGGTCCATAATACCTGCTGAATAGGTCCTCAAACAGTTCTCACTCCCACTTTGCCCAAGACCCAGTGGATTCTATAAGAAACTTCTGTATATTCATAGCAGCCTAAGTTGCAAGCTACAGGAACCCAATTCAAATTAGTTTAAGAAAAAAAAAGAGCATAACAGTAAGGGTCCCTCAGCAAAACTGGCAAGTCTTTACCTAGATCAACCAATGAGAAAAGAGAGAAGACACAGATCACCAAAATTAGGTATGAAAGAAAGGACATTACCACTGACCCTTCATAAATTAAAAGAATTATAAGGGCATACAGTTAACTTTATGCCAACAAATTAGACAACATAAATGAAATTGAAAAATTTCTAGAAAAACTGAAATTACCAAAATTAACTCAGGAAGAAACACAGCTGGGCTCAGTGGCTCATGCCTGTAATCCCAGTACTTTGGGAGGCCGAGGCAGGTGGGTCATTTGAGGTCACGAGTTCAAGACAAGCCAGGCCAACATGGTAACACCCCATCTCTACTAAAAATACAAAAATTAGCCAGGCATGGTGGCATGTGTCTCTAATCTCAGCTACTCGGGAGGCTGAGGCAGGAGAATTGCTTGAACCAGGGAGGCTGAGGTTGCAGTGAGCCGAGATCACACCACCATACTCCAGCCTGGGTGACAAGAGTAAGACTCTATCTCAAAAAACAAACAAAAACAATAAATAGAAACCTAATAGATCTCTATCAAGTAAAAAAAATTAAATGAGTAATTAAAAATTTTCCTACAAAGAGGCCAGGCTTGGTAGCTCAAATCTGTAATCCCAGCACTTTGGGAGGCTGAGGCAGCAAGACTGCTTGAGCCCAGGAGTTAGAAACTGCACTGAGCTGTGATCGTGCCACTATACTCCAGCCCAGGCAACAGAGCAAGACCCTGTCTCCAAAATAATTTTTCCTACAAAAAAAAGCAGATAGTGTCAGTGATTAATTCTACCAAAGATTTAAAAAGAAAAAGAAATAATAGGCTCAACACCTGTAATCCCAGCACTTTGGGAGGCGGAGGTGGGCAGATCACCCCAGGAATTTGAGACTAGCCTGGCTAACATGATGGAGAATCACTTGAACCGGGCAGGCAGAGATTGCAGTGAGCCGAGACTGTACCACTGCACTCCAGCCTGGGCAACAGAATGAGACTCCATCTCAAAAATAAATAAATAAATACCATAACAATGCTCTATAAACTCTTCCAGAAAATAGAGGAACACTTCCAAATTCATTGAGACCAGTATCACCATCATACCAAAGACAAAGATATTACCAAAAAGAAAAAAAAAAGACCAACAGACCTCGTGACTAGACATAAAAATCCTCAAAAAATAGTAGCAAACCAAATCCAACAATGTATAAAAACCATTGTGATGGTTAATATTAAGTGTCAACTTGATTGAATTGAAGGATGCAAAGTATTGTTTCTGGGTGTATCTGGGTGTTGCCAAAAGAGATTAACATTTGAGTCAGTGGACTAGGAGAGGAAGGCCCACCCACAATGTAGGTGGGCACCATCCAATGGCTGCCAGCACAGCTAGGAAAAGCAGGCAGAAGGTAGGAGAAGCTGACTTGCTAAGTCTTCTGGCCTGCATCTTTCTCCCATGCTGGATGTTTCCTGACCTCGAACATCAGACTCTAAGTTCTTTGGCTGTTGGATTCTTGGACTTAACCAATGGTTTACCAGGGGCTCGCAAGCCTTTGGCCACAGATTGAAGGCTGCACTGTTGGCTTCCCTACTTTTGAGGTATTGGGACTTGGACTGAGCTACTACTGGCTTCCTTGCTCCTCAACTTGCAGACTGCCTATCACGGGACGTCACCTTGTGATTGTGTGAGTCAATTCTCCTTAACAAACTCCTTTTCACATATACATATATCCTATTAGTTCTGTCCCTCTAGAGGACCCTGACTAATACAACTATATGCCATATAAACACCATGACTAAATGGGATTTATCCCAGGAATGCAAGGCTGGTTTAACATTCAAAAATCAATTTATGTAATACACCCTATTAATAGAAAAAAGAACGAAAACCACATGATTATCTCAATAAATGTACAAAAACCATGTGACAAAATCCAATAACATTCATGATAAAACCTAGGAAAGGTCACAAGAAAATAGATGACATATTAAAAATAGGACAACCTGAAGATGGTATATTTACAAACTTGTGGGTGTAGAGGAACTACAAGGAACAGTGCAGGAACCTGAAGCTAGTAGAAGCTAAGGTGGTACTACCTCTAGGCCCAAAGAAATGAGGGGAGGGAACAATTACCAAAACCCAGAAAGGGAGAGTTATACAGAGTCTGCCACATTATAAGGTGCCGAGAACTTCAGTGGAGAGATACAGCCAACTAAAGGTAAAAGTCTGAAAGCAACCATGATCAAAAGTAAAGACACGAGAGCCGGCCAACCTTGATGATATAACTTCAAAGCTCAGGAAAATAATACTCACTTCTGCTCAGAATCAAATTTTAATGATTGATATTTCCATGCACTACTCAGAATGTTTTTTGACAACAACATAATGTACGAAATGTGTATTATCTTATAGATGAAAAACTCGAAATATCAATGACAAAAAAAAACCTTACCCATAGTTACTACCTCACTCATAATTTATAAATTTTTTCATACACAAAATGTTTACAGTTTTATATGAACCATTATTCCAGTTATATTTTTTTCTCAAGTCCCATCACTCACCTGGAATCAACCTTCTTCTCCATTCTCTGCTTAATCACTTTTTGATGGAAACTGTGGCTTGATATACACTTCTCAGTGAGCAGATTCTTCATGAATCAAAGTCTTTTATCTTCCCCTTCTAACTACAAGAAAAAGGGGAATAAAAAAGAGAGAAAATGATTTGCAGCCTCTCAGGAGCCACATTTCTGAACAGCCACATGCCAGCTCCTAGTCTCCTGCCCTCCTTAATTCAACACTAGATGAACATGGGCTAAGTCTCTGACTTAAAATATTATATTTAAATTACATTTTTTTTTATTTTTTGAGACGAAGTCTTGCTCTTTTACCCAGGCTGGAGTGCAGTGGCACGATCTCGGCTCACTGCAACCTCCACCTCCTGGGCTCAAGCGATTCTCCTGCCTCAACCTCTCAAGTAGCTGGGATTACAGGTACCTGCCACCACACCCGCCTAATTTTTGTATTTTTCAGTAGAGACAGGATTCCACCATGTTGGCCAGGCTGGTCTCAAACTCCTGACCTCAAGTGACCTGCCCACCTTGGCCTCCCAAAGTGCTAAAATTACAGTGGTGAGCCACCACACCCAGCCTCATTGTGGCTTTGATTTGCATTTCTCTAATGATCAGTGATATTGAGCTTTTTTTTCATGTTTGTTCACCATATATATATCTTCTTTTGAAAAGTGTCTGTTCATGTCCTTTGCCCACTTCTTAATGGGGCTGTTTTTATCTCATAATGTTGTAAATGCTAGATGTTAGACCTTTGTCAGATGGATAGAGTGCAAAAATTTTCTCCCATTCTGTAGGTTGTCTGTTTACTCTGATGATAGTTTCTTTTGCTGTGCAGAAGTGCTTTAGTTTAATTAGAAATTAAATTTGTCAATTTTTGAATCTGTTGCAATTGCTTCTGGCATCTTCATTATGAAATCTTTGCATGTGCCTATGTTTTGAATGGTATTACCTAGATTTTCTTCTAGGGTTTTTATAGTTTTGTGTTTTAAATTTAAGTCTTTAACCCATCTTGAGTTGGTTTTTATATATGGTGTAAAGAAGGGGTCCAGTTTCAATATTTGAATATGGCTAGCCAGTTCTCCCAGCACCGGTTATTAAATAGGGACTCCTTTCCCCATTGCTGGTTTTGGTCAGATTTGTCAAAGATCAGATAGTTGTAGGTGTGCAGTCTTATTTCTGGGTTCTCTATTCTGTTCCATTAGTCTATCTTTCTGTTTTTGCGCCAGTACCATTCTGTTTTTGTTACTGTAGCCTTGTAGTATAGTTCGAAGTTGGCTAGCGTGATGCCTGCAGCTTTGTTCTTTTTGCTTAGAATTGTCCTGGCTATTCATGCTTTTTTTGTTCCATATGAATTTTAAAGTAGTTTTTTCTAATTCTGTGAAGAATGTCAATGGTAGTTAATGGTAATAGCATTGAAACTGTAAATTGCTTTGGGTGGTATGGCCATTTTCATGATATTGATTTTTCCTATCCATAAGCATGGAATGTTTTTCCATTTGTTTGTGTCACCTCTGATTTCTTTGAGCAGTGGTTTGTAGCTCTACTTGAAGAGGTCTTTCACTTTCCTTGTTAGCTGTATTCCTAGGTATTTTATTATTTTTGTGGCAACCGTGAATAGGAATTCATTCATGATTTGGTTCTCTGCTTGCCTGTTATTGGTGTACAGGAATGTTTGCAATTTTTGCACACTGATCTGTATCCTGAGGCTTTGCTGAGGTTGGTTATCAGCTTAAGAAGCTTTTGGGCTGAGACGATGGGGTTTTCTAGATACAGAATCATGTCATCTGCAAAATGTTATTTTCTAATGAAGGAAACTGAGAGGAGAGCGAGCCACACTCAGAAGTTGTGCCTGGTTCTTTCATGTCTAGATGCTTCAGCACCTTCAACTTCCCTTCACAAAAACACCAGTAGAGGCCAAGATTTCTTATTTTTCCTCAGATTAATTTTATGGTTATCAGTGTTACTGTGTATAGTTTTCATTTTCTTTCTTTTCTTTTTTTAAAGACAGAATTTCTGGCCAGGCACAGTGGCTCACGCCTGTAATCCCAGCCCTTTGGGAGGCTGAGGTGGGCAGATCACCTGAAGTCAAGAGTTCAAGACCAGCCTGCCCAACATGGGGAAACTCCATCTCTACCAAAAATACAAAAATTAGCCAGGCGTGGTGGTGGGCACCTGCAATCCCAGATACTCAGGAAGCTGAGGCAGGAGAATCACTTGAACCCATGAGGCAGAGGTTGCAGTGAACCGAGATCGCACCACTGCACCACAGCCTGGGCGACAGAGCAAGACTCTCAGAAAAAAAAAAAAAAAAAAAAAAGACAGGCTTTCCCTCTGTCACCCAGGTTGGAATGCAGCAGTGCGATCACAGCTCACGGCAGCCTCGACCTCCTCAGGCTCAGGTGATCCTCCCACCTCAGCCTCCCGAAGTGTTAGGATTATAGGCATAAGCCACCATGCCTGGCCTTTTTTCTTTCTCACGCTGTCATCCAGGGTCTCATGCTATTATCCAGGCTGAAGTACTGTGGCACCATCACAGCTCGCTGCAGCCTCAACCTCCCATGCTCAAGCAGTCCTCCCACCATAGCCTCCCAAGTAGCTGGGACCACAGGTATGCGCCACCATGCTCAGCTTTTTTTTTTTTTTTTTTTTTTGAGACAGAGTCTCGCTGTTGCCCAGGCTGGAGTGCAGTGGCGCGATCTCGGCTCACTGCAGGCTCCGCCCCCCGGGGTTCATGCCATTCTCCTGCCTCAGCCTCCCGAGTAGCTGGGACTACAGGCGCACACCACCTTGCCCGGTTAATTTTTTGTATTTTTTTAGTAGAGACGGGGTTTCACCTTGTTAGCCAGGATGGTCTCGATCTCCTGACCTCGTGATCCGCCCACCTCGGTCTCCCAAAGTGCTGGGATTACAGGCGTGAGCCACCGCGCCCGGCGCTCAGCTTATTTTTTATTATTTGTAGAGACAGGGTCTTGCTATATTGCCCAGGCTGGTCTCAAACTCCTGAGCTCAACTGATCTATCCACCTTAGCTTCCCAAAGTGCCTTTTTTTGTGTGTAGAGATAGGGTCTCACTCTGTCACTGAGGCTGGAGTGCAGTGGTGTGATCATAGCTGACTGTAATCTTAAACCCCTGGCCTCAAGCAATTCTCCTGTCTTGGCCTCCCAAGTAGCTGGGACTACAGACAGGCACCACTGCACCTTGCCTAGTTTTCATTTTTTCTTTTCTTTTTTTTTTTTTTTTTCGAGACAGTCTTGCTCTGTTGCCCAGGCTGGAATGCAGTGGTGCAATCTAGGCTCACTGCAACCTCCACTTCCCGGGTTCAACCGATTCTCCTGCTTCAGCCTCCCATGTAGCTGGGATTACAGGAATGCACCACCACAACTGGCTACTTTTTGTATTTTTAGTACAGATGGGGTTTCCCCATGTTGGCCAGGCCGGTCTTAAATTCCTGACCTTAAATGATCTGCCCGCCTCGGCCTCCCGAAGTGCTGGGATTATAGGCGTGAGCCACTGTGCCTGAGCCCATTTTTCATTTTCAATTGGTGATAATTTCTATTAAAAATATTCATTAGGAACTGAATACATTATGACATAGTTTTATTATTATTATTATTATTATTATTTTAGTGCCAGGAATGGTAGTGTTGTGGGTTGAATTGTGTTCCCCAAAAAAGATTTGCTGAAATCCTAACCCCTGCTACCTGTGAATGTGACCTTATCTGAAAACAGTGTCTTTGCAGAAGTAATTTAGATGTAAGTTAAGATGAGGTCACACGGGAGTAGGGTGGGCCCTTAATCCAACACGATTTGTATCTTTCTTAAAAGAGAAGAGATACAGGGACAGATACACATAAAGAGGAGAATGCAATGTGATGACAGAGGCAGAGATTAGAGTAATGTATCTACAAGAATTGCCAAAGATTGCGGCAACATCAGAAGCTAAGAGAAAGGCATGGAACAGATCCTCCCTTGAGCCTTCAGGGAGAGGATGACACCTTGATTCCAGACTTCTAGCCTCTAAAACTGTGAAAGAATAAACTTCTATTAATTTTAAGCCAACAGGTTTGTGGTACTTTGTTACAGCAGCCCTAGGAAGCTAATACAAGTAGTAAGATAGAAGAGTAAGATTTAAGTAGATGGTGGAGGCAAGCTAACAGGGTGAACACATCCTATGTTGAGTAATTGTGATGCATTTACAAGGTGTTTCATTCTAAAAGAATGAAGTCACCCTTATAATCAAGGTCACATATTTCAATGACAATCAGACAAGGAATTAGCCAGTTTATCCATACAAAACGAATAATCCTTACTTACATCAAACCGATGTCCTAGTTTTTCTGATACTACACTCCAAGTAACAAAAGTCATCATAAGTGATTATTTCTACAAATAAATCAAATAGAAGGAGTATTCAAGTAATGATTTTTGGTGAAATACTGCTATAATCAATGTGTCACTGCCTTGGGTTTCTGTCATAATGATCCTGTGGAATGTCCTTCGTGGTGAAGGACTCCCTTGTATTATATACTCTGTACCAGATTTGTACATGTCTGCCTTCCCCACTAAAATATAAATTCCATGAAAACAGGAATCATATTTGATCTTCTCTCCACTCTATCTCCAGCCTCTAAAACAACGTCTGTAACCTCACAGATAAAATACACATATACTGGAAAAACTAGGACACAGGTTTGCTTTCAATAAGGACATGTATGAATATAAACTTGCTTATAAGTTGGAATATAATGATAATCAAATACAAAACATGGCCAACGATGGTGGCACACGCCTGTAATCCTAGAACTCTGGGAGGCCAAAGCAGGTGGATCACCTGAGGTCAGGAGTTCGCGACCAGACTGACTAACGTGGTGAAACCCTGTCTCTACTTTAAAAAAAAAAAAAAAAAAAAAGGTGGCATGGTGGTGAATGCCTGTAATCCAAGCTACTTGGGAGGCTGAAACAAGAGAATCACTTGTACCTGGGAGGCAGAGGTTGCAGTGAGCCAAGATCGCACCACTGTACTCCAGCCTGGGCAACAAGAGTGAAACTCCGTCTCAAAAAAAAAAAAAAAAAAAACAGTCCAAGAAAAACAAAAATTATTAGGTGCTGACTCCCAGTTAAACATGTAGATTGACCTTCTAAGGTGACAGTAAAGAATACAAAGGAACAAACCATAAGGTTAAAGAGATGAGAGAAGAGATTATAGGACAGGAGGGATTTCCACAGGGTTTTACAAGAAAGGAAAATGAAGTGGCCTAACAGGTTTGAGGAAATGAAAAGCTTCAGAGTGGATACCAAAGGAAAGTGGGCCACACAGAATTCCAACCCTGTCAGACAGGGTATTCACGCCACTTCTGCTGTCCCGCTTCCAAAATTCTGGTAGCTAGATGGTACCTCTCAGGCAGGAGGCTGGAAAAGTCATCTCAGAAAACACTGAAAACCAACAGATGTCCAGATTCTGAGACCTGTGCCTTACTCTCCATCAATGAAAAAGCAGACTGGTCCCTAGATTACCCTAAAGTGAAGCCCATGAACTCACAAGTCCTGCTCAGACACTAGGAGCTTCCAACTAATTTCTCAGTCATGCCTTTTTTTTTTTTTTTTGAGACGGAGTCTCGCTTTGTTGCCCAGGCTGGAGTGCAGTGGCTCAATCTCGGCTCACTGCAAACTCTGCCTCCTGGGTTCAAGCGATTCTTCTGTCTCAGCCTCCCGAGTACCATCACACCTGGCTAAGCCAGACTAGTTTTGAATTCCTGACCTCAAGCGATCTGCCCGCCTCAGCCTCCCAAAGTGCTGGGATTACAGGTGCTCGGCCATAATCTCTCAGTTACACCTAAGTATAAACGGACAATTGAGAACCATAAAATATTTAGAAAAGACCTCCAACAAATTAAAAAGAGACCAAAATAAACCCAACAAAGTACTGATTAAGTGCTACCATCCATGATGAAATTTTGCTAAAAAATTGAACCTGGCTGGGTGCAGTGGCTCACGCCTGTAATCCCAGGACTTCGGGAGGCCGAGGCAGGTGGATAACCTGAGGTCAGGAGTTCAAGACCAGCCTAGCCAACACAGTGAAACCCCATCTGTAATAAAAATACAAAAATTAGCCGGGCATGGTGGCAGGTGCCTGTAATCCCAGCTACTGGGGAGGCTGAGGCAGGAGAATCGCTTGAACCCAGGAGGTGGAGGTTGCAGTGAGCCGAGATCATGCCATTACATTCCAGCCTGGGTGACAAGAGTGAAACTCCATCTCAAAAAAAAAAAAAAAAAAATTGAACCTGAATATCATCCAGCCTCATCTAGAACTAAGTACAGTAAGTCCTCACTTAACGTCATTGATAGGTTCTTGGAAACTGCAACTTTAAGCACAATTATGTATAAAGAGACCAATTTTACCATAAGCTAATTGATATAAACAAGAGTTAAGTTCTTGTAACATATTTCTGGTCACAAAACATCACCAAACTTGTAAATAAAGATCGAAACCCTTTTAATATTAAACACTGAAATAAATGTGAGCTATACATATATGTACAAAAGATTCAGAAGAACAAGTAAGATAATTATTTACCCACTTATTCCAGTTCAGGGTCAAGGTTGGCTAGAGTCTATCCTGGCAGCTCAGGGCACAAGGGGGGAAGCCACCCTGGACAGGATGCCATTCATGGCATTGCACACTCACACACACACTCACTCACACTAGGATCATTTAGACATGTCAATGAAGCTAATGTGCTTATCATGGGACATGGGAGGAAATCAGAGCATCTGGCAAAAACCCACACAGGCATGAGGAATATGCCAACTACAGACAGACAGTGGACCCATCCAGAATCGATTTTTTCTTATCAATGTTATGTTTTAACAAAATGTTGAGAGTACCACACAATCAAAAATGAATAGACTACAATCAAAATAACATCCATAGAGACGTACTCTGCTACGCATTAGTGCTAAGCACTTTTCATGAACTACCTACTTTAATATAACTACCTCAGCAAGTGGTTATCAACTTCATTTTATAGATGGAGGGCTCAAGTTTCCCAGCTAACAAGTGGTGGAGCTGGGACTAGTATAGGCAGACCTCAGAGAGATTGAGAGTTCAGCTGCAGACCACATAAAGCCAGTCACATGAATTTTTTGATTTCCCAGTTCATATAAAAGTTATGTCAGCTGGGCACAGTGACTCACACCTGTAATCCCAGCACTTTGGGAGGCCGAGGCAGGTGGATCACGAGGTCAGGAGATCGAGACCATCCTGGCTAGCACGGTGAAACCCCATCTCTACTAAAAATACAAAAAATTAGCCGGGCATGGTGGCGGGCGCCTGTAGTCCCAACTACTCAGGAGGCTGAGGGAGGAGAATGGTGTGAACCCAGGAGATAGAGCTTGCAGTGAGCCAAGATCGCACCACTGCACTCCAGCTTGGGCAACAGAGTGACACTCCGTCTCAAAAAAAAAAAAAAAAAGAAGTTATGTCTACACTTGTAGTTAAGTGTGCAATAGCATTGTCTAAAAAACTAATGTACATACCTTAATTTAAAAATACTTTGGCAGGGCACAGTGGCTCATGCCTGTAATCTCAGCACTTTGGGAGGCCAAGGTGGGCGGATCACGAGGTCAGGAGTTCAAGACCAGCCTGGCCAATATGGTGAAACCCCGTCTCTACTAAAAATACAAAAATTAGCTGGTGGTGGTGGTGGGTGCCTGTAATCCCACCTACTCGGGAGGCTGAGGCAGGAGAATTACTTGAACCTGGGAGACAGAGGTTGCAGCAAGCCGAGATCGCGCCATTGCATTCCAGCCTGGGCGACAGAGCAACACTCAGACTCAAAAAAAACCAAAAGCCACTTTACTGGGCAGGCACAGTGGCTCACACCTGTTATCCCAGCACTTTGGGAGGCCCAGGCGGGAGGATCACCTGAGGTCAGGAATTCGAGACCAGCCTGGCCAACATGGCAAAACCCTGTCTCTACGAAAAACACAAAATTAACTGGGTGTGGTGGCGGGTGCCTGTAATTCCAGCTACTCAGGAGGCCGAGGCAGGAGAATTGCTTGAACCCAGAAGGTGGAGGTTGCAGTGAGCCAAGATCATGCCATTGCATTCCACCGTGGGCGATGAGATGAAACTGTCTCAAAAATAAAAATAAAAATAAATAAAAACACTTTATTGCTAAAAAATGCTAACAATTATCTGATTCTTCAGTGAGTTGTAATATTTTTGCCAGTAGAGGGTCTTGCCTCCATGTTAATAGCTGCTGACTGATCAGGGTAGTGATTGCTGAAGGCTGGAGTGGCTGTGGCAATTTCTTTTTTCTTTTTTTTTTGAGACAGAGTCTCACTCTGTGGTGCGATCTCGGCTCCTGGGTTCAAGCGATTCTCCTGCCTCAGCCTCCCGAGTATCGGGGATTACAGGTGCCCGCCACCACAACTGGCTTTTATATTTTTAGTAGAGTCAAGGTTTCACCACGTTAGCCAGGCTGGTCTTGAACTACTGACCTCAAGTGATCGCCCACCTCAGCCACCCAAAGTGCTAGGATTACAGGCATGTGCCACTGCATCCAGCGGCTGCGGCATTTTCAATTTTTTTTTTTTTTAAGATGGAGTCTCATTCTGTCGCCTAGGCTGGAGCACAGTGGCGCCATCTCGGCTCACTGCAACCTCCACCTCCTGGGTTTAAGCGATTCTCCTGCCTCAACCTCTGGAGTAGCTGGGACTACAGGCGCACACCACCGTGCCTGGTTAATATTTGTATTTTTAGTAGAGACGGGGTTTCACCATGTTGGCCAGACTGGTCTCGAACTCCTGACCTCAGGTAATCCGCCCACCTCAGCCTCCCAAAGTGCTGGGATTACAGGCTTGAGCCACCGCACCCAGCCTGGCAATTTCTTAAAATAAGACAATAGTGATGTGTGTCACATCGATGGACTCTTCCTTTCATCAAAGATTTCTCTATAGCATGTAATGCTATTTAATAGCATTTTACCCACAGTAGAACATCTTTCAAATTGAAGTCAATCCTCTCAAATCCTACCACTGCTTTGTCAACTAAGTTTATGTAATATTCTAAATCCTTTGCTGTCATTTCAGCAATGTTCACAGCATCTTCACCAGGTGTAGGTTTCAACTCAAGGAACCACTTTCGCCAGGCATGGTGGCTCACACCTGTAATCCCAGCACTTTGGGAGGCTGAGAGATGGAGACCATCCTGGCTAACACAGTGAAATCCTGTCTCCACTAAAAATACAAAAAATTAGCCAGACGTGGTAGTACATGCCTGTAATCCCAGCTACTCGGGAGGCTGAGGCAGGAGAATCACTTGAACCCAGGAGGCGGAGGTTGTGGTGAGCACTTTGGGAGGCCAAGGCAGGAGGACTGCTTGAGGCCAGGAGTTCAAGACCAGCCTGGTCAACTAACAAGACCCTCATCTCAAATTAAAAAAAAAAAAAAAAAAATTAGCGAGGCATGGTATTACACACCCAGGTACTCAGGAGGCAGGAGGCTCAGGCAAGAGGATAACTTGCGCCTAGAAATTCAAGGCTACAATGAGCCATGATCACTATTGCATTCCGGCCTGGACAACAGAACAAGACCCTGTCTGAAAACAAAAACAGAAACAAGGCCAGGCACAGTGGCTCAGGCCTGTAATCCCAGCACTTTGGGAGGCCGAAGCAGGTGGATCACATGAAGTCAGGAGGTCAAGAGTGTGCCATGCACTCCAGCCTGGGCAACAAGAGTGAAACTCCATGTCAAAAAAAGAAAAGAAACCACTCCTCATCCATCCAAGTTTTATCATGAGGTTGCAGCAATTGATCACATTTTTAGGCTCCCCTTCTAATTCCAGTTCGCTTGATTCTTCTATCACATCTGCAGTTACTTCCCCCACTCCGGTCTTGAGTCTCTCAGTTATCCATGGGGGTCTGACTCAACTTCTTCAAACTCCTTTTAATGATTCTTTTTTTTTTTTTAGACGGAGTCTTGCTCTGTCGCCCAGGCTAGAGTGCAGTGGTGCAGTCTTGGCTCACTGCAACCTCTGCCTCCTGGGTTCAAGCAATTCTCGTGCCTCAGCCTTCTGAGTAGCTGGGATTACAGGCGCCCACCACCACACCCAGCTAATTTTTGTATTTTTAGTAGAGACAGGGTTTCTTCACGTTGGCCAGGCTGGAACTGATATTTTAACCTCTTCCCACAAATCATGAATGTTCTTAATGGCACCTAGAATGTTAAATCCTTTCCAGAAAATTTTCAATTTACTTTGCCCAGATCCATCAGAGGAATCACTACCTATGGCAGCTATGGCCTCACAAAATGTATTTTTTTGTTTTTTTTTTTAATATGGAGTCTCGTCACTCTGTCGTCCAGGCTGGAGGGCAATGGCGCAATCTTGGCTCACTGCAACCTCTGCCTCCTGGGTTCAAGTGATTCTCCTGCCTCAGCCTCCCCAGTAGCTGGGATTACGGGCGCCCGCCACCATATCTGGCTAATTTTTTCTTTTTTTAGTTGAGACGGGGTTTCACTATGTTGGCCAGGCTGGTCTCAAACTCCTGACCTCGTGATCTGCCCACCTCGGCCTCCCAAAGTGGTGGGATTACAGGCGTGAGCCACCATGCCCAGCCCACAAAATGTATTTCTAAATAATGACTTGAAAGTCAAAATTACTCCTTGAACCATGGGCTGTAGAATGCATACTGTGTTAGCAGACATGTAAAGTAACATTAATCTCTTTGTACATCTTCATCAGAGTTCTTTGGTGACCAAGTGCCTTGTTAATGACCAGTAATATCTTGAAAGGAATCCTTTTTTCTGAACAGTAGGTCTCAATAGCAGGCTTAAAATATTCAGTAAACCACACTGTAAACATGATGTAAAGACATTCAGTAAATAGACATGTGGTCATCCTGGGTTTGTTGTTGCACTTACAGAGCACAGGCAGAATAGAGTTAGCATAATTCCTAAAAGCCCTAGGAGTTTTGGCACGGTACAGGAGCATTAGCTTCAACTTAAAGTCACCAGCTGCATTAGCCCTTAACAAGAGAGGCAGCCTGTCCTTGGAAGCTTTGAAGCCAGGCATTGACTTCTCTCCAGCCATGAAAGTCCTAGAATGGCATCTTCTTCCAGTAGAAGGCTGCTTCCATCTACACTGAAAATCAGTTGTTCAGTGGAGACACTTTCATCAAAAATCTTAGCTAGATCTTCTGGAAAACTTGCTGCCATACTTTGCACTTTGATGTTATAGCGATAGCTTCTTTCCTTAAACCTCAGTCAGGTGCTGTGGCTCATACACCTGTAATCCCAGCACTTTGGGAGGCCAAGACAGGAGGATTGCCTGAGGCCAGCCCGGTCAACTAGCAAGACCCTCATCTCAAAAAAAAAAAAAAAATTAGCCAAGCATGGTGTCACACACCCAGATACTCAGGAGGCTAAGGCAGGAGGATCACTTGCCCCTAGAAGTTCAAGGCTGCAATAAGCCATGATCGCCACTGCACTCCAGCCTGCACGACAGAACAAGACCCTGTCTCAAAACAAAATCAAGGCTGGGCGCGGTTGCTCACGCCCGTAATCCCAGCACTTTGGAAGGCCGAGGTGGGCAGATCACGAGGTCAGGAGATCGAGACCATCCTGGCTAACACGGTGAAACCCCGTCTCTACTAAAAATACAAAAAAATTAGCCGGGCGTGGTGGCGGGCGCCTGTAGTCCCAGCTACTAGGGAGGCTGAGGCAGGAGAATGGCGTGAACCCGGGAGGCGGAGCTTGCTGTGAGCAGAGATCGCTCCACTGCACTCCAGCCTGGGCAACAGAGCAAGACTCCGTCTTAAAAAACAAACAAACAAACAAACAAACCAAAAACAAGGCTGGGCGCAGTGGCTCAGTCCTGTAATCCCAGCACTTTGGGAGGCCAACGGGGGGGTGGATCACATGAGGTCAGGAGTTCAAGACCAGTCTGGCCAACATGGTGAAACGCCCTCTCTACTACTAAAAACACAAAATTAGCTAAGCATGGTGGCGGGCGCCTGTAATCCCAGCTACTCAGGAGGCTGAGGCAGAAAAATTACTGGAACCCAGGAGGTGGGGGTTGCAGTGAGCTGAGATCGTGCCACTGCACTCCAGCCTGGGCGTCAAGAGTGAAACTCGGTCTCAAAACCAAAATCAAACCAAACAAAAACCAACCCTTGCTAGCTTCCAACTTTTTTTTTTTTTTTTGAGAGAGTCTCACTGTCGCCCAGACTACAGCGCAGTGCACTGATCACAGCTCACTGCAACCTCCACCTCGTGGGCTAAAGTGATTCTCCTTCTGAGTAGCTGGGACTATAGGGACGCACCACCGCGCCCAGCTAATTTTTGTATTTTTAGTAGAGGCGGGATTTCACCTTGTTGGCCAGGCTGGTGATCCGACCACCTCAGCCTCCCAAAGTGCTGGGATTACAGGCATGAATCACTGCCCCTGGCCAGCTTACAACTTTTCTTCTGCAGCTTGCTCATCTCTCCTAGCTCTCATAGAATTGAAGAGAATTAGGGCCTTGCTCGAAATTAGACGATGGTTTAAGAGAATGTTGTGGCTGGTTTGATCTTCTATCCAGACTACTAAAACTTTCTCCATATCAGCAATAAGGCTGTTTAGCTTTCTTATCCCTGGTGTGTTCCCTGGAGTAGCACTTTTAATTCGCTTCAACAACTTTTTCTTTGTATTCACAACTCAGCTGTTTGGTACAAGAGGCCTAGCTTTCATGTTATTTCAGTTTTTGATGTGCCTCCTTCACTAAGCTTAGTCATTTCTAGCTTTTGATATAAAGTGAGAGACATGGAACTCTTCCTTTCACTGGAACACTGAGGGGCCACTGTGGGGCTATTAATTGGCCTAATTTCAATATTGTTGCCTCTCAGGCTACAAGGAGGACCGAGAGGGAGGAGAGAAACAGGGAACTGGCAGGTAGGTGGAGCAGTCAGACATAACGCTTAAGTTTGCTGCCTTACACCAGTGAGGTTCGTGACCACCTAAAACAACTGCAATCATAACATCAAAGATCACTGATCTGGCCGGGCGCGGTGGCTCACGCCTGTAATCCCAGCACTTTGGGATCACGAGCTCAGGAGATCGAGACCATCCTGGCTAACACGGTGAAACCCCGTCTCTACTAAAAATACAAAAAATTAGCCGGGCGAGGTGGCAGGCGCCTGTAGTCCCAGCTACGCGGGAGGCTGAGGCAGGAGAATGGCGTGAACCCTGGGGGGCGGAGCCTGCAGTGAGCCGAGATCGCGCCACTGCACTCCAGCCTGGGTGAAAGAGCGAGACTCCGTCTCAAAAAAAAAAAAAAAAAAAAGATCACTGATCATAGATCACTGTAACGGTATACCTGAAATAAAAAGTTTGAAATATAGCGATAGTTACCAAAGTGTGAGTGACAGGAAGTGGGCACATGCTATTTAAAAAATAGTAGTTCGGTGCAGGGCTGCTTGCTACAAACTTTCAATCTGTAAAAAACACAGTAACTGTGAAGTGCAATAAAGCGAGGTATGGCTGTACTCAAGTCCCTCACATCATTCATTCAACAAGTATTTACAACACATCTACACAGCAGTTAAGAAACCTTAACAGCCTCCCATAAAATAAAAACAGGTACCCACCTCCCACGCGGGGAAGGCTTCAAAGTTTGTTTACTGCGTTACTCCCTGCGGGCTCAGTGGGGGTAAGGTCGCCCATATACCAGCCCTTCCGCTCCCGGGCCACGTAGCCGGGAGGAAGAAACCCGATTTGGATCCGCGCACGCTAAGGAGCATTGCGTGGACTCAAGCACTGGCCAGGAACTCACTAGACGCCTGGGAGGATGCGGTGCCCCCGGGGCGGAAGACAAGAAGCCCAGAAGACGCGGCGGGAGAGGATGGCAGGCTCCGGGCCCCGTCCTGCGCCCTCTTGTCGCACTTACACCATTCCCGCACCACAGACCCGCAGGGAGACAACATCACCTGCACTTTCAGGGGAGGAAGCGGAGGCTCGGACAGATTTCACCGGGCTCGGAGGGACCCGACTGAGTTCCTTGCCGGGCTCACAGCCGGAAAGGCCGAGCCCAGAAGAGGGTGGGAACGTTAGGGCCGGGCCTCGTACCTGGGGAAGCCGAGCCACCGGGCCTGACGCTGGGAGAAAACCCGGCGGTATAGGGCGGTCAGAGACCTGCTTCCTAACTCCAGCGCGGTCCACGCCCGCCTCAGCGCTTCGCGCGCCTGTGGACGCCAGTCTCGTGCGAGCCCGCCCTCGTCTCCACGGCGACGCGGCGGGCACGAGGACCACCCCGCCCAGACCCCGGGACTTGCGCAGCCTCAGTCGGGTAGATGGCGCACCTCGGGTTGCTTTGCGGCAGCGGCAATGAGAGTCGGTTTCGAGGGGCGTGGAGCATGCACCCTCTGGGCATCCCCACCGAGGGTTCCTTCTCTCCTTGGCTCGCCAGCTTCGCTCTGAGCTCAGCTTGCTACTGCCCCTCTTAGACAAGAGAAGTGGGAGGTATTCCGAGGCAGAACCCCGAGTTACGCCGCCCGCGGCCGAGCACTAAGGATGAGGTTCCAGCTGGGAGGCGGCTGCGAACGAAAGTCCTCCCTCCCTCACTTCCGGACTCGTGCGTGAGCCTCTGGCTTTTGGTTCACAGGGAGTGGAAACCGGAACCCGTGGAGTATGACCCGCCCATGCGTGGACCCGGCAGGTTGCTACAACTTGCACTTGGAGGGGAGAAGTCCCATTGCCCCCGAATTAGAAATGCCAGGCTTATCTCTTTTTGTAACCCTTCATTTTAAAATGTAATTAATAAGCACTCCTTTTTGTTAAAATTTTAAACTTGGGCCGATCCTAATAATCTTAAAAATGGGAGTGGGAGGGGTAAGTGGGACTTTTGAAATACTTTTTTACGTGCTTTGTAAAACATTTGAAAGCACGTGAGATTCCTGGTGCAGACACTTAAAAGCAGTAGTTATTTACTTGAAAGATTTTACGCTAAAAACAGGAAAATTAACTTGGGTGTCTCGGAGTTAGAATCACAGATAATCTGTATTTTTGCCCTATTTTCTACATGCTAATCTTTGCAATTAAAACATTTATTATTTATTTTTTGATAAGGAGTCTCCCTCTGTCGCCCAGGCTGCAGTGCAGTGGCGTGATCTGGGCTCACTTCCACCTCCACCTCCCAGGTTCAAGCTTTTCTCCTGCCTCAGCCTCCCAGGCGCACGCCACCACGCCCGGCTAATTTTTGTATTTTTTTTTTGTATTTTTTTTTTGATAGAGACGGGTTTTACCATGTTGGCTAGGTGTGTCTCGAACTCCTGACCTCAGATGATCCACTCGCCTCGGCTTCCCAAAGTGCTGGGATTACAGGCATGAGCCACCACCGCACCTGGCCCTAAATCATGTTTTATATGGTGAAACCTCATCTCTACTAAAAATAAAATTAAAAAAAATTAGCCGGCGGTGGTAGTGGACACCTGTAATCCCAGCTACTGGGGAGGCTGAGGCAGGAGAATCGCTTGAACCCAGGAGGTGGAGGTTGCAGTGGGCCGAGATCGTGCATTTGCACTCCAGCCTGGGCAACAAGAGCAAAACTCTGTCTCAAAAAAAAAAAAAAAAGCGTAATTTAAAAGGAGTTCTACTTTAGCGGACATCAATGCCAATGTTTTAGGGACAACTTTTATCTGAAGTTAATGTGGCCAAGTAGTTTTAAAATAATTTAGTAAGCTTCAAGGTGTAATTAACAGTATAACTAAAATATATATACTGTAATGTAGCCTAAGTACTTTTATATAATTATGTAGATTTATATAAATTATATATTTAGGATAAGTCAGTAAGCATTCTTTCTAGATGATTTGAGCTAATTTCCTAATGCTTTCTTCCTGTCATGTGCATTTACCATCCTCAGCTTTGACAAATTTAGGAGGGATGAAAGGCATTTCCATTTGAGTTACAATGAAAATAGTCCTGTCAGGAAAGATTAGAAGATAATAGTATATAATAATAGCTAGGACAAGGACATCTTAGAGGCTGGGCACGGTGGCTCACACCTGTAATCTGAGCATTTTGGAAGGCTGAGCCGGGAGAATTGCCTGAGCCCAGTAGTTCAAGAACAGCCTGGGCAATATAGTGAGACCCCCATCTCTACAAAATATAAAAAATGTGACCAGGCGCGGTGGCTCACACCTATAATCCCAGCACTTTGAGAGGCCAAGGTGGGTGATCACTTGAGGTCAGGAGTTTCAGACCAGCCTGGCCAACATGGTGAAACCCCGTCTCTACTACTAAAAATACAAAAATTAGCCAGGCGTGGAGTCAGGAGCCTGTAGTCCCGGCTACTCCGGGGGTTGGGGCAGGAGAATCGCTTGAACCTGGTGGGGGTGGTTGCAATAAGCCAAGATTCTGCCACTGCACTCCAGCCCGGGTGACAGAGCGAGACTCTGTCTCAGAAAAAAAACAAAAAACTAAGGGTTACTCTTGGAGCAAGAAAAACTGAATAGGAAAAAGCCCATTTAGAGAGGTGCAATCCAGCCTTCTGTGATGTGGCTGCTGAAAGGTCATGGCCTGGCATTAAACTCTCTCACAGGTGCTCATAATTTCTGGGTTTCTAGTATTTTCTTTTTTCTTTTCTTTTCTTTTTCTTTTTTTTTTTTTTTTTTGAGACAGTTTCACTTTTGTCGCCCAGGCTGGAGTGCAGCGGCACGATCTCGGCTCACTGCAACCTCCGCCTCCCAGGTTCAAGCAATTTTCCTGGCTCAGCCTCCTAAGTAGCTGGGATTACAGGCATATGCCACCACACCCAGCTGTTTTTGTATTTTTAGTAGAGACGGGGTTTCATCATGTTGGCCAGGCTGGTCTAGAATTCCTGATCTCAAGTGATCCTCCTACCTCAGCCTCCCAAAGTGGTGGGATTACAGGCATGAGCCACCATGCCCAGCCGGTTTCTAGTATTTTCATTTGCTTCTCTACTGTTCTTGGACTGCTAATTTCCCCAACTGACTGAAGCTTTGAGACCCCTTATGCCAAACTTTGGGCCAACAATTTGGACCTAAACCAAGATCTTACACATATTTAGGAAAGAACTAGAATAATTTCTCTCTCAAAGAGCTTTCCCAAGTTGATATTTGAAAATTGGTTATTAGTTGCAGAAGGGGGCATTTAGAATTACAAATAATTGGCCTGGCACGATGGCTCACACCCAGCACTTCCGGAGCCCGAGGTTGGGGGATCACATGAGGTCAGGAATTCAGACCAGCCTGGCCAACACGGTGAAACCCCATCTCTACTAAAAATACAAGTTAGCCGGGTGTGGTGGCACAGGCCTGTAGTCCCAGCTTCTTGGGAGGCTGAGGCATGAGAATTGTTTGAACTCAGGAGGCGGAGGTTGAGTGAACCGATTGTGCCACTGCACTCTACCCTGGGCGACCGAGCGAAACTCGGTCTCAAAAAATTACAAGTTATAGGCTGAGCGCAGTGGCTCACGCCTGTAATCACAACACTTTGGGAGGCCAAGGCAGGCGGATCACGAAGTCAGGAGATTGAGACCATCCTGGCTAACACGGTGAAACCCTGTCTCTACTAAAAATACAAAAATTTAGCTGGGCGTGGTGGCGGGCGCCTGTAGTACCAGCTACTCGGGAGGCTGAGGCAGAATGGCCCGAACCCAGGGGGCAGAGCTTGCAGTGAGCTGAGATTACGCTACTGCACTCCAGCCTGGACAATAGAGCGAGACTCCGTCTCAAAAAAAAATTACAAATTATCAGGCCGGGCGCGGTAGCTCACGCCTGTAATCCCAGCACTTTGGGAGGCCGAGGTGGGCAGATCACGAGGTCAGGAGTTTGAGACCAGCCTGACCAACATGGGGAAACCCCGTCTCTACTAAAAATACAAAAATTAGCTGGGCATGGTGGCATGCGCCTGTAATCCCAGCTACTCAGGAGGCTGAGGCAGGAGAATCACTTGAACCCGGGAGGCAGAGGTTGCAGTGAGCCAAGATCACGCCACTGCACTCTGGCCTGGGTGATACAGTGAGACGCCTTCTCAAAAAATAAAAATACAAATACAAATTATCCTGCCAAGGAGAGTAACATTCAAAAGCTACAATGAAACAAGAATTTGCAATTTGCAAGCATCTAGCTTTTGCCAGGTACAGGTGAAAGAAGTTTATGGAAGCCTCCCTTAGATTATTACCTTTTTTCCTAGGTAATAACCATCTTCTTCTTTTAGAAGGACAGAGTGAGACTTTGACAGGTAGGAAATGAGTTGAGGCCAAGGTTCTACAAGACATTAAAGGAGCCTAGTGGAAAAGTAGGTCCTAAGTAGGATAAACCAGAGGGCTCAGGAAATCAGTTCCAGCTATCAAATCATGATAGCTATAACACCCTGGGCACTGATTTCATGTATGGCTTGTGGTGGTTTAAAACATGCCTACACATTCCTTGACATTCCTCCCATATAGAGGTGGAGTCTAAGTTCCTTTGCTTTGAATATAGGGTACTGTGCTGACTCCTTTCTAAGGAACACAATGTGGCACGTGGCAGAACTGATTCCAGGGCTAGGTTAGGAAAGGCAATACAGCAACTATATGGCTTTCTTGTTCGCTCTCTGAACACTTGCCCTTAGAATCCAGCCATCATATTTCAAGGAAGCTCGGCCACAGGGAGAGGCCATGTGTAAGTGTTCCAGGGACAGCTCTAATGGTCCCAGGTCCTAGCTGACAGCCACCATCAGCCCCATCCTTTGGGCTGCCCCCACTGGTGCTGAATGGATCAGAAACCAGCTGTCCCAGCAGGAACCAGCCCATTTTGCAGATTTGAGAGCAAAATATAATTGGAATTCTGGGGTGGCTTGTTACATAACAGTAGGTAACCAGAAATCCATAATTTCTGGGTTTCTAGTATTTTTTCAAGAAAAGTCAGGTGTGGTGGCTCATGCCTGTAATCCCAGTGCTTTTGGAGGCTGAGGCAGAAGGATCGCTTGAGGCCAGGAATTCGAGACCAGCCTGAGCAACATAGCAAGATCCCATCTCTGCAAAAAAAATCGTTAAAAATTAGCCTGCTGTAGTGGCAGGAGCCTGTAGTCCCAGCTATTTGGGAGGCTGAGGCTGGAGCAGTGAGCTATGATTGTGCCATTGCTTTCCAGCCTGGATGACAGAGGAAGACTTCATCCCCCCCAAAATAAAATAACCAGAGCAGTGTTTTTAATGTTATCTTTAATTCCCTCTGCAAGCCTAAAAAGTAGGTATACTGCGATCCCTTTCTGAAAAATGAGGAAAGGGAGATCCAGGTGGTGAAATGCCTGGCTCAGGTTTCCCACTAATTGGCAGGGTCAGGATTTAGCAGCTTCAAAGAACGGGCCTTCTCCACTACTCCAGGGAGTCTCCAAGACACTAAAGGGGATTAGACCTGTTTCCCACAGGTTTAGGAAGAATTTGGATTCCAAAAACAGCTGGATTTTTAAAATCATAAAAACACCTGCTGTATTATCACCTACAACGTGTCTCTGTATAGGCTTAAAAAGGCTTGGCAGCTTTATGGGTTATATATGGTTTTTTACCCACCTTATCCTGTTTAATCTTAACTGCCCCATGAGCAGGTTATATCATCTTCCCAATTTCACAGGTAAAACTAAGGATCAATAGACCAACTCTCCATAGCTTGTAGGAAGTGGCAGAGATGAGAATGCAAACTCAGGCCTGATTTGCAAGTGTTTCCCTCTGCCTCTTGCCTGTAAAAAGTAGTTTGTAAGAAACACACTTTATTCAGTAACACAAACGAAAAGAAAAAGGTTTTCTGTTGCCAAGATTCACAAGAAAGGAGCTGAGTTAGTGGTCACTCTGTGCCCAACACCCTAATTTCACAAGTGAAGTGAAGTTCCAACAAAGTAGGCCTCTTGGAAGAAATGTAGACGTCGCTGTCCTTTAACGAGGAAAATTGCGGTTCTCCGGACTTCACGCCTACGCATCGCTTCACACCAACGCTGCGCAGCACCACAGGGCAGAAATGGGTGCTTGTGGTATTCCAGCACATAGGACCTCCTCCCCAGGACGCAGTAACCCGCACTGCTCATATATTTGCATTTCTGTGGCTCCCCTGTCAGCCTGAGTCTGCACTATGTGGTAAGCGCTTGACATTCGCCGTCTCATTTCCCCAACTCCACTCGCACTTCCCCTTTCCGTGCAGGCTACGGACAGATTCAGGTTACCGGAGAGAAAGAACATTTCAATGAATTTGTCAGTCGCCTTTATCGCTATCAAAGCCAATCGTGACAAGCTTGTCTTTTAATGCGGCAACCAGTACTCGCGCATAAGCCTCATAGATTTAGAGAGGCCATTTCAGAAACACGACCGAAACTTAGGTAAGTCAGCTTTGCCCAAGATCACGCCACTCGCAAAACAGCTGAGGTTCGAACCGCACTGGGGAAGGCTCGGAAGACCCCAATCTCCTATCTCAAATTCCCACTGCCGAAGCCCCACGGTTCTCTGCCTATGCGAACCGTGCAAATACAGCGGTGGTCGCGCCACAGGCCGCGCTAGCCGCCAGCCCAGGCCCATCTAGCCACCGCCTCCAGGAGAGTGGCGTGTCGCGAGTCTCGGGTCCCAAGTGCAGTCCCCTCTGCCCTGCAGCGCGCGTGGGAACGCGGCGGCGGGGGCCTCGGGGCTGCCCACGGCGACCGCCTGCGCGGACGGGAGCGGGCTTCCGCTGTCCCCACCGTGGCCTCGTCCTCGCCGCCATCGCCTCCCCACCGCCCGGCCCGCGCAGGGGCTGGCGTCCGGGGAGCGCGCGGCGATGCTTCTTTTTCGCCCGGCACCGCTGCAGCCACCTCACATCCGGGCGCACGGCAGGGAAGGCGGCGCCGGGGCCCGGGTGCGTGGAGGGAGTTATTAAAGGGGAGGGGGCCGAAGAGGAGGGGCGGAGGGCCGGGCTGCAGTTACGGCGGCTGAAGAGAGACAGCGCGAGCGGGTCGGGGTGGGGGCGCGAGAGCGAAAGCTGCGGGGAGCGGCGCTGGGACCGGCGCGGGCAGCGGGGAGGGGAGCGGCGGCCGAGGCAAAGGGCCGCCGAGCGGCGGAAGCACCGAGTAAGGGCCGGCGGCGGTGGCGGCTGGGTCTGGGGCACCGCGCGCCGGTGCTCGCGGGTGTAGAAGGGGCGCGGGCGCATTGCTCCCGGGGTCGCGTGCGTGAGCGCGGGCGCCGGGGCGCCCGCAGGGCTGGGCAGGGGGCGCGAGGCCCGCAAGGCGGCCGGCGGGGACCGAGCCGCCGGGCCGGGGAGGATGGCTGCGGGCCTGCGCTAGCTCCAGCTCGAAGCGCCGGGCCGGGAGATTCGGCCTCCCTGCTCCCTGCGGCCGGCCGCCCCTCAGTGAGTACGGTCCCCGCCCTTCCTCCGAAGGAGGCCGCTGGGCCCGGGCCTGCGTGAGGGGCTGCGGGTTGGGGTCGCGGCCCGGGGAAGCCAAGTTTCGGAGCTGAAGCCGGTGCTCGCCCTTTCCTTGCCATCGGCGCCCCTGACATGGCCACAGGTGCGGCTGGCCGGGCGAGGGGCGCTCGGGCCCCGTCCCCAGTCCCTGATCGCCGGATAACAAGGGGCAGCTGGCGCCGTCCATTGGCAAGTGACAGGCACTTTACAACAGACTTCGCGGGTTGCCAGCCCAACCAGTCTTCTACCTGCCCCCACTCCGGGAAACTTCCCCACCAGTCTTGAAAGATCCCCATGGGTGGCAGCTACTAATCTTGGTTTCTCTTTGTATTAAAGCTGCTTAAAGGTTATATACCTTGAATTGGGCACCTTCTACTTTTTACCATGTTGATGCTTAGGATACTAGGAGAGAGAACTGAGTACCAATTATTCTATCTCCAAGTTCTAATTTATAGCATAATTTTGGGGTGGGGACTTGTTTTTAACACTAGCTGTTTTGAGAGATTAAAAAGTTTCAGCTTCTGAAGAAACAGCCAAGATTTCTGAAAACTTACTGTTGTCGGTGACAATTTTGTGCCGATTTATCTTCCAGGTGCAGAGCATTGTAGACCAAGGAGCCATGGATAGGAGAAGTGTGGGTGAAACAGAAAATGGAGATGCTTTCCTTGACCTGAAGAAGCCGCCTGCCTCCAAATGCCCTCATCGCTATACAAAAGTAGGGTTTGCCACTAATGAAATAGTGTTTCTTTTTAGGTGGCGAAGTTAGTAACATTGTATAACTGTTTGATTCCTATTAAGTGGTAATCTCATTCTGACTCACTACATGAACTAAATATTAACTAAATTTAGTAGAACATTACTTTGAACATTTTTCTGCAAGCGTAGATACCCAGAGTTTAAGCTGGAATTTGCTTTGAGAGGCTTTTAGGTGAAGGGAATGTAGGCTTAGATTTTTTTAAAATTGCGGATCAGTATACTTTTGTAAGTTCTGTAACAGCTATGTAATTGGTATGTTATTGATTTACATACTGTACTGTGAGGATTAAAGCTCTAGGATGCGTTACAAAGTTAGTGTCCTCTGTATTGATGTTTCCTTAAGAGGCAGACTCCCCACAGGAATGCTCTTGAGTGTGCTTGGCAGGGGTAACTGGATTTTTCAATCCTGTTTTTTTACTTTCTATTACAAATTGGATATGGACTCAAAAAAGTAAGGCTTCAGTCACATTTCCCCTAGCTAAAAACTGGAGATGCTTAAATTGCTTGTCCAGATAACTGCTTTTGGGAGAGAGAGGAAGTCATATTTATTAAAGATCTTGCTTCAGTACATGTCTTGTTGGCTACTGAATGTTTCTGAAGAGGTTGACAGGACTCAAATTGTAAATTCATTTCTGGGTCCCTGAAATGTATCAGGCTGGATCACATAAAATTTGCTCAACAATGTTGAAGCAGTTGGGACCATTGATGACAAGAAGGGTTATATCCTAGTTGGGCACACATCCATATATTTCCTTAGTATGGACTTTTCTTTTTTTTTTTTTTTTTTTGCACGCAACAGGGCCTCACTCTGTCGCCCAGGCTGGAGTGCAGTGGTGCGATCATGGCTCACTGCAGCCTGGACCTCCCGGGCTCAAGCCATCCTCCCATCTCAGTCTCCTGAGTAGCTGGGACCACAGGCGTGCACCAGTACGCTCGGCTAATTTTTGTATTTTTTATAGAGATTGGAATTCGCCATGTTGCCCAGGCAAACTCCTGGGCTTAAGCAATCCACCCACCTTGGCCTCCCAAAGTGTTGGGATTACAGGGGTGAGCCACTGTGCCCAGCCTCAGTCATGGACTCTAACATGGCCTCTTGTCCCTGGCTTCCTGGGATACTGATTGGTTAATGCTTTAAAGCCAGCCCTTGTTTATGTACTGGTGCACTATTACCTACTTGATAAAGTATCAAATACTGTCAGATTAATACGCATTTTCAGCACTGAAGGAAACAACTGCTGTAAGAGAAATGTTTTCAGGTGTAAAGGGTTCTTGGTTGATTGCTGTCTTAGGATGATCTGTTTTGGCATGACAGCATGTAAGTTGATAGAAAACTTTTTCCACATTCAGATTTGGTCTTCCCAAATATATTTTCTCTCAAACCTGAGAGTGTTTGAGTAGTGTTTCATAACTTAAATTCATTTCCTAAAATGTTGACAGGTGAATTCTGAATGGAGAAAAACCATCAAATGAAGGGAAATGAAAATCTTCCAGTACTTTTTTTTTTTTTTTTTTGAGACGGAGTTTTACTCTTGTTGCCCAGGCTGGAGTGCAATGGCACAACCTCTGCCTCCTGAGTTCAAGCGATTCTCCTGCATCAGCCTCCCGAGTAGCTGGGATTACAGGCATGCGCCACCATGCCCAGCTGTTTTTGTTTTTTTTTTTTGCTTTTTTTTTTTTTAGTAGAGATGAGATTTCTCCATGTTGGTCAGGCTAGTCTCGAACTCCCGACCTCAGGTGATCTGCCCACCTCGGCCTCCCAAAGTGCTGAGATTACAGGCGTAAGCCACCACACCCAGCCATTCCAGTACTTATTTTTTTGTTTTTTTGAGACGGAGTCTCACTCTATCATCAGAGTGCAATGGTGTGATCTTGACTTACTGCAGCCTCCGCCTCCTGTGTTCAAGTGATTCTCCTGCATCAGCCTCCTGAGTAGCTGGGACTACAGGCGTGCGCCACCATGCCCAGCTAATTTTTGTAGTTTTAGTGGAGACGGGATCTTGCCATGTTGGCCAGGCTGGTCTCGAAATCCTGAACTAAAGTGATTCACCTGCCTCAGCCTCCCAAAGTGCTGGGATTACAGGTGTGAGCCACTGCGCCCGGCCCCCTTCCAGTACTTTTTATTATTTTTTTTGAGCCGGAGTCTCACTGTGTCGCCCAGGCTGGGGTATAGTGGCATGATGTTGGCTCACTGCAACCTCTGCCTCCCTGGTTCAAGCGATTCTCCTGCCTCAGCCTCCCGAGTAGCTGGGACTACAGGCGCACGCTGCCACACCCAGCTAATTTTGTTTTTGTATTTTTATTTTTATTTATTTATTTTTTTCGAGACAGAGTTTTGCTCTTGTTGCCCAGGCTGGAGTGCAATGGTGCTATCTCGGCTCACTGCAGTCTCCGCCTCTGGGGTTCAAGTGATTCTGCTGCCTCAGCCTCCCAAGTAGCTGGGATTACAGACATGCTCCACCACGCCCAGCTAATTTTTGTATTTTTAATAGAGACGAGGTTTTGCCATGTTGGCCAGGATGGTCTCGAACTCCTGACCTCACTGGTCTCTAACTCCTAACCTCATGTGATCCACCTGCCTCGGCCCCCCCAAAATGCTGGAATTACAGGTGTGAGCCAAAGCACCTTGCCTATTTTTTTTTTTGTATTTTTAGTAGAGATGGTTTCACTGTGTTGCTGGTGTTGAACTCCTGAGCTCAGGTGATCCACCCACCTAGGCCTCCCAAAGTGCTGGGATTATAGGTGTGAGCCACCGAGCCCGGCCCCTTCCAGTACTTTTATTTTTATTTTTATTTTTTTGAGATGGAGTTTCACTCCTGCTGCTCAGGCTGGAGTGCAATGGCACGATCTCGGCTCACTGCAACGGCACGATCTCGGCTCACTGCAACCTCCGCCTCCCAGGTTCAAGCAATTCTACTGCCTCAGCCTCCCCAGTAGCTGGGGTTATAGGCATGCACCACCATGCCTGGCTAATTTTGTCTGTTGGTCAGGCTTGTCTTGAACTCTTGACCTCAGGTGATCCACCCACCTCGGCCTTCCAAAGTGCTGGGATTATAGGTGTGAGCCACCATGCCCACCCTTTCCAGTCCTTTTTGAACTAAAGTTCTAACCAGTAGTCTACTGGTAGAGTCCAGGCAGAGAGGCTTTTGAATCACTTTCACACACTGATCAGAGGTTAACATGTATATTTTCATCTTTGTGTATGTTTCTATCTTTATGCTTAAGTCATTTTTAGGAAGATATTTCTCTTCCTTAGGGTAGGAGACTTAGTTTCTTTGCAGTAAAGATTAAGAACCTCAGTATTGTCCATTTTTGACAGTCCAGCCTCAGAATTCTGTCATACTTAGATAAATGTGCCTTGAAGAACTGGTTAAAAGCATTCTTTAGCTTAATGACAGTGGAGCTTAGATTTAAGTCTTTTCTACCAAATTAATTGGAAATAGGTTTACTTTCTACTCTTAAGGGGATTTAGTTAATGACAATTTTAGGATAGTGTTTAGGCAGTGTTAGGGTAGTGCTTTCATGTTTTTCAACACTCTAGTAATTTTATGCGGGACTTGGGGATAACGAAGTCTTCTCCCTTTAAAGAGAGCTTGAAATGATTATGTGTTCCTAGCACTATAATAAATATGTTAGTTCCACAACTGGAATAATATTCAAACCATCCTTCTTCCTTGTCTGTTTACTGAGATCAAACTGCTGGAATAAATAGACTTTAATGATGTTTCTGCCACTTCAAGTTCACGGGCTAGAAGATCTGGAAGGAGTAGAGGGAAACTGTTCTCATTGGTGATTTTGAGGTGGAATTTCACTCTTGTTGCCCAGGCTAGAGTGCAATGGCACGATCTTGGCTCACCGCAACCTCTGCTCCCCAGGTTCAACCTATTCTCCTGCTTCACCCTCTTGAGTAGCTGGGATTACAAGCATGCGCCACCACGCCCAGCTAATTTTTGTATTTTTAGTAGAGACAGGGTTTCTCCATGTTGGTCAGACTGGTCTCGAACTCCCGACCTCAGGTGATCCTCCCACCTTGGCTTCCCAAAGTGCTGGGATTACAGGTGTGAGCCGGCTGGTGATTTTTTTTTTTTTTTAATAGGTGGTGTATTCTGTGGAAACTTGTAGCTGTGTATGTTTACTTACAGGGTCAAAACAACACATTGGCCAGATGAGAGGGCCCCTTAACCTTTGACCCTTCTTAGTTTAGTGTTCAGTTGCTTTCTGGGATAATGTTAGTAGTTTGTTGTTCAGAATTCAAAGAGTTTTTGTTTTTCGCCCATGAGTAGAAGAAGTATAGATGTTTTGGTCAGGTGCTTTTCAGGGTAATGTACTAGAGTTTCCTTTTGTATTAAGACATCCTTTAGTTCAGCTTGTTTCTCAAATGTTAATATGCCTGGGGGATCACCTTTAGGCCTTGGGAAAGGAATTCTGAGTGGTAAGCAGGGGTGGTCCTGAAGATTCTGCTTTTTAACCCACTCCCAAGTGGTGCACATGCTGCTGGTCCACTGACTATACTTTGAGTATCAAGGCTTTGGTCTTCCTTAGAGAACTTGATAAATGGTGTTGGTGGTGTCAAGTAACTCAGATGCGTAGTTATTCTTTGGGGTTCAGATGATGTTCATTTTGCTTCCAAGAATATCTTAGGACCTCAAGTTAGAGTCACATTGGGTGCTTTCAGACCTACTCCTAAATCTCAGTGTGGAATGGTTATAAGTGGGTTTATCATATGCACCTGTGACCCTGAGGGTCTTAAACCCCTAAGTTATAAATGCTGGTCTGTTTTCTACGCCAGATTCCTAAGACCAAAAAGCTATATTTTGGTAGTATCTAAGTATGCATTTTTAAAGTGATTGGATCGTGTTCAAGGACTTTTGGAGGTTATAGAGTGGAGTCTCACCTGAAAGTTATGGTTTAAGAGTGGTTTAGACAGTGGTTCTCAAAGTGTGGTCCCTGAACTAGCATTAGCATCATCTGGTAACTTGTTAGAAATACAAATCTCAGGCCTCTTCTCAGTGGTATTAAAGGAGAAACTTGGGGAGTAGAGCTTAACTGTCTGCATTTAACAAGCTCTTCAGGGGATTCTGACTCTGGTTCAAGTTTGAGAACCATTGGCTTAAGAAATGATCACCTGCTGGCTGGGTGTGGTGGCTCACACTTGTAATCCCAGCAGTTAGGGAGACTGAGATGGAAGGATTGCTTGAGCCCAAGAGTTCAAGACCAGCCTGGGCAGGATGACAAGACCCTGTCACTACAAAAAAAATTTAAAAATTAGCTGGGTATGGTGGCATGTTGCCTGTAGTCTCAGCTAAACAGGGGACTGAGGTGCTGCAGTGAGCCATCGTGGCGCCATTGCACTACAGCCTGCGCAACAAAAAGAGACCTTGTCTCCAAAAAAAAAAAAAAAAAGATCGTCTCCTGGCAGTGGTGCTCATTCAACTTTTTCTTCACCAGAAGCCCTTGTTCACCAGTTCTGGAATATAGTACCTGCTATTCTGTTACTGATGCCGTCTTCTGCTTGAAATACAAAATAGAAATGTTTTAGGCCATCCCACTATTGAGATCCATGTGGGTTTTTTTTCTGTTTTGAGACAGAGTCTCTGTCTGTCACCAGGCTGGAGTGCAGTGGCCCGATGTCGCCTCACTGCAACAACCTCTGCCACCCGGGTTCAAGCAATTTCCCTACCTCAGCCTCCTGAGTAGCTGGGACTACAGGCGCATGCCTCCATGCCCAGCTAATTTTTTTTACATTTTAGTAGAGATGGGATTTCACCATGTTGGCCAGGATGGTCTCCATCTCCTGATTTCATGATCCACCCACCTTGGCCTCCTAAAGTGCTATGATTACAGGCATGAGCCACCATGCCCGGCCTCAGATCCATGTTATTTTCTTCAAGTGAATAGACTAATCTGTTTGTTTGTTTGTTTGTTTTTGAGACCGCATCTTACTCTGTCACCCAGGCTGGAGTGCGGTGTTGCGATCTTGGCTCACTGCAACCTCTGCTTCCCAGGTTCAAGCAATTCTCCTGCCTCAGCCTTCTGAGTAGCTGGGATTACAGGCACATGCCATGATGCCCAGCTAATTTTTGTATTTTTATTAGAAACGGGGTTTCACTATATTGGTAAGGTTGGTCTCAAACTCCTGACCTCAAATGATTCACCTGCTGTGGCCTGCCAAAGTGCTGGGATTACAGGCGTGAGCTACCACACCTGGCCAAATAGACTAATCTTTTTTTTTGTTTGTTTGTTTGAGATGGAGTCTCGCTGTGTTGCCCAGGCTGGAGTGCAGTGGTGCGATAGCAGCTCACTGCAAGCTCTGCCTCCCGGGTTCACGCCATTCTCCTGCCTCAGCCTCCTGAGTAGCTGGGACTACAGGTGCCCGCCACCACACCTAGCTGATTTTTTTGTTATTTCCAGTAGAGGCGGGGTTTCACCGTGTTAGCCAGGATGGTCTCGATCTCATGACCTCGTGATCCGCCCGCCTCGGCCTCCCAAAGTGCTGGGATTACAGGCTTGAGCCACCACGCCCGGCCCAAATTGACTAATCTTATAGAGGATACATACGTTATGCTGTTCTTCCTTTGCTCCTGTATTTTGCCAGATTCCTTATTAAATGACTGTCACCTGCCAGTTGGACAGGGAATAAAAGCAGAGACACTCAGAATATTCAGCTTGATATTGACCAGTGTTAAACATGCGTGTTAAAGTTAAGTGAATGTTGAATTATCTTAGTTTAACTTCATGTGGAATTTTTGTTGTTGTTGTTGTTGTTGTTGAGACAGGCTCTCACTGTGTTATCCAGGCTGGAGTGCAGTGGTACAGTTAACTCACTGCAGCCTCAAACTCTGCATTCATGCAATCCTTCTACCTCAGCCTCCTGAGTAGCTAGGACTGCAGGTGTGTGTCACCGCACATGGCTAATTTTTTCATTTCTTTGTAGAGATAGGATCTCATTATGTTGCCCAGGCTGGTCTCCAACTCCTGACCTCAAGCGATCCTCCTGCCTCAGCCACCTAAAGTGCTGGAATTACAGGTGTGAGCCACTGCATCTGGCCGCATGTGGACTCTTCATAACCTTGACTAGTTACAAAGTGGCATTATTGTAGTCAGTAGTGTCTCCAGGGATCTTTAAGGGAGGCCATCCTAATTTGTGGCTGGTAGGCCAATTGGTCATAGCAGTCAGTACAGCCATGTTTGTCCTTCCTTTAAAACAATCAGGAAAATGGACAAGCAGTTGAAGTGACTGACTTGAGTAATCCTAGCCTTCTTGGATATAATCAGAAGACTTGAAGCCAATCCCCAGAGAAAAGAGTAACTGTGATTTAAATCCTAGGTTGAAACAGGAGTCAGGTGGTTAATTTTTCCTGTACAGAAATCTTATTTGATAACTTTAAATGTATCTTACATAAACCGAGTAGTAAGGTGGCATTTCTGTGACAAATTTAGTTATAAACTTCTTAAGCTAATATAAGGTTACCTATTTATGTTGGAGAAGGTAGAATTATGGTATGAAAAGTCATTGGGAGGACAAGGTGGGAGGATGAATTGAGCCCAGGAGTTCACGACCAGACTGGGCAATATAGTGAGACCCCATCTCGTTAAAAAAAAAAAAAAATAGCCGGGGTGGTGGTGTGCACCTGTGGTCCCACATACTCAAGAGGCTAATGTGGGAGGATCACTTGAGCTTGGGAAGTTGAGGCTGCAGTGAGCTATGACTGCACCATTGCACTCCAGCATGGGCAACAGAGTGAGACTCTGTCTCAAAGAAAAAAAAAATTACTCAATCTTAATGTGTCAGCTGTCCAGAAAACCTATCTAATGAAAGTTGTTAGAGTGGGCTGGCCGGGGGCTGGCTGGCAAGCCCATAGAGAATAGCTTCTGACTGCTTTTTCCTGCCCGTTCCTTTTTTGTTATTGTTGAGACAGAGTCTTCAACTATCTTGGCTCACTGCAACCTCCACCTCCCAGGTTCAAGTGATTCTCCTGCCTCAGCCTCCCGAGTGCTGGGATTACAGACATGAGCCACTGAACCCGGCCCCTGCCTGTTCTGTTTTGTTTTGTTTTCAGAGGGAGTTTCGTTCCTGTTGCCCAGGCTGGAGTGCAATGGTGTGATCTCAGCTCACCGCAACCTCTGCCTCCCGGGTTCAGGCGATTCTCCTGCCTTAGCCTCCCGAGTAGCTGGGATTACAGGCGCACGCCACCATGCCTGGCTAATTTTTTGTATTTTTAGTATAGATGGGTTTCTCCATGTTAGGCTGGTCTCGAACTTCTGACCTCAGGTGATCTGCCCGCCTCACCCTCCCAAAGTGCTGGGATTACAGGCATGAGCCACCATGCCCGGCCAGGAATATTTCCCTTTTAATCCCTCTTCCATAAATGTGCCTTATGTGAAATTCTACATAATGTCAGAATGTCCATCAGAATGCATAGTTGTTTCTGCATAGGATTTCTGCAGAAAGAAATAGATAAGGATTTTAACCATTGTTCTTTTGGGCTTTTGTTGAGATTCATTTGCTTTCCACTTTAATACTGATCACCAAAAGTGGGTGTTCATACTAGTAATTCTCTAATAGGTTTTGGGAGGCTTGACACGTTTTCTTTAAGGAAGGCTGCTGCAACTAAGAAAATATGTTTATGCTTCCTTGGGTGTGTGGCTCTTGGGCAATTAGCAGCTTGTTCTTGCCTAGTCAGGTTTTAGTAACCTGTGCAAAAAGTGAAGTCTCAGGTATTAACTCTTATATTCTCCATATGGTAATCTTTTTTTTTTTTTTTTTTTTTTGAGACAGAGTCTTGCTCTGTCACCCAGGCTGGAGTGCAGTGGCGCGATCTCGGCTCACTGCAAGCTCCGCCTCCCGGGTTCACGCCATTCTCCTGCCTCAGCCTCTCCAAGTAGCTGGGACAACAGGCGCCCGCCACCACGCCCGGCTAATTTTTTGTATTTTTAGTAGAGACGGGGTTTCACCGTGGTCTCGATCTCCTGACCTCGTGATCCGCCCGCCTCGGCCTCCCAAAGTGCTGGGATTACAAGCGTGAGCCACCGCGCCCGGC
>NW_026652294.1:13116488-13121262 GCF_009828535.3 Hylobates moloch | reverse complement strand
TTTTTTTTTTTTGAGACAGAGTCTCGCTCTGTCGCCCAGGCTGGAGTTCAGTGGTGCAATCTCAGCTCACTGCAAGCTCCGCCTCCCGGGTTCACGCTATTCTCCTGCCTCAGCCTCCCTAGTAGCTGGGACTACAGGCGCCTGCCACCACGCCCGGCTAATTTTTTTGTATTTTTGATAGAGACAGGGTTTCACTATGTTAGCCAGGATGGTCTCGATCTCCTGACCTCATGATCTGCCCGTCTCGGCCTCCCAAAGTGCTAGGATTACAGGTGTGAGCCACCGCATTTTTTTTTTTTTTTTTTTTTTGAGACAGATTCTTGTTCTGTCACCCATGCTGGAGTGCTGTGGCATGATCTCGGCTCACTACAACCTCTGTCTCCTGGGTTCAGGCAGTTCTTGTGCCTCAGCCTCCTGAATAGTAGCTGGGATTTCAGGTGTCCACCAGGCTCAGCTAATTTTTTTATTTTTTAGTGGAGACGTGGTTTTACCATGTTGGCCAGGCTGCTCATGAACTCCTGACTCAAGTGATAGCTGGTCTCGGCCTCCCAATGTTTTGAGATTACAGGTGTCAGCCAGCACACCTGGCCCAAACTGTATTGACTTAGCTCATGGTTTCTCTCTTCCCCACTTAAGTAGGGGATCTTCTTGTGCTGGGATACCACCTTAAGCATCTTAGGGTCATGCCGGAAGGTAACACATTTAGTGCTGTAAACGGTGAGGAAGTTTTCTCTCATTTTTCCCTAAATGTCCACATGGACCTTGGGCCACATTTTGAGAAACATGCTCAATTGGAAGCAATAATTTTTAACCTCTTTGGCATTCATTGGAAATCTTTTGAAGGTGTGAACATTCACTGCAGAAATTGCACAAATGCATCATTTTCCATATGGTTTCAAATGGGAGGTCGTACACTCCTTGACACCATGAAACTGGTTTAAGAAGTCTTACTTTTCTAGAACAGTAAATACTGTTTACCTAGATGTTTACAGTGACTCCCTGCCACTTTTACAGCCCAAGAGTTGTCTCGTTTCTAAGCCCATTTCTCAGTGAAGAAAATGGCTCTTTATCCTCTGTGGACAGGTGAGCTATGTTTTAGCCATTGTATTTGGTCAAAAGTGCGCCCTGGCACAAATAATGGTGCTGGTGTGGTTAATGTCAGTGTGTAACTAGCTTGCTACTCTGCCTTCTGCTCTTACAGGCCTGTGAAGTTTGTATATCTGTTCACTTAAGCATCACACCTATGTATGCTAAGCATGTAAAGTCAGCAACAAAAACTGGAATATGGAAGTGAAAATGAATTTTGTTAACTCTTGTTAACTGAGAGTAGTTGGTGTTTATCACTCTGTGATTAGAGCAATAACTCTAAGAGGAAAGATTATATTGAACAAAACATTAACTTCAAATAACCTCTCAATTTCAAATTCTTTTTTTTTTTTTTTTTTTTTTGAGACAGAGTCTTGCTCTGTCGCCGAGGCTGGAGAATCTCAGCTCACTGCAACTTCCACCTCCTGGATTCAACCAATTTCTCCTGCTTCGGCCTCCCAAGTGAGGCTGAGATTACAGGCATGCGCCATCATACCCAGCTAATTTTTTAATTTTTAGTAGAAACAGGGTTTTACTATGTTGGCCATGCTGGTCTTGAACTCCTGACCTCAAGTAATATGCCCAGCCTCTTTTTTTTTTTTTTTTTTTTTTTTTGAGACAGGGTCTCTGTCACTCAGGCTGGAGCGCAGTGGTACAATTACAGCTCATTGCAGCCTGAATCTCCTGGGCTCAACCAAGTAGCCTGGACAATAGGCATGCCACCATGCCCTGCTTTTTTTTAATTGAGACAGGGTCTCCCTCTTTTGCCCAGGCTGGAGTGCAGTGGCTCAGTCTTGGCTCACTGCAATCTCTGCCTCCCAGGTTCGCAATTCTCATACCTCAGCCTCCCAAGTAGCTGGGGCTACAGGTGTGCACCCCCACACCCGGCTAATTTTTTTGTTTGTTTGAGACAGAATCTTACTCTGTTGTCCAGGCTGGAGTGCAGTGGTGTGATCTCGGCTCACTGCAACCTCTGCCTCCCAGGCTCAGGCAATTCTCCTGCCTGAGTCTCCCGAGTAGCTGGGATTACAGGCATGCCAGGCTGGTCTTGAACTCCTGATCTTAAGTGATCCACCCGCCTTAGCCTCCCAAAGTGCTGTGATTACAGGTGTGAGCCACTGTGCCCGGCCCATATTTTCGTATTTTTAAACTAATATCCTTGTTCTGTTCCAGGATTCCATCCAGGATACCATATTACGTTTAGTTGTCCTCTCTCTTTAGGCTCCTATTTTCCTTTTTTTAAGACTGTTACTTCTGTTAAAGTATTTTTTGATTCCCTGTCAATAGGACCAAAATTAGGCTTTTCTGGATGTTTTGTGGTTGTGTTAAAGTGTTGACCTTTCCCAAGTGACTCCTAAATAAATCGGTAAAATCATTATAGAGTTCAGCAAACAGCTGTAGTAGTAATTGAGAACACCTATTGGGATCCCTGTTACCTTTGGAGTTAAAAGTTTCAAACAAAACACCACTTAGAAACTTCTGTACATTAAGAATTTACACATTTAAGTGTGAAAGATTGTCTTTGATTTAATAGCACATTAGGGTTCTTAGTATCTGCATGGGGTAGTAAGGGGATGTGTGATAATCTTTAGTTACTTTTAAGAGTAAAAAATTGCTTTGCAGTGGTTTTTCCTGTAGCATTATGTATAAGTATTTCCTATATTGCAAGGTCCTTCCTGTTTCTACTAGAAAAATTTTAAGCCCTCTTGTCCTTAGGATTTCTGTATTACAGTAATATCTAATATCTTCATAACTACTATTGCTCCATCCTCCCTGCACCCCTCCCCCCAGCCCCAAAGTTGTGCTAACCCTACAGATCTGACACCCTGTTTGCCCTGCAGATTTCTCTGGAGTCTCCTATGGTGTGTTTTGTTTTTTTCTTTTTTTGAGACAGGGTCTCTGTCACCCAGGATGGAGAGCAGTGGTGTGATCACTGCAGCCTTGACCTCAAGTGACCCACCTCAGCCTCCTGAGTAGCGGGGACCACACTCGATGAATTTTTTTTTTTTTTTTTGAGACGGAGTCTTGCTCTGTCACCCAGGCTGGAGTGCAGTGGCGCGATCTCAGATCACTGCAACCTCAGCCTCCCTACAAGTAGCTGGGATTACAGGCGTCCGCTATCACACCTGGCTAAGTTTTATATTTTTAGTAAAGACAGGGTTTCACCATGTTGGCCAGGCTGGTCTCAAACTCCTGGCCTCAAGTGATCTGCCTGCCTCAGCCTCCTATAGTGCTGGGATTACAGGCATTAGCCACTGTGCCCGGCCCACTCAATGAATTTTAAAATATGTTTTGTAGAGACGGGTGTCTCCTTATATTGCCCAGGCCGATCTTGAACTCCTGGACTCAAGCAATCTTCCTGCTTCAGCCTCCCAGAGTTCTGGGAGTACAGGTGTGAGCCACTGGACCTGGCTGACTCCTGTCTTTACTGGTGATTTACAGGTTGTATGTTCTTTGACAATTTTTTTCAGAATTTTGAACAGCCTCTAGGTATTTCTTTGTATTTGGAACTCTGTTTATCTCAGTCTTAACAAATTTTTATTCGTATTTCTATCCAGTTATAAGACAGGTAATTCATAAATAAATCCTAAATAAATGCAAATGCCTGATTGATATCCTGGTCTTAAAACTAAAATATCATATAGTCCTAAGGCATCTTCTTGTCCTGAAGAAAACATTTAGATGCTTCAGTTTTCTGTAAACACTGAGAGAATTCATGGTATGCTATACCCAGTGATTCTTGTGGGCTGATTGAGCAAATCTGTCCCTCCATCCTCACCCCAAGATGTTGAATCAGTGATCTGAGAAGCAGTGCACATTCTCCTACTACAAGGCCTGGGATGGGAGTGTTGCCAAAGTCATGGCATAGCAGTATGTGCTTTTTTGCAAGGCAGTTGCAGCATTTTACTGGTGCTGAAAGTTTTGGAATTGCTTTTTTTTTTTAACTTTACTATAAAAAATATTTCAAAGTATACCAAAAGGAGGCAGTAGTTTGTTGTATATATGGGTAGATATGTGTGTTAGTGTGCGTGTGTGTGTATATATGTGTGTATATGTAAGTGTGTATATTTCCTAGATCTACTGAAAGGGCCTTCAAGCAATGAGGATACCCAGTACCCAGACCTTGGTGTTTTATGCAGTTCCTCACTTAAAGAAACTAGGATTTCTCAGAAATAGCTGATTCCAGGGCTGGGACAGGATGAATACAAGATAAGCTAGAATGTATGACAGTCTTTAAAAAAATAAAAAAAAGATGGCATGTTGAAAAAGACACATAGGCCAGTTTGAAGAGGCACCCACTGGCAAAATCTGGGACAGTTTGAGCACTACATAATTCAGGACATGAATGAGTTACAGACCAACAGAAAAACCAGGAGTCAGCCGGGCACGGTGGCTCACGCCTGTAATCCCAGCACTTTGGGAGGCTGAGACAGGCAGATCACTTGAGGTCAGGAGTTCCAGAGCAGTCTGGCCAACGTGGTGAAACTGTGTCTCTACTAAAAATACAAAAAAAAATTAGCCAGGCGTGGTGGCGCATGCCTGTAGTCCCAGCTACTCAGGAGGCTGAGGTGGAAGAATTGCTTCAACCCAGAAGGCAGGGGTTGCAGTGAGCCAAGATTGCGCCAGTGCACTGTAGCCTGGGCGACAGAGCAAGACTCTGTCTCAAAAAAAAAAAAAAAAAAAAAAA
>NW_026652294.1:13114673-13116388 GCF_009828535.3 Hylobates moloch | reverse complement strand
AGGAGTCTGTGAGTCCATACCAGTAATACATAGGTATATAAATGGGAAAGGAGGACTTGCCTTTACAGTATGATGCCAAGTGCTGGCTGGTAAATATGGAGAGAGGGCTAAAGTGGCAAAATGAAGAGTGGTTTGGTCAAGAATCATTAATGGATGCTAACTTTAGTGGAAAACTGGAGACCAAGATATTTGGATGATTTTAAAGTGTCTCCCCACAGATTGCATGCTAAATGCAAATGGGAAAGCAGTAACTACATAGTAGAGAAACTAGAGAATACCTTGACCAAATAATCAAAATTAGCACCATAGATAAAGGACAAATGAGCATCATGGGCATCCAGAAGTGATGGTCTGTGAAGGACACAACACCTCTTCAGTTAGTATTCTGCCCCATGGATATTTAGGCTCAGTCTAATCATGAGAAAACATCAGACCAACCCAAAATGAATAATGTTCTTTTACAGAAAGGGACTATATTCTCTAGAAATGTTACTATCATAAGAGACAAAAGTTGTAGAAATGTTCTAGATTAAGGGAGACCAAAGAGATACAACAATGAAATATCTGATTCTAGACTGGACCCTGTGTTGGAGGGGAAGATAAATATAAAGGACATTACTGGGCCAATTTACAAAACTGGAATTGGGAAGGTAGATTAGAAAAAAGTATTATGGATAGCTGTAGTTATGAAAAAAAACTGGCAGTTCATCTCAACTTGGGTCTGCAGAAGTAAGTCTTCATGCCCCGAGGCATCTGTTATATGTGAGGGATTAGCCTCTCTCCTATGCATACCAGCTAAGTGCATCCTTGAGAGAATGGGAAAATAGTCACTCAGGTCATTTTCTGTAGGGCTAAATTCTCTCATGGAGCTGGATAACAGGCTGTAAAAGAATATCTTCATTCTTAGGAAATAGGCACTGCAGTATTTAGGAGTGAGGCATCATGACTTACGCAATTTACTCTCAAGTTAGTCAAAAAAAAAAAAAAAAAAAGCTCGCTCATATGTGGAAGCCAAAAAACTTGGCTTTGTGGAGATAGAGAATAGAATGATAGATACCAGAGTCTGGGAAAGGTGTGTGGGTGGGATGGCAGAATACAAAGAGGTTTGTTATATAGGTACAAACATGCAGTTGAAGAAGGAGTAAGTTCTAATGTTTGATAGCAGAGCAGAGTGGCTGTAGTTAACAAGTGTATTGTATATTTCAAAATAGCTAGAAGAGAGGACTTTAAATGTCTCCAAAACATAGGAAGGATAAATACTTGAGGTAATGGACACCCCAGATATCCTGACTTGATCATTACACAGTTTATACATGTAATAAAACATCATATATACCCCATAAATGTATACCAATATCTGTATCAATTTTTTAAAATTCTGCAAAAAAAAAAAAGTAAATGATAAATAGGGAGAAATGTTAATAGGTACATAGTATATGGATTTTTTTGTGTTTTTTCAGTCTTGCAACATTACATTTAAAAAAAACTATCGCCCCCCCGGGCCCGGTTGCTCACACCTCTAATCCCAGCACTTTGGGAGGCCAAGGCGGGCAGATCACCTGAGGTCAGGGGTTTTGAGACCAGCCTGGCCAACATGGCAAAACCCCATCTCTACTAAAAATACAAAAATTAGCCAGGCATGGTGGCATGTGCCTGTAATCCCAGCCACTTGGGAGGCTGAGGCAAGAGAATTGCTTGAACCCAGGAGGCGGAGG
>NW_026652294.1:13106974-13114573 GCF_009828535.3 Hylobates moloch | reverse complement strand
AAAAAAAAAAAAAAAAAAAAAAAAATCCCCTTGTAAATTGGCATCTAATGCATTGAAAATTGGTAAGATTAGGCAGAGGTTTTATCTAAAACTAAAGTTTCCTTGCCTTGATGAGCATTCAGTGTTATGGAATATAACAATGTTATTCAATAGCAATTATGAGAATGTTTTAGCCAGAAACTGATCACTTTTAAGTTACTAGATTATTCTCCTTGAGCTTGTGAGAACCTTGATGTACTCCAGTCCTTTCTGAAATAAGGCAAGATGTAAATAAGAATTGTGTGAAGTGTTTAAGATGGACACTTAGAATTATTCAGAACAGAAAGAAGTTTAAAGTGTGTGGCCTAAGAAATGTAATTCAAAATGACTATTTGATTTCTCTTTTTAGGAAGAACTCTTGGATATAAAAGAACTTCCCCATTCCAAACAGAGGCCTTCGTGCCTTTCTGAAAAATATGACAGGTATGTGTGTCATTCTAGTCCTTAACTACTTCTAGTCAATAACTTTTTGTTATACCAAACTTGGTAAATTAAGAATTGTATTGTTTTGAAGTTTTCTGGTAGAATTATGAGTGAAAGAGGGATTTCGAGAGGTAATAAGATGGGTTTCAATTACCTAGGAATGAAACTAAAATTAAAAAATGACCTGGTCAGAGTCACATAGTCAGAACGCATAATCAAGACTTGAACCCGACTGGGTGCGGTGGCTCACACCTGTAATCTCAGCACTTTGGGAGGCCGAGGCGGGCAGATCACGAGGTCAGGAGATCGAGACCATCCTGGCTAACATGGTGAAACCCAATCTCTACTAAAAATACAAAAAATTAGCCAGGCATGGTGGCATGCACCTGTAGTCCCAGCTATTGGGGAGGCTGAGGCAGGAGAATGGCATGAACTCGGGAGGCGGAGCCTGCAGTGAGCTGAGATCGCACCACTGCACTCCAGCCTGGGCAACTGCGAGATTCCATCTCAAAAAAAAAAAAAAAAAAAAAAAGACTTGAACCCAGGAGTCCTCACCAGGGTCTTGTCCTCTACCAGTGGTTTTTTGCGATGTAATTTGAGGGTACCTGCCTTAGGTATGCTGCTCAGGGGGGCTCTTAGTTCTTTTTTTGCATTCCCACAAAAAACTATTCACCCATTCAGATTAGCTTTATTGCATCCTAGTTTCCCTCAGAAGAAGAAGGCTTTGGTTTGGGAAGACTATAGCTGAAAATGGTCTGAAAATCTCCTACAATAATCCTATATTGTACTACTTATGGCCACCTTAGTCATTTCTTTTTTCTTTTTCTTTTCTTTTTTTTTTTTTTTAAGACAGAGTCTCACTCTTTTTGCCCAGGCTGGAGTGCATTGGCGCGATCTGGGCTCACTGCAACCTCCACCTCCCAGGTTCAAGCAATTCTCCTGCCTCAGCCTCCCGAGTAGCTGGGATTACAGGCACCCGCCATCATGCACAGCTAACGTTTTTGTATTTATGGTACCTATAGTACTATAGTGCCTATAGTCCCAACTACTCAGGAGGCCAAAGCAGGAGGTTTGCTTGAGCCCAGGAGCTTGAGGATGCAGTGAATTATGATTGTGTCACTGCACTCCAGCCTGAGCAACAGAGATCCTATCTCAAAAAAAAAAAAAAAGTCCTATTTAACCAGGAAATTGAACATTAATATGATGCTTTATATGTTTAAAAAAATGTGGGCTAATACTAATAAAAACCATCTACCATGATATTTAAGAGATGATGGACCAGGCGCGGCAGATCACACTTGTAATCCCAGCACTTTGGGAGGCCAGGGCGGGCGGATCACAAGGTCAGGGGTTTGAGACCGGCCTGGCCAACATGGTGAAACCCCGTCTCTACTAAAAATACAAAAATTAGCTGGGTGTGGTGGCACATGCCTGTAGTCCCAGCTACTTAGGAGGCTGAAGCAGGAGAATCGCTTGAACCCAGGAGGTGGAGGTTGCATTGATCCTAGACTGCGCCATTGCACTCCAGCCTGGGCAACAGAGCAAGACTCCATCTCAAAAAAACAAAACAACAACAACAAAAAAACCTGGATGCCTCAACCACATTCCCTGATGAAGGTGATACTTGAATAATGGCTATTCCAATTAGTTAGGATTTTTCTTTTTTCTTTTTTCTTTTTTTTTTTTTTGAGATGGAGTTTTGCTCTTGTTGCCTAGGCTGGAGTGCAATGGCGCGATCTTGGCTCACCACAACCTCCGCCTCCCGGGTTCAAGCGATTCTCCTGCCTCAGCCTCCTGAGTAGTTGGGATTACAGGCACCCACCACCACGCCTGGCTAATTTTTGTAGTTTTAGCAGAGACGGAGTTTCACTATGTTGGCCAGGCTGGTCTCGAACTCCTGACCTCAGGTGATCCACCCACCTCAGCCTCCCAAAGTGCTGGGATTAGCAGGCATGAGCCACTGCGTCTGGCCTACAAAATATATTTTTAAAAATTATCTGGGCATGGTGGCACGTGACTGTAGTCATAACTACTCAGGAGGCTGAGGTGGGAGGATCACCTGAGCCTAGAAGTTTCAGGCTGCAGTGAGGTATAATCATGCCACTGCATTCCAGCCTGGGTGACAGAACTCTGAGACCCTGTCTGAAAAAAATAAAAACAAAGTTATCCTGGGCAGACAAACAGCTTTTATTTCTGAAGCAGAGACATTGTGCCTGGTGATAAAAATAAGAAAGAGGAGAGAGCTTCTCATTTTGTTTCACCTCTCTGAGAACTAAAATTTGTTGGGCTCTTAAACGCTAGATAATCCTCACCACTACCCTAGAAGGTAGGTAGTATATATTTTATTGTGAGGAGTTTGAGACTGAAAAGCTAACTCACTTATTAAAGAAATGTTCATCGGTACCTGCTATGTGATAAATACTGTGCCAGGTTCTATAAAATATTCCGTGGCTTCATGGGGCATTGGTCTATGGAAGGATATAATCAAATACTTGTAAAAATTTATCATTGCAAACATCACAGGCTGCAAAGGACAAGTGTGAAGTACGTTGCTAGTGTATAGCATGGCCTGGTCTAATCTAGGGGTTGGGAAGTTCTTTCTGCAGAAGATGCAGCTCAGTAACTTGTCCAGGATATTCCCAGTAGTGGTGGCAAAACTAGAATTAAAGCCCAGATTTTGGGCTCCAGAGCTTCTGCTGTGTGCACAATACTACCCACCACCCCATCATTACACAGAGAATAAAATAAAACCTAAACTACACATTTTAGGTCGTAAGAGCTGTTTGCCCTGCTTATGGAAAAACTAAGACCGTGCATAGAAATTCTGGAAAAATACACATCAAATGATCCAGGTGCTACTTCTGGTGAGAGAGTTAAGGGACGTTTTTTTCTTCTTTGTATTAATCTTCAGTAAACAACAGTTAATATTTATGGAACATCTTCTTTGTATAGTACAGGCGTAGTTATTGTAATCCATGTGCACACCAAGGTATATGGTCTGAATGTTTCAATTGTGTACAGACCATTAGTTTTCAAGTGACTGTTGGTGTTGTGTGATCAACAACAAAGTATTACTGAATTAATAGATGTTTTTGTTTTCATATTAAAAGAGGTAACAATTCTGCAGGCAGTCATGAAGCTTTATATTAGAAATGGGTTTCTGGCTGGGCGTAGTGGCTCACATCTGTAATCCCAGCACTTCGGGAAGCCAAGGCAGGCAGATTACTTGAGGTTAGGAGTTAGAGACCTGGCCTGGCCAACTGGTGAAACCCCGTCTCTACTAAAAATACAAAAATTAGCAAGATGTGGTGGTGGGCACTTGTAATCCCAGCTACTGGTGAGGCTGAGGCAGAAGAATCACTTGAACCTGGGAAGCAGAGGGTGCAGTGAGCTGAGATCACGCCACTGCGCTCCATCCGGGGCGACAGAGCAAGACCCTGTCTCAAAAAAAGAGAAATGGGTTTCCATAACTTATTAGCTGAGGAGGTTTAGAAATCAGACTGCCTATATGGTTCATGGGTGCAAGTGCTAACAGTTGTATTTTTTGACCTGTAGTGATGGTGTCTGGGACCCTGAGAAGTGGCATGCCTCTCTCTACCCAGCTTCAGGGCGGAGCTCACCAGTGGAAAGTCTGAAGAAAGAGTTGGATACAGACCGGCCTTCCCTGGTGCGCAGGATAGTAGGTGAGCACACAGTCACTCAGAAGTGGGGTTAGTGATTTTGGGGACATGCTTTTGGCTGCTGGTTTTATTCTTAGATCTGAGAATTTTATGCTTTGAGGGGAAATGTCATTATCAGGAAACTGATTTATTGGTTGGATTTTTCCTAATCAGCAGGGTAAAGTCATAGTCTACTTTGTCACAGCTATATACGAAGACTGTTAGGCTGTGTGCTTCTGAATTAAAAGTACTGATTATCTTTCATTGGCATGGATAACTGAGTTAGATGTGGCGGGTAGCATAAAGCTGTGCTGGAAATCTCATTATGCTTTCTTTCATATGTGAGACCAGTCCTCAGGTATAAATTAGTTCTGGCAATTCTTTTTTTTTTTTTTTTTTTTTTTGAGACGGAGTCTTGCTCTGTTGCCTAGTCTGCAACCTCTGCCTCCTGGGTTCAAGCAATTCTCTGCCTTAGCCACCCAAGTAGCTGGGATTATAGGTGCCTGCCACCATGCCCGGCTACTTTTTGTATTTTTAGTAGAGATAGGGTTTCACCATCTTGGCCAAGCTGGTCTTGAACTCCTAACCTCGTGATCCACCCACCTCGGCCTCCCAAAGTGCTGGGATTACAGGCATGAGCCACTGCGCCCGGCCTAGTTCTGGCAATTCTTAATTCATAATGGACTGATCTGAATACAAGGCTTGGATACGGTTTGAGACTAAAGTTAAGTCTGATCTTCCAACTTTCCTAGTTTAAAGTTTACCCCTTTAGAAATGTTGTTTAAGGGTGAAATGGAGAGCAGGTAATATAAAAGCAGTCAAGGAACTTGTTGCAAGAACTTTTTTTGAGATGAGAGGACGACCCATCATAAAAATTTGGAACTAAATGAAAAAGGTAGCCCAGCTCTAGTTTAAGCTATAAGGCCCTTCTACACAGTCTGTCAGTACACTCAGCACAGTAATGTCTCTCAAAGAATTTATTCTAGCAGAATCATTAAAGATATGCAGAGACTTTATTAAAATGATGAAAACTGAGAAGGAACCTAAATATCCAATAGTAGAAATGGGTCGTGTAAACTTCAGTATATCCATATATAGGAATGTTACATTGCATTGTCCTGTAAAACCATATTGCAGATGTGTTTATTGGCAAATAATGTTCATGACGTACTGACTCATAGAAAACTCTCCATATTGTATCCTGTGTTTGGAAAAAACTGAGACTGCACAGAAATTCTGTAAAAGTACACAACAGAACATTCTAGGAGCTGTTTGTGATAACAGAATTAAAGCAGATTTTTCTCACTCGGACTAATCTTCAGTTTCCTGATTTTTCTAGGAAGACATTTTTTGTGTGGTGACATGTTTGTTCTTCCTACACCAATAAATTTATTGAGATAGAATTTACATATAGCCTGCACAAAAGGTATACCATTTGATGTCTTGACATGTGTATATACCTGTGAAACGATTACCAAAATCAACATAAGCATTTTTATCACCCCTAAAAGTTCCCTAGTATTCCTATGTGTCCCTCCCTTTAGCTGCCCCCCCACAACACTTCCCCCTTCCCAAGCAAGCGCTGATTTGCTTTTTTTTTTTTTTTTTTTTTGAGACAGAGTCTCCCTCTGTCGCCCAGGCTGGAGTACAGTGGCATAATCTCTGCTTACTGCAACCTCTGCCTCCCAGGTTAAAGCGATTGTCTTGCCTCAGCTTCCTGAGTAGCTGGGATTACACATACACGTTCCACCACGTCCAGCTAATTTTTTTTTGCCACCACTGAGACAGAGTCTTGCTCTGTCACCCAGGCTGGAGCACAGTGGCGCGATCTTGGCTCACTGCAACCTCTGCCTCCCAGGTTCAAGCGATTCTCGCACCTCAGCCTCCCAAGTAGCTGGGATTATAGGCGTGCGCCACCATGCCCGGCTAATTTTTGTATTTTTAGTAGAGACAGGGTTTCACCATGTTGGCCAGGCTGGTCTCAAACTCCTGACCTCAAGTGATCCACCCACCTCAGCCTCCCAAAGTGCTGGGATTATAGGTATGAGTCACCGTGCCTGGCCCCAATTTTTGTATTTTTAGTAGAGACAAGGTTTCACTATGTTGGCCAGGCTGGTGTTGAACTCCCAACCTCAGGTGATCCACCTGTCTCGGCCTCCCAAAGTGTTGGGATTACAGGTGTGAGCCATAGTGTCCGGCCTGATCTGCTTTCTGTATCTGCTTTCTGTTCCTGTAGATTAGTTTACATTTCCTAGAATTTTATATAAATGGAGTTACTATAGTATGTACTCCTTGTGTAGCTTTTTTCACTAAGAATAGTTAAGATTTGTCCATGTTGTTGAGTGTCTGGTTTATTTTCATTGCTTAATAGTATTCCATTGCATAGATTTAGCAGTTGATCCATTTATCTGTTGATGTACATTTGGGTTGTTTCCAGTTTTTGACTGTTAAATAACCAAAGCTGCAATGAACATTCATGTACAAGTCTCTGGACATAAGCTTTCTTTTCTCTTGGGTAAAAACCTAGGATTAAAATGGCTGGATTGTATAGTAGATGTATGTTTAACCTTCTGAGAAATTGCCAAACTGTTTTCCAAAGTAGTTGTACCATTTTACGTTTCCACCAGTGGTGTATGAGAGTTCTACTTGCTCCAACATCCTTGTCTGCACTTGGAATGGTCAGTCATTTAAATTTTAGCCATTCTAATAGGCGTGTAGTGGTATCACATGGTTTAATTTGCATTTCCCTAATGACTAATTATGTTGAGTATCTTTTCATATGCTTATTTGCCTTCCACATAACCTCTTTGGTGAAGTGTCTGTTCAAACCATTTGTCTGTTTTTCAGTTGGGTTGGTTTTTTCTTTTTTTTGAGACGGAGTCTGGCTCTTGGTGCCCAGGCTACAGTGCAGTGGCGCAGTCTCGGCTCACTGCAACCTCCACTTCCCGGGTTTAAGCAATTCTCCTGCCTCAGCCTCCCAAGTACCTGGGATTACAGGCGCCTGCCACCACGCCTGGCTAATTTTGTATTTTTAGTAGAGAAGAGGTTTCACCATGTTGGTCAGGCTAGTCTCGAACTCCTAACCTCAGGTGATCCACCTACCTCAGCCTCCCAAAGTGCTGGGATTACAGGCATGAGCCACTGGGTTGATTTTTTTATTAAGAGATTTTATGTGTTCTGAATGTAAGTCCTTTCTCAGAAAAATGCTTTGAAATATTTTGTCCCAGTCTGTGGCTTGTCTTTGCATTCTCTAAACAGTGTCTTTCAAAGAGTAGAAGTTTTAAATTTTGATCAAGCCCAGTCTATCAGTGTTTTTTAAATGGATCATGCTTTTGGTGTCATGCCTAAGAAAACTTGGCCTAACCCAGTGCCACAAGGATTTCCTCCTATATTTTGTTCTAGAAATTTTTAGTTTTAGGTTTTACATTTAGATCTGTGATCCATTTTGAATTAATTTTTATATATATCTGGTACTAAA
>NW_026652294.1:13019054-13101974 GCF_009828535.3 Hylobates moloch | reverse complement strand
AGGCTGGTCTCAAACTCCCAACCTTAGGTGATCCGCCTGCCTCGGCCTCCCAAACTGCTGGGATTACAGGCGTGAGCCACTGGACCCGACCTGGGTTTGTCTTCTAGATTCTTCGGTAGTTCATGTGCTTGGGGACTTGACATTCACTTCATTTATACCAGGTTACTTTGAGAACAGGCATGAACAGCCTGTTCTTAAACCAGTCAGGGAGGAAGGGGTGGGGATGGTGATGGGCCTCAGCTATACAGCATTGTATCTTCCTTTCACTATTGAACATTACAACAAAGACCCTGACTGAAGTAGAAATGCCTTGACTAGAAATTTTTAAATCTTGCTTTATGTACTTTTCCAGAGAGAGTTTGGAGATAGTAAGCGTGTCTTTGGTGAGCGCAGAAGAAATGATTCTTATACAGAAGAAGAACCAGAGTGGTTCTCTGCTGGACCCACAAGTCAGTCTGAAACCATCGAACTGACTGGCTTTGATGATAAGATACTAGAAGAAGATCACAAAGGGAGAAAAAGAACAAGGCGACGGACAGCCTCTGTGAAGGAAGGTCAGTTCAAACTTTGGGAGGGAAGTTTGATGTTTTAAAATGAGATGTAGTCCGGGCGTGGTGGCTCACACCTGTAATCCCAACACTTTGGGAGGCCGAGGCGGGCAGATCACCTGAGGTCAGGAGTTCGAGACCAGCCTGGCCAACATGGTGAAACCCCATCCCATCTCCACAAAAATTGAAAAATTAGTGGAGTGTGGTGGCTGGTGCCTGTAGTCCCAGCTATTTGGGAGGCTGAGGCACAAGAATTGCTTGAACCTGGGAAGCGGAGGTTGCAGTGAGCTATCACACCACTGCACTCCAGCCTGGGTGACAGAGCAAGACTGTCTCAAAAATAAAATAGAGATGTGATTATCATTGGCTAATTGTACACTTAGGAATGGGCACCAGATGTATAGGAAATGGCAAGTTTTTCATGATGCATCCTGATTTTGAAACTTTTTTTTTTTTTTTTTTTTTGAGACAGAGTCTCACTCTGTTGCCCGGGTTGGAGTGCAGTAGCACCATCTCAGCTCACTGCAGCCTCCATCTCCTTGGTTCAAGCGATTCTTCCCTGCCTCAGCCTCCCGAGTAGCTGGGATTACAGGTGCCCGCCATGACGCCTGGGTAATTTTTTTCAATTTTTAGTAGAGATGGGGTTTCACCGTGTTGCCCAGGCTGGTCTGGAACTCCTGACCTCAGGTGATCCACCCCCCTCGGCATCCCAAAGTGCTGGGATTATAGGTGTGAGCCACCATGCCCGGCCCCTGAAACTGCTTAAGTGAGGATTCAGTAAGTGTAGATTGTACTGTTTCCGTAACTTGTTCTGCCTGCCACACTAAACAGAAAAGTCTGAAGTTATCCTGTAGGAGGACTGTGTACATGAAAGAGTTCCCCAGACATAAGAAACATGGTAGAAAAATGAAAGGTCTCATTTATTGAGCAATTATGTCCTAAACACAGTGGTGAGTGTATTTTGTCTGTGTAATCCTTTGTCTCCTAATGACCTTGTGCAGTGTAGGTACTTTTTTATGCTCATTTCATAGATGAGCAAATGGAGGCTCAGAGGGCTTAAGTAACTTAAGGACACTTAAGGTAGTCACCATGGAAATAAGTAGTGAAGTCAAGAGTAAAGCAAGATGCTTCTGGGCATCAGAGCCTACCTTCTTCATCATGGTATTAGGCCTTCCCAGGTCAGTTGTTTGTGATTTGCCTTCTCTCAAACTTAGTTTCAGGATGAGTACGGTGGCTCACGCCTGTAATCCCAGCACTTTGGGAGGCCAAGGCGGGTGGATCATTTGAGGTCAGGAGTTTGAGACCACCCTGGCCAACATGGTGAAACCCTGTCTATATTGAAAATACAAAAATTAGCTGGGTGTGGTGGCGCATGCCTGTACTCCCAGCTACTGGAAAGGCTGAGGCAGGAGAATTGCTTGAATCCAGGAGACAGAGGTTGCAGCGAGATTGTGCCACTGCACTCCAGCCTGGGAGACAGAGTTGAGACTCTGTCTCCAAAAAAAAAAAAAAAAAAAAAAAAACCTAGTTTCCTCAGCTGTAAGATGGGGTCAGATATCTCCCTTGCTAAACTGAAGGAGCCAGAGCTAATGTATGTGAAGTACCTGCTGCAGAGTGGGAGCCCATTGGTCTGCAGCCAATCATTTTTTAGGGCAGTGACCTCGCTCTAAGGTGGCCAGTCCCAGGCTGATGGTCTTGGGAAGGAGGCACTGAAGAGCCAGGTGGGGACTAACCTGGGTTAAAGTACTGGGGCTCCTGCTTAGAAAAGGATAATTTTTGACAAAATTTTGACAACTGGGCCTGTTTCTTTGTAAAGTGAAGAACAATGCCTATCATAACTTAAGGGTTACCTTGAGTATTGAAGAACACATGTACCCATCAGAACTCAGTCTCCAAGAAGGCACTCAGTAAATTCTACTTGCTTCAAGCTTTCAGGCTTAGTTGAAAGCCTTTTGACAGATACGACGCAACAAAAGGGGAAAGCTTTTTTTTTTTTTTTTCCCTGAGACGGAGTCTTGCTTTGTTGCCCAGGCTGGAGCGCAGTGGCACGATCTCAGCTCACTGCAAGCGCCGCCTCCTGGGTTCACACCATTCTCCTGCCTCAGCCTCCCGAGTAGCTGGGACTACAGGCGCCCACCACCACGCCTGGCTGTTTTCGTATTTTTAGTAGAGACAGGGTTTCACTGTGTTAGCCAGGATGGTCTCGATCTCCTGACTTTGTGATCCACCCGCCTTGGTCTCCCACAGTGCTGGGATTACAGGTGTGAGCCACTGCGCCAGTCCTCTATTTTTATTTTTTTAATTAATTTTTTTTTTTTTTGAGACGGAGTCTCACTCTGTCGCCAAGGCTAGAGTGCAGTGGCCTGATCTCAGCTCACTGCAACCTCTGCCTCCCGGGTTCAAGTGATTCTCCTGCCTCAGCCTCCTGAGTGGCTGGGATTACAGGTGTGCGCCACCACACCCAGCTAATTTTTTGTATTTTTAGTAGAGGTGGGGTTTCACCGTGTTAGCCAGGATGGTCTCGATCTCCTGACCTCATACTCCACCTGCCTCAGCCTCCCAAAGTGCTGGGATTATAGGCGTGAACCACTGCGCCTGGTCTGGGAAAGCTATTTTAATAAATACGGGAAATATCAATGCCACCTTAACATTTTGATGAAGAAAAATATAAGCAGAAATAAGCTGATGGCATTTCTTTAAAAGAAGAAGGAAATGGAGAATCAAAATACTCATCTTCTTTTGTAGTCTTGAAAATATAGTACATATTACCATTATCTTTGTGCTATCACACACTCTTCCCTAGGATAATGTAAGAAATTGACAGGTAACTTGGAAGACTTTGCTATTAAATTGGCTTTGAGATATGTCTTTGTCTCATTCTTAATTAAAGCAGCACCCAATAAAGCACCACTTTAACAATAAAGATCAGGCTTCTGGTGAGAAAAAATTATGTTTTTCTTAAGTGAGGTGAGATCTGAATTTCAGCCATTCTTGTATCAAGTGCAGGAGCCAGGAGTAAGATAGATTGGTAGTGGCACCTCCTTATTTTACAGATGCAGAGAGAGATTGAGACCTGGAGAGAAGGGATGGATTTCATGGCAGAGCCTGGAGTAGAATCCAGGGGTCTTGGTTTATCCCATTAGATAACTACAGAATGTCTCTAGGTTGTCCTTGCTATGTATTTAAAATAAATAAAAACATTAAAAACTAAGATGTCAGATGCCTTAAATGTTAGCATCTGGCAGTTTCACTTTATCTCCCTATCCTAAAAACAACTGAACATTATAGAGTATACCTGGCACTACAGAGTAAGACAAAGCTGGTTGGACCAGGTTCCCTACCCTCAGAGAGAGTTACTATTATACAGTGTGATAAGTACTCAGAGATGACACAAGGATTATAGAGAAGGTAGCAATTAATTTTACTGGGTAGGGCAAAAATGGGTAGGCGGGGCAAGCTTCCCAGAGAAGGTCACATTTGAATTTCGCCTTGAAGGATGAGCTACAACAACCAACCTGTAGGCAAGTGAAAATTGCCCTCATGCCAGGTTTCTCATAAATACCTTAGGTTGCTGAGCCCTGACTGAAACTGGTGCTACAGGTGCATGGTCAGAAGGAGAGCTAAATTAATTTGGTTCCATTTTTAAGCAGTAAGAGACTTGAAAAGACTATCCTTAAAAAAAAAAAAAAAAAAAAAATTATCACTAGAAAAAGAACTAGGCATGATGCTGGACACAGTAGCTCACTACTGTAATCCTAGCACTTTGGGAGGCCGAGGCAGGAGGATCACTTGAGGTCAGGAGTTTAAGTCCAGGCTGTGCAATTTAGTGAGACTCAGTCTCTACAAAAAATTAAAAAATTGGCCGGGCGCGGTGGCTCAAGCCTGTAATCCCAGCACTTTGGGAGGCCAAGGCGGTCGGATCATGAGGTCAGGAGATCAAGACCATCCTGGCTAACACGGTGAAACCCCGTCTCAACTAAAAATACAAAAAATTAGCCGGGCGTGTTGGCGGGCGCCTGTAGTCCCAGCTACTTGGGAGGCTGAGGCAGGAGAATGGTGTGAACCCAGGAGGTGGAGCTTGCAGTGAGCCAAGATCGTGCCACTGCACTCCAGCCTGGGGGACACAGCAAGACTCCGTCTCAAAAAAAAAAAAAAAAAAAAAAAAAATTAAAAAATTATCCAGGCATGGTGATGGTGGTGTGCACCTGTGGTCCCAGATACTCTGGAGGCTAAGGCAGAAGGATCACCTGAGCCCAGGAGGTAGAGACTACAGTGAGCTGTGATCGTGCCACTACTCTCCAGCCTGTGCAACAGAGCAAGACCCCATCTCAAAAAAAAAAAAAAAGAACCCCCTCCACTATGGAAAATATGAAGTTCTCAGGAAGGGAATCATAATCTTCCCCCCATCCTGTTGGTGTTCTGGCTTTATTAAGGCTTTTTTCCTCTTCTGCCTCCCGTAGAAGGGGGACTGTTTCATTCTTGCAAGTACAGTACCTGCACAAGAAGTCTGCTTTTTAAGTCATGTGTGGCTCTTCTACATGTGTATTGATGGCTGAAGCCACAGAGGGACACTGGAGTGGTTTACTTATCAGATGGTTTTTGTCCTGGTTTTGCTTTCAGGTATAGTAGAGTGCAATGGAGGAGTGGTGGAAGAGGATGAAGTGGAGGTCATCCTTGCACAGGAGCCTGCGGCTGATCAGGAAGTGCCAAGGGATGCCGTCTTGCCTGAGCAGTCCCCAGGAGACTTTGACTTTAATGAGTTCTTTAACCTTGATAAGGTGCCATGCTTGGCTTCGGTGAGTGTAGCAGCACACTTAAAAATGTGTGGTTAAATTTGACCTGAGTATTTAAGACATCTTTTTGAAAGTGTTGTTTTGCTAGATGCTTTTGGGGTTTTTGGCTTTTATTCTTACATATTTAAATTTTTGTTGGCTTTGTTTTGAGAGGCTTAACGGATAATACGAGATTTTTGTACCAGTTAACTCTTTTTTAAGCTGGTGGTGTTGGACTAAAAATTCTTTTTTTTTTTTTTTTTTTTTTGAGTCAGAATCTTACTCTGTCACCCAGGCTGAAGTGCAGTGGCGCAATCTTGGCTCATTGCAACCTCTGTCTCCTGGGTTCAAGCGATTCTCCTGCCTAAGCCTCCCGAGTAGTTGGGATCACAGGTGTGTGCCACCATGCCCGGCTAACTTTTGTATTTGTAGTAGAGATGGGGTTTCACTATGTTGGTCGGGCAGGTCTTGAACTCCTGACCTTGTGATCCTCCTGTCTTGGTCTCCCAAAGTGCTGGGATTACAGGCGTGAGCCACCACACACGGCATACAAATTCTTTAGATGTTTACATTGTCTCCTTTTAGTTGTTTGTTGTAGTTGTTTGTTGTAGACTTACTGTGAAGGTGGCTTTTTATAACTGACAATTGTTGTCACACTGATCTACATTCCTTGGGGGAGGCTGCCTGGTTAGGCGATACTTTTTCGATGTGATGGTTCCAAAATCCTTTAATGAAAAGGAACTTGTAATACTTTCAGTATTGCTGTTAAACTCTTGAGGTCTAGTCTTTCTGGACTTTAAAAATAGTAGTAAGCTCTCCCTAAATCTTTTGCTACCCACCCTTGCTCCTGCCCCATCAGCATTTATGAATTAGTATCTACTCCTTATCCTTATTTGATTATTGTATGAGCAGACAAAGCTGAGCACAGCAGAGCAGGCAACATTGGCCTGTCTCCGTTGTCATTGCCTGCTCTCCTACACCCATAAGATTGCCACGAGGAATAAGTGAGCAGGCACTGCGTAGTACTGATAGGTACAGGGCCACAGATGTGTTCTTAGGCAGTCTTCTTAAATTTTTCTGTGATGAGGTGCCAGGCTTTATTTCCATTCCATTGAAGAACAGTATTTTAGTATAAAGTACAAATGTCATGACAATACCAAATTGGTATAAAAGTTTCTTTTCTTTTTTGGAGATGGAGTCTTGCTCTGTCACCTAGGCTGGAGTACAGTGGTGCGATCTTGGCTCACTGCAACCTCTGCCTCGCAGGTTCAAGCAATTCTCCTATCTCAGCCTCCCAAGTAACTGGGACTAGGGTACACGCTGCCATGCCCGGCTAATTTTTTGTATTTTAGTAGAGATGGGGTTTCACCGTGTTGCCCAGGCTGGTCTCAAACTCCTGAGTTCAGGCAATCCACCTGCCCTGGCCTCCCAAAGTGCTAGGATTACAGGCGTGAGCCACAGCACCCGGTTTTGTTTTGTTTTGTTTTGTTTTGTTTTGTTTTTGAGAAAAAGTCTCACTCTGTCGCCCAGACTGCAGTGCAGTGGCGCAATCTTGGCTCACTGCAACCTCTACCTCCTGGGCTCAAGTGATTCTCCCGTCTCAGCCTCCCGGGTAGCTGGGATTACAGGCGCCACCACCACACCTGGCTAAGTTTGGTATTTTTAGTAGAGATGAGGTTTCACCATGTTGGCCAGGCTGGTCTCAAACTCCTGACCTCAAGTAATCTACCCGTCTCGGCCTACCAGAGTGCTGGGACTACAGGTGTGAGCCACCGTGCCTGACCAGTTTCTAAGCATTTATTCTCACTTATTATCTCAATATAGATCAGCATGGTCCACACTTGGCTATAGCACTGCTGGAGCATATGGAATGTGGCTCCAAATCAATGTTGGCAACTCTTTGTGTGGTGTTGTTCCTAAAGTTCCAGCAGCAATTTTAATTGTTAAGTCTCCTAGCCAGGTGCCTCACCTATAGTCTCCTAGCCAGTCCTTTGGATTGTATCCAGATGCAAGCTTAATTTAGTTGATGTAAAAACTGAGTGGCCCTTTCAAATTCTTAACTTCTGAGGGCATAGTATTTTTTTTTCCACATCAACTGTTTAGTAACTTTTTCTTTTTTCATTCTCTTAGAAGAGAGATGGAAATCTTTTTTTGTTTGTTTGTTTTGAGACAGTCTCACTCTGTCACCCAGGCTGGAGTGCAGTGATGTGATCTCGACTCACTACAAGCTCTACCTCCCGGGTTAAAGCGATTCTTGTGCCTCAGCCTCCTGAGTAGCTGGGATTACAGACGCACACCACCATGCCCAGCTAACTTTTGTATTTTTAGTAGAGACAGGGTTTTACTGTGTTGCCCAGGCTGGTCTCGAACTCTTGACCTCCAGTGATCTGCCCGCCTCGGCCTCCCAAAGTGCTGGGATTACAGGCATGAGCCACTGCGCCTGGCCTAAACCTAAACTTTTAATAACAGGTAACATGCATATAGTGCTGATTGTTGCAGGCTTTATATAGAGTAAGTTATCTAATCTTCACAAATCCCTTATAAATTAGATTACTATTTCCATTTACAGATGAGGAAACAGGCATAGAATTTAGATAACTTGCCCAAAGTCACATAGCCAATAATTGGTGAAAACTGCCTTCTAATTGATACAGTTCCAGTAATGAGTTTCTGCTCTGAACTCCCCCAAATATACGACCTCTGAAGCATAAAGGTAGGAATAGCAACTGAGCACTGTTTTGTCCTCTGGCCCTTATCCTGAACCAAAACGTGGTTAATGCTAAGCAGTCAGAACTAAGCCATTAACTCTGTCTCCATGTTTTCCATGGAGGTGCTGTTAAATTATATATTCTATAATCCACTAAAAAGCAAAACTGAGGTCAATAAAAACAAGTGCTCTGTGTTATATAACCAACTGAACTCTAATACAAAGTACTCAGAAAATTACAAGTCAATTGGGAAAAATAAGAAAGGCTGTAAAGGATATGAATATTAATTGACAAGTATGTAAAGTGCTTAAGACAGTATTGGAGGCCAGGCGCGGTGGTTCATGCCTGTAATCCCAGCACTTTGGGAGCTGATCGTGGGCAGATCACGAGGTCAGGAGATCGAGACCATCCTGGCTAACACGGTGAAACCCTGTCTCTACTAAAAATACGAAAAAATTAGCCTGTTGTGGTGACAGGCACCTGTAGTCCCAGCTACTCAGGAGGCTGAGGCAAGAGAATGGTGTGAACCCGGGAGGCGGAGCTTGCAGTGAGCCAAGATCACACCACTGCACTCCAGCCTGGGTAACAGAGTGAGACTCCGTCTCAAAAAAAAAAAGGCCAGTATTGTATGCTTAGTAAGCTCTACAAATGTTGGGTGTTAATAAATATAAACAGAACTTTATAACAAAAGTGAGAATACACTATCTTTTATATAACTTAACCAAATTACTAGGCTACAGAGGAAATCTCAAATAACGCATTGGTTCGTTTTATTTAGAAATATTTATCAAAGGCTGAGGCAGGAGGATCACTTGAGGCCAGGAGTTTGAGACTAGCTTGTGAGGCCCTGCTACAAAAAAATAAATAAATAAAAATTAGCTGGGTGTGGTGGCGTGCGCCTGTAGTCCTAGCTATTCAGGAGGCTGAGCCCGGGTGTTTGACACTACAGCAAGCAATGATCACACCACTGTACTCCAGCCTGGGCGACAGAACAAGACCCTGTCTCAAAACAAATTATTGAGTAATTCTAACCTCTGGACAGTGTTCTAGGAACTAAGGCTATGGTAGTAAACAAAATAAAGTTCCTATCCTCGTAGAGTTTACTTTCAAACCGAGGAAACACAAGGATCAAAAATACACACGCACATACACATGTATTTGTGGACTATATTCACTTAGAAATTGACAAAAGCCAGAAAAATGTATACAAACTAAACATTTGGAATACGTGCAAATTTAAATAAGTAAAAATGTTTATTTAAATATGGTATTCTTACTACAGTGCATGACACATGATAGACACGTAACTATATTGAATGAAATCAAATTGGAAATACTGAATGTTTTAGAGTGATTAACAGGAAGATGACATAGAAAGACCTTGGTGATCAGAAAAGTATGTGCAGAAGAAAATGTATAACCTTAAATGAATTCATTAGAAATCCAAACAGAAACTAGTGAAACAAATATGAAATATAAAAATTACTGTAAAAATGGAAAGTAATAAAAAGCATTGATCAGTACAACCAAGTAACTGTAAAAGAGCAAAAATATTCCACGGAATCTGTTTGATTAGCAGGATATTATGAATCCAAGGATGTGACTTGTCTAAATGACCTAGCTTGAAGGATCAGACTAATAGCCATATAGGTTACCTTAAAAATGGTATTAAAAATCTACTCTAATAAGGGCAGCTGAAACACAGATTGCAGTTCCCAGGCTCCTTTTCTCAATCAGCTGATGGTTGACAATGATGTAGCAGAGGTACCCTGACCAAGAAGGCAGAGATATGGGTCCAGGTCCTTACTTCCTCTAGCAAGGTACGTGAGGGAGGCCCTGCTATAGAATGTCCTGTTTTGCTGTGTGGTAAAAATGACTGACTAGATAAACTTTAGTTTTAACCTTTTCATGTTTAAGATGCTTTAGTTTCTTGAAATTAGTATTTCCACTAAATATGTGTAAAAACGACTTGTTTCTACTTCTTATGCTTGAACTATAATAAAAGTTTTGCTTCTCTAACAGAAGCAAAATTGGTTACTAGACAAAATACGGAAGTGACTTTCAACACTTACTTTAATATCTTTAGAGAATGTCCAGATACTTTGTATTAATCTCCTTTGCTTTCTCATGTTCTTTCTTTGTGTCTTTTTTTTCTTATGCAGCATGATCATAATGGAGGAAATAAAAGGAGTTAAAATGCAAAGCTATTATTTTTCCTACTTGTAAATTTCAAACTCTTTTCAACATTGAAACATTTTTAATTATGTTCTTCAGTTTTTTGTGTTTTTTTTGTTTTTTGTTTTTGAGAGGAAGTCTCGCTCTGTCTCTCAGGCTGGAGTGCAATGGTGCGATCTTGGCTCACTGCAACCTCCGCCTCCTGGGTTCAAGTGATTCTCCTGCCTCAACGTCCTGAGTAGCTGGGATTACAGTTGCCCACCACCACACCCAGCTAATTTTTGTATTTTTAGTAGAGATGGGGTTTCACCAAGTTGGCCATGCTGGTCTTGAACTCCTGACCTCAGGTGATCCACCCACCTTGGCCTCCCAAAGTGCTGGGATTACAGGCGTGAGCCACCGCACCTGGCTTTTTCAAGTTATTTTTAGAATTCCTGTTTATCACTATGATGCTTATATTTTGGATACACTCCCCAATTTTTCACAGTGATGTATCATGCTTATCTTTTAATACATAATTAGTGCCCTTAAAAGTCAGCGCATCTACAGGTGGAATGTGATTGAAATTGTCTAGATAATTCCTCTGAAAATAGAAATTCTGGAAACAATAATTAGGGTCTTGAATTAAAATCCCTTCAAAAGAAGTATATTGTGGCGTAGTTTGGGTATGGATTATGAAAACATTCTTCCAGATAAGAACAAAGAATAAACCTAAGCTTCCACTGCTTAACTTTGGAAATTGTGGGTTCCAGATTTCAAATAAAACAGTCACTAATTCTGTCATCCATGTACCAGTTTTTGAAAAATCATGTTTTCTGTTTATCAGTGGGATTGAAGTGAAAGTATATGACTTATTTTCAAGGATATGTCTGATTTTTGGATAGATGTTTGCTCTACCTTTTCTAAATATTGATAAGTACTGCAAAAAATCAATTTGGATATTTGACTGAATTTATGGTATGATTTGAATTGAAAATTTTTTTAAATGCTTAAATCTAGTTTTTAAGAAAGTTGGCACTATTTCATAATTTCTACCAAAGCAATATATTGTTCATAGTGTGTTATTTAATTGCCCTTATGAAATCTAAACTATGGAGGTTGGACTTGGAAACAGAAAACACCTGAAAACTCTCTATTAATCTCAAACAGAAATTAGAGATCAGCTGAAATTTCATCTTCCACAATCATACTTTTTCTAAACTTTGACTTGGAATTACAGTCTTTATGAACTCTACTTTTTTAGCCTTTGGCTTCTGAAACTCTCAAGATTGAATTTCATAATGTTCATTACAACCTTGAAACCACTAAGTTTGAAGCAATGGTTTTCTTTCATCAGTTCCCCATACTTGATATTTAGTTGAAGGTCACTCATCAGCTTGTCAGTGGAATGCTGTGGCATTGACACTGTTCTCTGAGAACATTTGGTAGTACATGGATTTACTCCTGAGGCAAAGGATAGAAACCCGAAAAACTTTTTGTAGCATAGAGGCTTTGCTTTATATTCTTAGAAAGTAGGCTAGGCGTGGTGGTTCATGCCTGTAATCCCAGCACTTTGGGAGGCCAAGGCAGGTGGATCATTTGAGGTCAGGAGTTCGAGACAAGCCTGGCCAACATGGTAAAAACCCATCTCTACTAAAAATAAAATTAAAAATAGCCAGGCACGTGGTGGCGTATGCCTGTAGTCTCAGCTACTCGAGAGCTTGAGGCATGAGAATCACTTGAACCTGGGAGGCAGAGGTTGCAGTGAGCCAAGATTGCACCCCTGCACTTCAGCCTGGGCAACACAGCGAGACTGTCTTAAAAAAAATAGTAGGCTGGGTGTGGTGGCTCATGCCTGTAATCCCAGCACTTTGGGAGGCCAAGGTGGGCGGATCACAAGGTCAGGAGATCTAGACCATCCTGGCTAACAGGGTGAAACCCCGTCTCTACTAAAAATACAAAAAATTAGCCAGGCATGGTGGCGGGTGCCTGTAGTCCCAGCTACTCAGGAGGCTGAGGCAGGAGAATGGTGTGAACCTGGGAGGCGGAGCTTGCAGTGAGCCGAGATCATGCCACTGCACTCCAGCCTGGGCGACAGTGCGAGACTCCGTCTCAAAAAAAACTAATAATAATAATAAAAAATAAAAAAGGAAAGTAGATAGTTGGTTATACTCAAGTTTGGGTTATTCAGAAATTACCCAGGATGGAGGAAGAAAAAGATGTTCAAATTCCTGGGTTCTGAGAGTGTTTATCTTCAGGTCACAAGCATCAAAGGAAGTTTCAAAGTAAGTGACCCTTTCATAAGATTTAAATCTTCTTGTCCTTTTTCATCTAGAAACTATTAGTTTTTATTGTCTTTTTCTTCAGATGATAGAAGATGTTTTGGGAGAAGGGTCAGTCTCTGCCAGTCGGTTCAGTAGGTGGTTCTCTAACCCAAGCAGATCAGGAAGCCGATCCAGCAGTCTTGGGTCAACACCACATGAAGAGCTAGAGAGACTTGCAGGTAAAATGGCTTCAGATTCTGCCCTTGAAGGTAAACCTGGGATTTTCCCCTGATATGGTTCATTCTGTCTTCATTAGTCAGGAGTCGATTAGGGTCAAAGGGTCTCTGGACAACTGAAAAGCCTTCAATTTATGTCCTTTTAATATTGTTGAAGGGGCCAGGTGCAGTGGCTCACGCCTGTAATCCCAGCACTTTGGGAGGCCAAGGCAGGCGGATCACAAGGTTAGGAGTTTGAGACCAGCCTGGCCAACATGGTGAAACCCCCATCTCTACTAAAAATACAAAAATCAGCCGGGCGTGGTGGCAGGCGTCTGTAGTCCCAGCTACTCAGGAGGCTGAGGCAGGAGAATCACTTGAAACCGGCAGGCGGAGGTTGCAGTGAGCCAAGATTGCGCCACTGCACCCCAGCCTGGGCGAAAGAGCAAAACTCTATATCAAAGAAAAAAAAAAAAGAAACAGAAAGAAAGAAAAATACTGTTGAAGGCATGTTTCTTTACTGGAACAGATTAATTTTGAGTGTGTTTATTTGCAATATCAGGTCTGGAGCAAGCCATCCTCTCTCCTGGACAGAACTCGGGGAATTACTTTGCTCCTATACCATTGGAAGACCATACTGAAAATAAAGTGGATATTTTAGAAATGCTACAGAAAGCCAAAGTGGATTTGAAACCTCTTCTTTCCAGCCTTTCTGCAAATAAAGAAAAACTTAAAGAAAGCTGTAAGTGTTAATGAATATCTGTTTTAGATATCTGAAAAAGTCTAGATGTTCAGTCTTCAGGCAGTTGGGTCTAACATACCTCTGTTTCATAAAAAGTCAAATACATATTGGATTTTTGTTTAATGTTCTTTTTTAAAAACTCATTTTATCAAACAATACCACCTCTTTGAGAATCTCACAGTGGGTCATGAGCCCTATGAGAACTTTTCCTATATGTTCTTACCTAGGGTCTGGTTGTAATAATCCAGTGAATGTTGAAAACAAACTCCAGCGAATGTTGTATTCCTCCAGAGCATAACTTACCATTTCCTCACAAATCTGTCCCAGTCTTCCATGTTCTTGCTTAGGCTATAAATCCTCAACATAAAAACTTAAGTGATATAACGACCACAGTGCAGGTAGCAATCTTGGCAGTGTTGGGCTATCTGGGATTCTTGTCCCAGGTAACAAGTCTCCCAGAAGACTCATACCCTTCTGCAGGATGCACAGCAGGAGCTTGTCAAGTTTCAAAGCATAGCACCTCATAGTTGTGGTCCCCCAGTTTCTAGCATCTAAACATTTTAGGTTTAGTTTATGCCATCTCTTAGTACACGATTTGATTTTAAGTGTTATTAATTTGTTTATTTTTGGTGTCTTTTCTGACAGTCTCATCTCAATTTTGAAATAAATTATTTTCATCTTATCTGTCATACTAGCCAAAGAGAATTCCTACCAGATATCTCTTTGCTTGATTTAACCTGGACGTTCTCAACTTCTCAGCACATTCAGGGGTTGTGCTTTCAGTGGAGGAGGTAGAAGCAGGTCTGAAGGGCTTGAAGGTTGACCAGCAAGTGAAGAATTCAACTCCCTTCATGGCAGAACACCTAGAAGAGACCTTGAGTGCTGTAACCAACAATCGACAACTCAAGAAAGACGGAGACATGACTGCGTTCAACAAGCTAGTGAGCACAATGAAGGCAAGTGGAACTTTGCCTTCTCAGCCCAAAGTCAGCGTAAGTATCTGACACAAACCCCACCCTTTTCTCCTTTTTTTTTCTTCTTTTTCCCGCCACAATAAAAGGATTTTTAAAAAGGTATTCTGAGTAAGTTGGAAATTCTTTAGTAGTCATTTGGTCCTTGATGCTTTTGTGTGTTCCTTAATTGTTGATATGCTGTTTGTTACAGGAAAAAGCAGGCTTGTGGTTAATTTATATGTATCGTGGGTGACAGTATAAAGATTAAAAGATTCAGTCTTATGGTAATGCCTGTATAACTTTAAGTCACTGCTAAAATGAAGTATAAAACTATCTTTTTGAATGAACTCCAGAGAAAATTTTCTTGTTATTCAGCTACTTAAGTTCATATTCTTTACCATATTTGTATAGTAAAATCCTTATTCACATCTTCTAATTATTCCCAGATACCAGGGATTACCTGCATTCTTGCAGTCATACAAATCATTTGTAAAGTATCTAAGATGGGGCTGGGCACAGTGGCTCACGCCTGTAATCCCAGCACTTTGGGAGGCTGGGGCAGGCAGATCACCTGAGGTCGGGAGTTTGAGACCAGTCTGGCCAACATGGTGAAACCCCATCTCTACCAAAAATAAAAATTAGCCAGGCGTGGGGGCAGGCGCCTGTAATCTCAGCTACTTGGGAGGCCAAGACAGGAGAACTGCTTGAACCTGGGAAATGAAAGTTGCAGTGAGCCGAGGTCACACCACTGCACTCCAGGCTGGGCAACAGAGTGAGACTGTCCCAAAAAAAAAAAGAAAAGTAAGATAGGTTTGTCAAGATAATTACATTCTGTCAATTTACTAATGGAAAAAGTTGTGGCTCCACGTTAAAAACAAAACTTGTAGGCATGGCCGGGCGCAGTGGCTCACGCCTGTAATCCCAGCACTTTGGGAGGCCGAGGCGGGTGGATCATGAGGTCAGGAGATCGAGACCACGGTGAAACCCCGTCTCTACTAAAAATACAAAAAATTAGCCGGGCGCGGTGGCAGGCGCCTGTAGTCCCAGCTACTCCGGAGGCTGAGGCAGGAGAATGGTATGAACCCGGGTGGTGGAGTTTGCAGTGAGCCAAGATCGCGCCACTGCACTCCAGCCTGGGCGACAGAGCGAGACTCCGTCTCAAAAATAAATAAATAAATAAATAAAAATTAAAAAAAAAAAACTTGTAGGCATGAGGTTAGGTTACGAGGTGACACAACTGCATATCACCTTGTAAATGCAAGTGTTTATAATATACTGGTTCTTTGTCCTAACAATTTTGAGAGGGTAGTTCTCACCCATAGCCTGTGTGTTAATATCACTATCTCTTGACACTTACTAATGTGGAAGCAGGGTAGATATGAATAATAAAAACATAAACATGGACTTATTCTAGTTGCTAAGTTATAGCAAATTTACCAAATTGAGTTTTCCCTCTTTTTTCCTGTTCCCTGCTTGCCTGGGAACTTACCAGTTAGCCAAGATGCAAGTAGCAATAGCTGTTTGAATCATTATACCTTATACCAAAAGAAAGCAACTGACTTTTAGCATTCCTTATCTGACCAATAGGACAGAGGTTCCATTATTCCTTAGTGCCAGGACTGACCTACCCTTGAAAGCAGGCACCTCAGATAGGTAGACTGACTTCTTTGTGTCTGACCACACCATACCAGTTGCAGGAGAATGTCCCTGTAAACTGCTTTAGAGTTACTTTTATATAAAGAATTATTAGATACAAATGCTTTCAGATGAAGACCAGACTGAAAGATGGTAGACTATCCTATTTTCCTTTCTTGTTACCTTTGTGTCTTGGTGACTGGGTGCTGACTGCAATGGTGTGGTTCATATCTTGTAATTAGCTTGCTTCTTTTGGTGTGAGCAACTAAAAATATGGAAGGGGGGATTCAGCAGTTTACCTGACGTTTTTCCACATTTTATTGCAGACACGATTCTCGGATTTGACATTAACACAATTTACTCTTGAGTTGTAAGGACAATTGGTTTGATGTTGGGGTTTTAGTACTCTGAAGTATATCTGGTTTTAGCTGAGCAAATGAGCCTCAAACATCTGCCAAATGGATGGATGACACATTCAAGTGGCTAGGCAAAGGCTAAGACAAACTCACCTAACAGGAAAGAATGCAACAAGGAAAGTAATGGAATAAGAATAGCAGGTGTTATCCCAAAATATTGCTCAATTTGCATGTTGTTAAGTCATGGTTTACTTTTTGAATTCAGTGTCTTTAATTACTACTGCTGTGTATCTTTTGTATACTATTTCTGATCTGCCTCCATCCATTTAGGTTGTCATATTGGTTCATCCAAAAATAATACATGCTGGTTCAATCTAAATTCTGTTTTAAATTATAGATTCTATCCTCCAAGTATAATAAGCCATGCAGTATAAAGTTAGTCTATTTGTTTTTATTAGATGGAAGTAAATGACTCTTAAAGAGATTACTTATAAAATCATCTGCGTTTAGTCCCAGTTCCAAAATCAATAAAATAGTTGGGTATTCTTGGGCTATTTGTCATGTCTAGACACTGCTTTGGACTTTGACAGCTCCATCTAGTGGAAGGGAAACTATACCAGAGAAAGCACTTCACACAGAGCTAAATGGGCATAGGGATGTCCTGAAATGCAGGAGGGGACTCTAGGTTGGATGCACAAAATGTAACCACTGGCCAGGCCTGCTGGTGTACACCTATAGTTCCAGCTATGTGGGAGGCCAAGGTGGGAGGGTTGCTTGAACCCAGAAGTTCAAGGCCAGCCTGGAGAACATAGACCTGTCCCCCCACCAAAAAAAAAAAAAAAAAAAGTAACCACTACTGCTTTAAGAGTAGAGGATTTGAATTTTGCCCTGTATGTGATACCCATTTTGGAACAGCTCATTTAAAAAATAATAAAGTTGCTGGGCGCGGTGGCTCACGCCTGTAATCCCAGTACTTTGGGAGGCCGAGGTGGGCAGATCACGAGGTCAGGAGATCGAGACCATCCTGTCCAACATGGTGGAACCCCGTCTCTACTGAAAAAAAAAAAAAAAAATTAGCTGAGCGTGGTGGCATGCGCCTGTAGTCCCAGTTACTCAGGAGGCTGAGGCAGGAGAATTGCTTGAACCCTGGAGGCAGAGGTTGCAGTGAGCCGAGATCGCGCCATTGCACTCTAGCCTGGTGACAGAGCAAGACTCTGTCTCAAAAAATAAAATAATAAAGCTTAAATTTCCTGAAATATGAAACTCTGAAATATAACAATTTTGGCCAAACCTACCTGCATGTTGTTTACTAGGATTTTAAAACCATATGCATAGACTGGGTGTGGTGGGTCACGTCTATAATTTAGCCAGCACTTTGGGAGGCCAAGGCCAGAGGATTGCTTGAGCCCAGGAGTTCAAGACCAGCCTGAGCAACATGGCAAAACCCCATCTCTACAAAAAATATAAAAAGTAGTTAGGTGTGGTGGCATATACCTGTAGTCCCAGCTATTCAAGAGGCTGAGATGAGAGGATCGCTTGTGCCTGAGAGGTCAAGGCTGCAGCATGCCATGATTGCACCACTGCACTCCAGACTGGGCAACAGAACAAGACCCTGTCTCAGAATTTTATATATGTATGTGTGTGTGTGTGTGTATGTATATGTATATATATGTATGTGTATATGTGTGTGTATATGTATATGTGTATATATATATGTATGTATATATGTATGTGTGTATATATAAATGTATGTGTGTGTGTATGTGTCTCCAATAAATCTTGTTAAAGGTAATGGGTAGCAAGAGTTATCTCAATAAGTGTTCCCCGGTTTCACCATTTTTCCCCCTTTTGGTCACAGTGTTAGAAACAGGGAAATGGACTTAGGGTTAGCATAGTGAGGATCTCTTGAGGGGACTTTGCCTGTACATGCGAACAGTCTTTCCATCCCCAGATCTTTGGGACCTGTGTGATGAGAGTGGAACACATTGGTCTAAGTTTTCTGTGACTTGAGTATCATTCTGCTATTAACTCCCTAGGAGTATTTTATGCTTTCTTGTGGTCCCCATCAATCTGCAAGTTAAGTGAGTTAAGAAAGTTAAAACCAGTTTTCTTTTGACTCTTTTAGCGAAACCTTGAAAGCCATTTGATGTCCCCTGCTGAGATTCCAGGCCAGCCTGTCCCTAAGAACATCCTGCAGGTACTTCACAATCTTATACTGCGGCCTTGGAGTCTTGAACAGTAGTCTTCTGAACCAGTTTTGCTTAGTGGTCCAACTTTGGGCCTTAGAAAATGATCTATGTTGCCTGGCAATCAGAGATGTGATATTGTTGCCTGACATAGTTTGGTGTTGCTGTTAATCTCAATGGGCAGGGGATAGGGGGTGGCTAAAAAAGTTGACAAACTAAGCCTTGACTTCTAGTTTGCTTTGCAGTTTCTGTGGAACTTAAAAGTATCTAGCCAGGCACGGTGGCTCACGCCTATAATCTCAGCACTTTGGGAGGCTGAGGTGGGCGGATCACCTGAGGTCAGGAGTTTGAGACTAGCCTGGCCAACATGGTGAAACCTTGACTCTACTAAAAATACAAAATTTAGCCTGGTGTGGTGGCACATGCCTGTAATCCCAGCTCCTTGGGAGGCTGAGGCGTGAGAATCGCTTGAACCCGGTAGGCAGAGGTTGTGGTGAGCCGAGATCATGTCACGGCACTCCAGCCTGGGTGATAGAGTGAGACTCTGTCTCAAAAAAAAAAAGGAACCTCTATTTATAGCACTAACTTAGAGCATATGTTCCTAGCTGAACATTCAGATAAATGTGTTGCATGTACACATCCAAGTCCTTCAGTTGAGCATGAGGGAGATCCATCTTGTGGCTCTCAAAAGTTAATCCATAATTCACAGCCTCTGAGTAGAAGGAATAACTAAGTTCACAGGGATTTGGCTTTTGTGCCTTTAGGAACTTTTGGGTCAACCAATTCAGAGACCTGCTTCTTCCAATCTTCTGAGTGGCCTTATGGGGACCTTGGAGCCTACAACATCTTTACTGGGCCAAAGAGCACCCTCTCCTCCCTTGTCACAGGTGTTTCAAACTCGAGCAGCCTCAGCTGACTACCTTCGCCCAAGAATACCATCACCAATTGGTAAATATACATAATTGTCAAAAAGAAATAGGAATTTATGGCCAGGCGCGGTAGCTCATGCCTGTAATTCCAGCACTCTGGGAGGCTGAGGTGGGCAGATCACCTGAGGTCAGAAGTTTGAGACAAGCCTGGCCAACATGGTGAAACCTCATCTCTACTAAAAATACAAAAATAGCCAGGCATGGTGGTGCATGCCTGTAATCCCAGCTACGTGGGAGGCTGAGACAGGAGAATCGCTTGAATCTGAGAGGCGGAGGTTGCAGTGAGCCAAGATCACGCCACTGCACTGGAGCCTGGGCGACAGAGCGAGACTCTGTCTCAAAAAAATAAATAAATATACTTTTGGGGGATGGGGGAGCAAACGTGGAAGATACCAGCTGCTCTTCCAGGTGAATATGTTCATTTTATAGATTTTTTTTTAATTGAAATAAATCTAACTTTGATCCAGCTCTTTAGTCTTATTCCTTATTTTGGGAATTCAATCCAAAAAAAGTTAATTTGGCTTCTTATGTTTTTCTTTGATATAGTAGAAGTCAGTGTAGTGGTTATCTATGAAGCTATTGAGTTTTGATAGACAATCCGCTGTTAAGTCTTATGGCTAATTCAGAATGTGACTGAAAGAAAAGTTCCAGAAAGTGTCTTAGCAAAGTAATTACATGGAATGTCGTAGTGTTCCTGCCATCCTAGGCCACTTTAGGCGGCTGGCCACTCTGGCTCCTGCCAGACAAACCTTGAGAGGCATTTTCTGAAATCTGTCCACAGTCAAGCAGATAGAATGGAGAGAATGTGTACTCTCAGAACAATGGTGTCTGCTTTAATACCAACTGGCTTAGTGATAACGGGACAAACTGCTGGCTAGAAAAGCTCTTCTCTCCCAGAGAGAGGTCTTGGCTTTAAAAGGAGCAAAGCTGATGGCTTAGTTGAGAAGCAATTTGGACAGTGCTCTGGTTGAGGTCCAGAGGGAGAAGGACATCTGTCAGCCCAATAAATCAGTGCTTTCCAAGAGATGGCGTTCAGCAAGAAATGGCATGCATTAATGAAAATGCCTCCCTGATGCACACATACCATCTTGGTACTCACTGAGACTAACTTTCCTGACAGGTTTCACACCAGGACCACAGCAGCTACTCGGAGATCCATTCCAAGGCATGCGCAAACCCATGAGCCCCATCACGGCCCAGGTCAGGCTGAGCTCTTTCTCAGACTCATCTCTTGCTTGCCCTTCACCCTCTTGGTGCATGGGGAGTGGAGAGCTGAATTGTTGTGATTCTTAAAAATGGTTTTGAGGCCAGGCATGGCGGCTCATGCCTGTAATCCCAGCGCTTTGGGAGGCGGAGGCAGGAGGATCACTTGAGCCCAAAAGTAAATTTAAAAAATGAGCCAGGTATAGCAGCATGCATGTGTAGTCCCAGCTACACAGGAGGCTGAGGCAGGAGAATTGCTTGAGCCCGAGAGTTTGAGACTGCAGTGAGCTATAATGGTGCCACTGTACTCCAGCCTGGATGGCAGAGTGAGACTCTGTCTCTAAAACAAAGAAATGGTTTTGATCTATATTTCAAGCTCAGTGAAGGTTAGACAATTTGCTGAATAATTCAAGTAATACTTAAATTGTTAATCTTGTTCACTGCGGTGGCAGCACAATTTAGTCAGGTTTGCAGTATCTAATTTTTCTCAGCTTCTGGTTAACATACCTTTCTAAGAGTGAAGAGAAACCTTTTTAGAAAGTATGGTGTCCTTACTCTTCTCCTGACCCTCCCCTCTCCTTTTCAGCAGATGAGCCAGCTGGAGTTGCAACAGGCAGCTTTAGAAGGGCTGGCCTTGCCACATGACCTTGCTGTACAGGCAGCAAACTTCTACCAGCCTGGTTTTGGCAAACCACAGGTGGACAGAACCAGAGATGGATTCAGAAACAGGTAAATTACTAATCCTGCTCATGTGGAGATTTACTAATAAATTACTTATCTGCAGTATAATTCTGTTGTACATACTGTGGTATGTTGTTGAGTATGTGGTAGAAATTCCATCGCAATCCAAATCAATAGAAGAAATAGATTAAATAGAGGAAATATGATTAAATTCTACTGCAAGGCATAGGGCTTTCATTCTATATGGTTTTATTTCTGTTCTTGATTTATAAATTACTTTTTTTCTTTGAGTTTGCTAATTAGCCATATGGAAGGGATGCTGCTCGCCTAATTTACCTCACGAGATTGTTATGAGTAAATATATTTTAAAATCTTAGGATGTTTCTACCAGTTAACAATTCATTTTTACAAACGAAACTAGCATAGCTCCTTACTCCTTTCCCCACAGATTCAATGTTCTTATCAAACTCCCTTGATGCAGGTTTGCTACATCAGCAGTTTTTTGGCCAGAGCTGACAGGTTTGTTGATCAGAGCTGTTAACAAGTAGATTACTGAGTTCACTCTCCTCTTTTTTGATAGTTGGAACAAATGGTAAAATGAAATTAATCATAAGTTGGGAAGAAAAGGGAAAGGAGTGGCAATATTATTTTATTGTAAAATAAAACAGACAAAACTATATAAAACAAATGTGTAGCTTATTATAAGGCAAACTTCCTTGTTAACTACTCAGAGGGCCTCCATGTGCCCTGTGCCAGTAATACCCCTTTTCCTCCTCAGAACTCTCCACTGTCCAGCCTTTAAAAGTAATCACTACCTTACCCGGGAGGCGGAGCTTGCAGTGAGCCGAGATTGCGCCACTGCACTCCAGCCTGGGGGACAGAGAAAGACTCCGTCTCAGGAAAAAAAAAAAAAAAAGTAATCACTACCTTAATTAAAAATAAATAATTTATCATCAAAATACACATCCCTGAACACTATAGTTTAGTCTACCCTTAAAATACTTGGTACTTAATGTTTTGATGTGATTCTTAAAGTTACTACCACAGTGTCTCAGTGTTTTGCTTCAGCTGGTTTTACCTGTTAACCCTTTCAGAAGACACTGAGACCAGGAGATACCCTTACACAAGCACATCCTATTTATAGCACCCTTCCACTGAAACAGAGAGCTCCAGACTGGTCTGCTGAACTCCTCTCACGTGCTTTCTGTCTATAGCATAATGCAGTTACCTAGTATTCATTGACGTGATTTGTGACTTTCAGAGTACTTTTAATTTTTTTTTTTTTTTTTTTTTTTGGAGACAATCGCTTGATCTGTTGCCCAGGATGGAATGCAGTGGCACAATCTTGGCTCACTGCAACCTCCTCCTCCTGGGTTCAAGCAGTTCTCATGCCTCAGCCTCCCGAGTAGCTAGGATTACAGGAGTGTGCCACCACACCTGGCTAGTTTTTTATATTTTTAGTAGAGATGGGGTTTTGCTATATTGGCCAGACTTGAATTCCTGGCCTCAAGTGATTCACCTGCTTCAGTCCCCAAAGTGCTGGGATTACAGGTATGAGCCACCACACCTGGCCCAGAATTTTTATATGATCTTCGTATCAACCCTGTGAGGTAGATGAGGGGGGGTACGTAACTGCATTTTACAGATACAGAAAACAGGTTTTTAAAACATGGTTTACTCAAAACTAGCAAGCATATTTGAGTCAGTGTCAGTCTAGCCGTCATGTTTTGGATCAGCATCAGTTTCTTAGGTCCTCCCTGTGTACAGCTGTGTCCCTCCAACAAACATGCCTTTCCCCTTACCTTGCTTTTTTTAATTGTATTCATCACTGTCTAGCATACTATTTATTGTTTGTCTCCCTGCCTGTAGTAACCCCACTCCATCCTGCAGCCCCAAGAATGTAACCTCCACGAGGCCAGAGATTATTTTTCTTTTATTCACTGCTGTATTCCAAGAACCTGGAACAGTGTCTGTAGCAGGTGCTCAAATATGTTTTCCAGAAGGAATGATAGGTCATGTGGGACCCTCAAGTTTGGGGTTCATTTTTTAGTCACTCGGAATAGTACTGATCTGTCTGCCCATGTTGTCATACACAGTCACAGCATGGCAGCAACAGAGTACTAACTATAAAGAAGCCATGAATTTAGGTTTTCCATCTATCTGTGATTCAGAGAACTTCAGGTCAGTAACTATACTTGGGCCTTGACCTTTGAGGCCTGAGATCAATCTTGTGTAGACCAAGAGTGGTCCTAAAATAGCTGAAACTCTTGATTCTGTATTTGATTTGAACAAGTGTCACACACAGCATCAGTTCTATGCCAGACATTGTGCTAATTATTGCTGCTCCCTGCCCAGTGAAGCACAGGCAGCCCAAGAATGAAGGCCCTCCCTAGCGCACCTCACTGGTGTAGTCTGCAGTAAACTATACACCAGCTCTGGATAACCCTACAACTCCCAAGGCCCTCCCAAGTTCCTATACCTGTTCCGTCTACCTGAACTGTTCTTCTCTAGCTTCTTGTTGATCGCACCCAATGGAATGCAGCTTCTTCCCCAGGAAGCATCCCTGCAGTGCCTTGTTATTCCTTCTAACCCCTCCATTTTCCCATTGTACTTTGTTGGTGCCTAATATCTACGTGCCTTGGTTTGCTCTAGGTGATTGTCTCCCCCACTAGGCTGAGAGCTTTCACAAGACTGGGACCGTGTTTCATTTTGCTTTCATCTTCCCTCAGAGCTTAGCATGTGCTTTTGTGTATGTTAGGCCTAAATGCTTGGGAAATTGAATTGGATAAGGGAAAGGGGATGTTAAAATTTCTAGGCTGGTCTTGAGTATTACATGGTTTTAAGACTTGAAGTTAAGCAGATTGGGGTTCATGCTGATAACTGGTTTGTTCACAGGCAACAGCGAGTGACCAAGTCACCAGCACCAGTGCATCGAGGGAATTCCTCTTCCCCTGCCCCTGCTGCCTCCATCACAAGCATGGTCAGTGACCTTTAGTAACTGTGAAGGACTTTAAGGCTTCTCCCTGTTTGGTTGTGCTTGGGTTGTACCACTGTGTGCCCTAAATGTCCTTGAGTTCCTTCCATGGAAATAACTGACCTAGTAGTCTTTCATACCTGTCTATTAGGTCTTTCCCTTTTAGGACATAGTCTTAAGTCTTAGGATTTTAATGAATTCCGTATATGGGGGAAAATATGCTCCAGCAGAGATGATCATGGGCCAGGACACATGAGGTGATATAGTATGTTCAAAGAAATGAACCAGGTGTGGGGAGACAGGAGGACGATAGAGACAGGAGGTGAAGTGGACAGAGGTGACTGGGTCAGACAGTGGGGAGTCTACTGAAACTTGCAGGGGAGTTCACAAATTTGGATTCACCACTTCAGGTCTCAGTGATAGTTCTAAGGCTGGAACAGAAGGGTTTGCTTATATGCAGTGACAAGTGTAGTTTTATAACTATCATTACTTTAAAAAATGTTTCATTCCAGCTGGGTGTGGTGGCTCACACCTGTAATCCCAGGACTTTCAGAGGCCGAGGGAGGTAGATTATTTGACTTCAGGAGTTCAAGACCAGACTGGGCAACCTAGTGAGACCCTGTCTCTACCCCTAATACAAAAAATTAGTTGGGCATGGTGGTGCACATCTGTGGTCCCAGCTATACTCGGGAGGCCGAGGTGGGAGGATCCCTTGAGTCCAGGAGGCAGAGGTTGCAGTGAGCCAAGATTGTGCCACTGCCCTCCCTAGTGAGTCCCTGTCTCAAAAAAAAAAAAAAAGTTTCATTCCCCACAAATCTTTATCATTCTAATCAAAGCTGATAGAGAAGGAAAAAAAAACTTTGCTGTGTGCTTCAGAACCCCACGTGGGTCTTTGCACCAGTGACCTTGAAGGCAGCAGGGTTTGGAAAGAACTTTTTTGTTTATAAGTTATGCCCTGTCTCCTGCCATTAAAGATGTGGGGTTGTTTGGTGAGAAAAGGCAAATGCATAATAAAATCACCAAGGTAGAAATAGTGAAGAGGTAAGAAATGACTCCAAATGATTAATCCTGATGGTTGAGACTATTGAGATAAATTTGACTTTTCTGGTAGCCAAGTTAAGAAGGTAAATATTAGGAGTATGGAGTAATTTTGGTTTTGACGTTATCCTTGAAATGTCCTTTTGCAGAAGGAAGGTCTGTTGCTCCAAGTTATATTTCTGGCCATGTTCTTTTCTTGCCAGCCTAATCCCAGGCTGGGAAATATGTGACGCAGAGGCTGCACAGGCATGTCCCCATTATCACACAGTTGTAAGCAAGGGATAATGTACTTGGGACACTGCCTATTTGCCCCATTCTGTTTTTCCTACAGCAGCTACAGAACAGAATACTACAGTTGGCCTATGCTACCAATGTGGGGACTCTTTATTGAGTACATTGACAAGTTAATCCTGGCTTAGTATTAGAGAAAGGCACTTAGAGAATGTGCTAATGCCAATTGTTTTTCTCTGCAGCTTTCTCCTTCCTTTACCCCTACCTCGGTGATTCGTAAGATGTATGAGAGCAAAGAGAAAAGCAAGGAGGAGCCAGCATCTGGAAAAGCAGCTCTTGGTGACAGTAAAGAGGATACTCAGAAGGCCAGTGAAGGTACTGCAGAGCTGTTAAGGGCACTGCTCAAGAAAGTATGTGATGAACATGGGCCTGAGCGCTGACCAGCCTGATATTCTATGCAAAGCCCTGGGCAAGGCCACTAGCTTCTCTGGACTATGGTTCTGTGTCAGTGAGAAGGTTCTGCGTGACAGTGAGAAGAATTGGGCCAGCTTACAGTTGCTTGGTTGCTTGAAATTTGACCAATCTAAGAGTGCTACTACCAGACGGGTAGAATGAGTGTTAGTTTAGAATCCTTAGTTAGGTTTCCAAGTTGAATAATTAGTATACTTATTTGGCAAATTAATATAATTCAGCTAGTTTTACTTCTGAAAGATTATGTCCGGCCTGTGGAGACTTAACTGTCCTTATGTGAGAGGCTTTTAGGAGTTGCACAGTAGAGATTTGAAGGACGTGGTAACATGCAGATTCCAAATTAGGGTTTACACAGGTGTTAAAGTATAGATCTGAGAGATTTTTGCCTGTGTTTGAGAAGGCTTGGGGTGGGTGGTGGGGAGGAAATCCTGTTGGTACTATTAAGACAGTTTGGGTTCTTTGACCAGACTCTAATTGCCGTTTAGATTTTCTGTTGTGATGGACTTGCATAATCTAGGCCACAGCCATTTGTGTAGAGAAGGGTGCCCAACAATTCATCTTCTGGTCCTGTTTATGAAGCAAATGATGGTTCCTACCGTGTAGTCCTCTAAACTTGTTAAGGGTATGAGATAAGAATTGAGACCTTAAGAAATGAGATTTATTAGACCAGTGGGAGGCCACAAGTGTTTGGGAGAGGCTTACCAAAATATTTTTTGTTTGGTTCCTCACAGAAAACCTCCTGTCATCCAGCTCTGTACCCAGTGCCGATCGAGACTCTTCTCCCACTACAAATCCAAAACTGTCAGCATTACAGAGGTCTTCGTGTTCCACCCCACTGTCCCAGACCAACCGTTACACCAAAGAACAAGATTATCGACCTAAAGCAACTGGGAGAAAAACACCCACCTTAGCATCCCCAGTTCCTACAACACCTTTTCTCCGCCCTGTCCACCAAGTTCCCCTTGTCTCCCATGTCCCTATGGTTAGGCCTGCTCACCAGCTTCACCCAGGGTTGGTACAGAGGATGCTGGCCCAGGGAGTACATCCACAGCATCTTCCAAGTTTGCTCCAAACTGGTGAGTTTGCAACCTGACTTGGGTGTCGTCAGTTTGTGGGCCTAGAGGACAATTGTTGGCACTGGTGAAGTGCTATAATGTGGGAGATTTCCATCCCTAGAAAGATGTTACTAGATTTTCCCATCTAACTGGCAGGCAGTGGGCCCAATCCAGTCAATCCCCTAGTCCTTTAAAAGATTAGGAACCTAGCTTGGAAGATTCTTCTTCCTTTTTTTTTTTTTTTTTTTTGTAGAGACATAAGTCTCACTCTGTCTCCCTGGCTGGAGTGCAGTGGCGCGATCTCAGCTCACTGCAACCTCTGCCTCCTGGGTTCAAGCAATTCTCCTGTCTCAGCCTCCCGAGTAGCTGGGACTACAGGTGCACGCTGCCACACCCAGATAATTTATTTTGTATTTTAGTAGAGACAGGGTTTCACCGTGTTGCCCAGGCTGGTCTCAAACTCCAAAGCTCAGGCAATCCACCCACCTTGGCCTCCGAAAATGTCAGGATTACAGGCATGAGCCAGAGGATTATTCTTTTTTTTTTTTTGAGTCAGAGTCTTGCTCTGTCGCCCAGGCTGGAGTGCAGTGGCATGATCTCTGCTCACGGCAACCTCTGCCTCCCGAGTTCTAGGTCCCTGCCTCAGCCTTCCGAGTAGCTGGGATTACAGGCACCTGCCACTACACCTGGCTAATTTTTGTATTTTTAGTAGAGACAGGGTTTCACCATGTTGGCCATGCTGGTCTCGAACTCCTGACCTCGTGGTCCACCTGCTTTGGCCTCCCAAAGTGCTGGGATTACAGATGTGAGCCACTGCGCAGAGCCCTTCATTCTTAACAAACTTCCAGATCAGCAAAACTGTACAGTGAAGCTGGAAAATTTCCAGGTAACGTTAAGACTACTCAGCTGCTTGCTTTTTCTGATCAACAGGTGTGCTTCCTCCTGGGATGGACTTGACTCATTTACAGGGAATATCTGGCCCCATCCTGGGTCAGCCCTTTTACCCTTTACCTGCTGCTAGTCACCCTCTCTTAAACCCTCGTCCTGGAACACCTCTGCATCTGGCAATGGTGCAACAGCAGCTACAGCGCTCAGGTAGGTTCAGGAATGTGACAGGTGAGTTTGGGACGGACTTAGGGAGCCTTGAAGCTTTTAGGACTAGTTTCCAGTGGAGATGAATTAACATTTTCATTCTTTAACTTGTTCTAAGTTTGGGACAAAGTGTAACCAGATAATAAGATGAAGTATATTGACCTCTATGCAATTTGGGATTACTGTTCCTGCAAAGTCAGTGGGAAAAGCCAAGTGTGCTCTGGCTTTCTTTTTCCTTTGCCTGTTAGGAGAGAGGGCTGAGAATCCAACAGAGGTTCAGCATCCGGCCTGCCCAGTTAATGTTGCTCCTTCTGCGATGTGGTTACTTGCCATGAGAAGTAGCGGTCGTGTCATCCAGGGTGGGTTTTCAATACTGGTAGCTTCTGAATAGCTCAGCTTTCCATGGTACTGTTTTCTGGCATTGTTGGTATTTTGCAAAGGAGTTTCTAAAGAAGCCCTAGAAAAAATCCTCTAGTAAAGACTTCTTTGGATAGGGTTTGAATGAAGCAGGGTCTAATAAACTTTCCTTCTCATGCTGTGAATGATAACCCTTCTTATCTCCACAGTTCTGCATCCTCCAGGCTCTGGTTCCCAGGCGGCGGCTGTCAGCGTTCAAACCCCTCAGAACGTGCCCAGCCGGTCGGGCCTGCCCCACATGCACTCCCAGCTGGAGCATCGCCCCAGCCAGAGGAGCAGCTCCCCTGTGGGCCTTGCCAAATGGTTTGGCTCAGATGTGCTACAGCAACCCCTGCCCTCCATGCCCGCCAAAGTTATCAGTGTAGATGAATTGGAATACCGACAGTGAGCAGGGCAGGCAGACTCAACTAAGCCCGGACCTGTGGTGGCACCCTGGGCAGGACCCTGCTTCCTCATCTCGGGTTGGTTTATGGGCTTTTACTTTGGAGCACTCTGTGTGAAGCTATTTGGTGGAACCCATGCATCTGGTGTGGTCCGCATTATGATGGAAGGATCTTAACCAGTTGAGTGGAGTGTACCTTGTCTGAATACAGGATGCACAACATTGTCAATCCTGGAAATGGTCTTTCTTTTTTGTAAGATATGTGAATGAAGTGTTGGTGTCCTCACCAAGAGGTGGCACCTAAGGGTTCTGAGGAAATAAATGTATAGACCCTTATGTACAGACCTGTGTATAAACAACTTTTGTATATACATATAGGATAGCTTTTTTGAACTTATACAGCTGTACATAAAAGTAGCTGATATTAGTTAGGCCTGTGTCAACAGTTTGGATTTTTTTCACTTGTACATTTGGGATTTTCTTTTGGTTGATTAAAATTGCATATGCTAAGTGTGTGAATGAAGTAACTGACATTGTTGTGTTTATTTCCTCTCTGAAACCCTAATTTTGTTTGGAGACAGGGTCTCACTCTGTGTTGCCCAGGCTGGAGTAGAGTGGTGCAATTGTGGCTCACTGCAGCTTCAACCTCCTGGGCTCAAGCAATCCTCTCACCTCAGCCTCCCAAGTAGATGGAACTACAGGCACACACGACTAACTTTTTTCTTTTTTTGTAGAGGCAGGGTCTTACCATGTAGCCCAAGCTAGTCTTCTTAATTTCTAACCAGCCAAGCTATGCTCAGTATGTTCCTTTAGGGAAGTGATCTGAAGTTTAAGCTTTTCTTGAAAACCCATGGAAATTGGGCACTGTGACTCATGCCTGTAATCTCAGCACTCTGGGAGGCAGAGGCGGGCGGATCACGAAGTCAAGAGATCAAGACCATCCTAGCCAAGATGGTGAAATCCCGTCTCTACTAAAAATACAAAACTAGCTGGGCATGGTGGCACACACCTGTAGTCCCAGCTACTCGGGAGGCTGAGACAGAAGAATCACCTGAACCTGGGAGGCAGAGGTTGCAGTGAGCTGAGATTGCGCCACTGCAATCCAGCTTGGCGACAGAGTGAGACTCCATCTTAAAAAAAAAAAAAAAAAAAGTTAATTGGACTCTATCTTGATTTAGGAGAAATCAGCTATGGCCTTTTTCCTTGAGCTTTAAAGACTCCAACAGGTCCATTTATACTGGACTGACCCTATAGCTAGCGTAGCCTTGTGGCTAATACCAGGATATCTATAGTGTAATTTCCAAGATTAAACTGACCTAGTGAAAACAATTTGTTTATTGAGGAATCATCTATTACATATGGTAGTTTCTCTCAAACAAATCATGTTTACTGGGGCATCCTGTTTCTCTAAGCTCAGAGTTCTGATTCAACCCACTGAAGTCTAAGAATTTCCCTTAAGACTCATGCATTAATTGACTCCTTGTGTTCTGTATCACATTCCTTAGCTCACAATTGTTTTATTATTCACCTTAACTATTAGTATATACATAGCACTGACGGATAAAGATTCTACAAAATACAGTACAGTCCTGAGTCCCCTTTCCTAACTGGAGGTTTTTCAGTCCTGCTATGAGGTGATACTTATTTCCCATGCTACTCAAGTTAATTTACCAGAGTTCTAGATATTTGTCCATTTAGGACCATTTTAGGACTCCATGCTAAAGGGTCAGATAATGAGGTAAAAGGTCAAGGTGGTTGGATATTTGACTACAAGGGTAGTAGAGTCTTGAGCAGCCTAAGTCTTGACTGTTTGTTTGTTAGGGAATAATGACTATAAGCCTGGAACTGCCCACCCTGCCGTGTACTTGCAGGAATACAAGAAAGCAGGTCACCTTTCAACAAAACCTGGCTTTGTGGATTATGCATGAAGTCAGTCTCTTCCTGGTACTTTTCTTTCAACCTCATTAGTAATCCCCTTCCCCCATGCTATGCACTCCATGTGATTCCTCAGCTTCAGAAATAGACCCTGTTTAGAATTTTTGGCAAATGCTTTCTGGTTTCCACAGGTGGAAGCTGGAAAGCAGTCCCAAGTGTCAATGGCAGAACACAGATACCTGAATCCAGTTCCACCTTTCCTGTGTATCCTCTTCCACTTATCTTACTTCCCCTTCATGTTGAACCAACGTTAATAGGTACAAGGTAAGGAGGACTGGGTTGAAGCTGCTAGTAAAGGCTTCCTTTTCGGGCTAGAAGCTAGTAGGACAGAAACAGGTACCATGCAAAGAGCAAAGCCATTAGCTGGTGATTGGCAAATGGAGCCAGAAGGAAATAAGGGAGTATTGCTAAGAGTATCAGCAGAAACTAGACATACAGGTTTTAGCAAAAGTATTTTGGTAAACACAAGGACTAGAGGAAGTGGGAGGGTAGCGGGGGATGAAGGCAAAAGACATATTAATGCAGTCTTCAAGGAGCTAAGACCTTGATATAGGATGAGGGCAAAGAGGAAGAGATGTCTTTGGAGAAACTTTTGATGTCTTGCAGGCACAAGATGAGTTCAGAAGCAATCAGTGCTGGAAGGATGTGCAAAATAAAAGTTAAGAGAAGCTAAGGATATAGAAGCCATCCTGAAAGTAAAACAGCTCAGGGCCACAAAGCATATCATGGACAATCTGTTAAGCAGGGGAGGTCAGGTAGGAGAGGAAAGAATAGTCCCACCCAAAGGAAGCAGTTAAATAGTCTTTGGGAGGTCAGTGGTAAAAGGAAGTGGGAATGAAGTGAACAGAGAGTGCAGCTAGGCCTTCCCCTAGGAGATAGCTGAGTGTCTTTTAAGCCAGACTCTATTAAGAGGGAAGGGAAGTGGGAGGTCCATTGGCCTTTCTTTGTGAACTATGAGCATAAACACAAACCAAGAATGATGATAACTTACAGGGTTAAATTCTGGTTCTTCAATAATTCTATTCCCTTTACCAACAATTGATTCAAAAATAGACATGTGACCCAATTTTAGGCCATGAGACAAGGACAAACTGGGTGGCTTCTGGAAAATAGCTTCCCAAAAAGGTAAGACCAAGTTCCCTTCCATTTCAGCCGGTTAAGTTAGCGCTTTCTGCTAAATGCAGCTAAGCGTGTTCTAACTAGTTAAATGGCACAGAACAGTGGATCTGTTTACTTGTAATAAAGTCAGGAAAGAAACATGGAATATGTAAAAGCACAGGAAATTCAAATCATGCTATGACAGCCAAACCAGTAAAGTCTTAGAGTTAATAAGGAGAAAGCCTTTAGCTGTACCTCCACAGTGGTCATACCCTAGGCAGCATTCCCGATACCAAACACACCCCTCTCCCAGAACTGCTAAGTCTAAGCCCAGAGGAAAAAGGGAAAGGTAGGGTAATTCTCTCCTCAAGGAGACCAGGGGACCCTGGATCAAGCCATGGGGAGGGTGCTAAATGATGGACACAAGGCCTATTCACAGCACATCCTGAGGCCTTAGGATGAACTGGATTTCAGCAATCTTCCCTCCCCAACATCCTGGCAGTGCTAAATGCTTGCTCAATGAAAGTGAATTTTGGCAAGAAGAGTCCCCAGAAACCCAATATGTTCTGGCTGGAGAACAAACCTTCCTGGAAATCCCATAGCTCAGAAAGCCAATGTTTCCCTGTTCCCCTGCAGGGTTGGGGCAGGCTCTAAGACCATGGCCTCTATCATGAATGCACCAGTGGTATCAAGGCCGATATTCTGAAAAGTAACTAGCATACCAGGCTTCAGGAGCTTATCTTCCGGGTCTGGGGACAGTGATAAGCCCAAGCTGCAGGAAGACTATCAAAGGGAAGCAACTGCTATTAGGGCAGCAGGAGAAAACAAGCACTGGACAGAGGCTGAGTATGTGAATAATCCCACACTGTGATCTCTCATGACCTGCTAAAAGCTCTGGCTTGCCTCATTTGAAGAAATAATCAAATTCTGTCTTTCTGCAAACCTATTCTTCCTGATTTTCTCAGGGACTACTGTATCATCTCTGTTGTCCATACTGAAATAATGTTTGACTTCTTCCCAAGAGCAAGTTAGTTAACAAGTTTAAGATTTCTCCTCCATACTTACATGCCCATACCTTCCTTTCTGCCCATATTCTTCATTTCTTGGCGACAGGGTCTCACTCTGTCACCCAGGCTGGAGTGCAGTGGCCCATCTTAGCTCACTGCAGCCTGGACCTCCCAGGCTCAAGCAATCCTCCCACCTCAGCCTTCCGAACAGCTGGGACTACAGGCACACACCACCATGCCCATCTAATTTTTTAAATTTTTTGTAGAGATTGGGCCTCACTACGTTGTCCAGGCTGGTCTCGAACACCTGAGCTCAGGCGATCTTCCTGCCCTGACCTCCCAAAGTGCTAGGATTACAGGTGGGAGCTACTGGGCCCAGCCCCCTACGCCCATATTGTTACCCACCACACCAAGATTTTTATCAACCAATTTCACACAATCAGAGCAATCCCCTTAAATTCCTATATTCCTACCCCCCAAGTATCTGATTATGTCCTTAGCATCCTCTCAAGTGGTCCTGACACCAACCCTCCTCCTAAACCTCCCACCTCCATACATACACATATGTGAACACACAAACCTGCTTTGATCACACCAGTTGCCTCACTTGCAATGTACCCTCGCCCAAGTTATTGGCTGAGGCCAGGACTTTCATGGGGATTCAAGCAGAAAGTCTGGGTTATGGGAAAGAAGGCATTTAGTTGGCCGGGCACGGTGGCTCACACCTGTAATCCCAGCACTCTGGGAGGCTGAGGCGAGCGGATCACCTGAGGTCAGGAATTCAAGACCAGCCTGACCAACATGGAGAAACCCCATCTCTACTAAAAATACAAAATTAGCGGGGCATGGTGGTACATGCCTGTAATCCCAGCTAATCGGGAGGCTGACACAGGAGAATCGCTTGAACCCGGGAGGCGGAGGTTTCGGTGAGCCGAGATCACGCCATTGCACTCCAGCCTGGGCAGCAAGAGCGAAACTCCGTCTCAAAAAAAAAAAGAAAAAGAAAAAAGCATTTCAGTGGCCCAGCTGGCAGCATAGTTCAGCTCAACATTCAGCCCAACACTGATGATGTACAGCTGTGCTCTACATAGGGCAGACAGCCCAGTAAAAGGCTCGGTGCAACAAAAGCCAAGAGTCATTGAATACTTATAAATTGCTTAGTACAGTATTTGACATATAAGTACCATCTCCCTCCACTACTAACAATCACCACCGCAGAAAGTAAGTGCTATTACTATCCCCATGTTACATGAGGAAACTGAGGCTCATAAAGGTTGGGTAATTTGTTCAGGGCTCCACAGCTAACTAGAGGTGGACCTGCAATTTCAAACCCTGATCTGCCTGGTTGGAGTACTTAATTACATGATCTCCCAAAGTAGGTTAGCCTTGCGGGGAGTGATCAGTTAACTTACGTAAAGTCCTTCCTCCAGTATCATGTGGGAAAGACCACTTGAAAGGACTGAAAGCCATATCTAGTTTGGAAGGGGTTCCCATAAGTAAACATCAAATAAGATGCAGCATGTCATATTTTTATCCATTTCACACTCAAGATCAAGTTCCCAAGGATCCCTTCTGTAGCTACTTCACCGTATATACCCTTCCTCATTCAGCCCATCCCAAAACAAATTCTGACAATGACACGAGCTGCATGTAGCAGACCAGCCTACCAGGTCTTTTATGCAGTTCAACATAAAAGGTGACACCAAGGTAAGACAAATGAAGTTCCAGTTTGGGTGCCTCCATCTCCCTCCCCTGGATACTGATCCGGTGACTGCCAAAACCAGAAAGAACTGGGGTAGGGTGCCTGATCATGGGGAACACTGTTGTGGTTCGCCCAGCAGATGGGAAAAGGGAAAGGTTTCACTTCTTCACAATTTGAATGACATCCTCATCCTCCAACGTATGGTCTTTACCCACTTTCTGAGGATTGTGTTTCACAGAGAGACCCCAGACCAGAGCACTGTATGGAAGAGAAAAAGAACAGTCAGTGTAAATAATAACCTAGCTTCTGCCCTATTTGCCTGGATACCACCCTTCTGCTCAGATTTAGTATCACACTCTTAAGAACCATAGACCTACAAAAGCTTTTATCTTCCCTAGCAGCATGAGACACTGAAGCCTTAACATATAAGCCGGCAAAGACTTCTGGAAGTTGTGTGGTTCCTCTTATTGCAGAAAGTCAAAGACAAAAAACATGTTTAGTATAAAGAGCCTAGTTTAAAATTAAAAGCATGAATTTGTTATAGAGAAATACCCTGGGCTGGGCGCATTGGCTCACACCCGTAATCTCACCACTTTGGGAGGCCGAGGCAGGTGGATCACCTGAGATCAGGTGTTCAAGAAGAGCCTGGCCAACATGGTGAAACCCCGTCTCCACTAAAAATACAAAAATTAGCTGGGCGTGGTGGCAGGTGCCTGTAATCCCAACTACTCGGGAGGCTGAGGCAGAAGAATGGCTTGAACCCAGGAGGCAGAGGTTGCAGTGAGCCAAGATCACGCCATTGCACTCCAGGTTGGGCAACAAGAGCGAAACTCCATCTCAAAAAAAAAAAAAAAAAAAATCCATCATTTAATCTTCATAGAGAAATACCCTGAAAATTTCAGACTGATTCTTACAGATATAATATCACTTACAGACTGTTAGAGAATACCTGTTTTTGCTGGGTTTCCTGAAACCATCAGTGGGTACCGACAAGAAATTAGGGCCTCTCTCTTCAGCCATGCCAGGAAAATCTTCCTCCCTAACAAGAAACTGTAATTGATATGTCCTCCCGATTTACTGGAACATGTGAAGGTAATTTATATCCATGGGCCTCCAAACTTAAGAATATGTTGTGCTAGTGATGAAAACTGGTGAATGAAACACCGAGACCTGCCTCACAGAGACTAAGAATTGTGTACCAAGAGTAAAAAAGGTGGCTATATTGTTATTATATTATCATTGAGTCAAAACCTCATTAAAAAATCTATATTCCAGGCCGGGTGCAGTGGCTCATGCCTCTAATTCCAGCACTTTGGGAGGCTGAGGCGGGCGGATCACGAGGTCAGGAGTTCGAGACCAGCCTGGCTAATATGGTGAAACCCTGTCTCTACTAAAAATACAAAAATTAGGCCAAGTGTAGTGGCTCACACCTGTAATCCCAGCATTTGGGAGGCCCAGGCGGGCGGATCATGAGGTCAAGAGATCGAGACCATCCTGGCCAACATGGTGAAACCCCGTCTCTACTAAAAATACAAAAAAATTAGCTGGGCATGGTAGCGTGCACCTGTAGTCCCAGCTACTTGGGAGGCTGAGGCAGGAGAATCGCTTGAACCTGGGAGGCGGAGGGTGCAGTGAGCCGAGATCGTGCCACTGCACTCTAGCCTGGGCGACTGAGTCTCGCTCAGTCTCAAAAAAAAAACACACACACACACACAAAAAAACACAAAGCACAGAATAAGGGATCGATGTGGTCAAGGGCATGAAGGAAATGGAAAAGGGATAAGTGTTATAATTAATTAGGCCTGAAGATGAAAGTTTTCTATTATTAAGAGAGTTGTACCAGCCTGGGCAGCATGGAGAAACCCTAGCTCTACAAAAATAGAAAAAATTAGCCAGGCATGGTGGTTTGCACCTGTAGTCCCAGCTATTTGAAAGGCTGAGGTGGGAGGATCGCTTGAGCCCAGGAGTTCAAGGCTGCAGTGAACCACGATTACGCCACTGGACTCCAGCCTGGGCAGCAAGAGAACAAGACCCTATCTCAAAAAAAAAAAAACAAAGATAGTTGTGCAATAATTAAAGGAAAAAAAAAACAGTAAAATAAGGAGCAAATAAAATCCTGTTTACTTCGATATATTTCTTATCTGAGACATTTTTCTCCCCTTTTTAATTCCCTGGTAAATTTAAAGTTCTGAAGGTTTTGAATAATGTTTTGCCACCATAGAAGGAAAGAGCTATATATAACTCTACAAAGTTTGAAAAAGGACAGTGTTTAACTTTTTACAAAAGTCATCTTTACCAGTTAAAGTAACTGCCAAAGCATAATGTTTTGACTGTGGTGGAAATTAGCACTTACATGTGGAATTCAGTTGTTTTATATATAAGGATCTGAAGGTCAGTAAAGGACTTCACTCTCTCAGTACTCTTAGGATCAGAAACAAGTTTTGTTTTTTCTTTGTTTGGTTGGTTTTTTGAGGCAGGGTCTCAGTCTGCTGCCCAGGCTAGAGTACAGGGGGCATGATCATTATCATGGTTCGCTGCAACATCAACCTCCTGGGCTCAAGCAATCCTACCTCTGCCTCCTGAGTAGCTGGGACCACAGGTGCCTGGTACCATGTCTGGCTAATTATTTTATTTTTTATAAAGATGGGGGTATGACTATATTGCCTAGTCTGATCTCACACTCAAGACTCAACCTCCTGGACTCAAGCAGTCCTCCTGCCTTGGCCTCCCAAAGTGCTGAGATTACAGGCGTGAGCTACCACACCTAGCTCTATTTTCTTCTTTTGTTTTTAACCCTTTTTCCTATTCAGAAAAAAAAGTGCGGCGGGCACAGTGGCTCACACCTGTAATCCCAACACTTTGGGAGGCCGAGGCGGGCAGATCACGAGGTCAGGAGATCGAGACCATCCTGGCTAACACGGTGAAACCCCATCTCTACTAAAAATACAAAAAATTAGCCAGGCATGGTGGCAGGTGCCTGTAGTGCCAGCTACTTGGGAGGCTGAGGCAGGAGAATGGCATGAACCCGGGAAGCGGAGCTTGCAGTGAGCGGAGATCACGCCACTGCACTCTAGCCTGGGCAACAGAGTGAGACTCCATCTCAAAAAAAAAAGAAAAAAAAAATGATCCCTGTAGTACTGAACTAGAATCAGAGGTAACAGTATAAACTCATGGTTTTTAGGAAAGATGGATAGATAAATGATGGATAGTGAGGAAGGATAAGACAGATACAGAAATACAGATGTGTATATAAGCATCATTAGTATCCATACATGTATTTCCTATTTGCTGAGAGGGCCTACAGGCAATGATAACCTACTTGCTAACAATGAGCACACTTAGCACCCACATCTTGAAAACTGGGGCTCCTTGGAGAAGTGACTAATTTTCAGGGCTAGTGCAGGCAAAATCAATGTCATTTGGGAACATCTAAGTATTAACAGTACCAAAAAGTAAGGAAAGGCTGGGCACGGGTGGCTGATGCCTATAATCCTGCACTTTGGGAGGCAGAGATGGAAGGATCACTTGAACCCAGGAGTTTGAGAAGCCTAGGCAACATTACAAGACCCCATCTCTACAATAAATAAATGGCTCATGCCTGTAATCCCAGCACTTTGGGAGGCGAAGACAGGTGGATCATTAGAGCCCAGGCATTGGAGACCAGTCTGGGCAACATAAGTCAGATCTTGTCTCTACAAAAAAAAAAAAAGAAAAAACTAGCTGGGCATGGTGATGCACACTTGGGGTTCCAGCTACTCCGGAGGCTGAGGCAGGCTGAGGCTTGAGCCCATGAGATCAAGGCTACAGTGAGCTGTGATCGTGCCACTGCACTCCAGCTTGGGCAACAGTGAGACCATGTCTCAAAAAAAAAAAGCAACTTATCAAAAGAACACAGGGGCCGACATGAAGGAGTTCGTAATGGCCAAAGCTTTGTAATAATTTGAGCAACAAAATAATAATAGTGTTAGAATACATCCTATAGAATAAAATAACCAAGAGCTCATACTGATAGGAATTATGAGTTAAATAGAGAAGTGGTAGCTCTAACACACAGAAGTCCAATAAATAAATGTAAAATAAAAAAGGAAAATAAAGAATCACCATTAGGCCAGGCGTGGTAGCTCATGCCTGTCTGTAATCCCAGCACTTTGGGAGGCCGAGGTAGGCAGATCACCTGAGGTCAGGAGTTTGAGACCAGCCTGACTACTAAAAATACAAAAATTTCTACTAAAAACACAAAAATTAGCCGGGCACGGTGGCACACGCCTGTAGTACCAGCTACTCAGGAGGCTGAGGTAGAAGAATTGCTTGAACCCGGGAACCAGAGGTTGCAGTGAGCTAAGATTGCGCCACTACACTCCAGCCTATGGCTAGGTAAACATCATAGCCGTAAATGTCACAGACAAGCCTCACCAGTAGATGCTAATAGCAGGCAAAAATTTGAAGAGAAACAGGACTTTCACAGTCTCAAAAGTACCCCGAGATACTTATAAAATACGAAGAGAAAAATAATACCTTCACAGCAGAGAAACCCACCCTACACCAACTTAACCAAGTAATCAATGTGAATATTATCATCAGTAAGGTATATCAACATCATGAATCTCATATAATGATACATTGAGAAGAACATATCATTATTTTTGTGATATTCTTACCAAAAATGCATGATCTCATTTCAATCATGAGAGAACACTGGACAAACTCAAACTAAGGAATATTTAATCAAATAACTAGTGAACACAATTCAAAAGCGTCAAGATCATGAATGACAGTGAAAGTCTAAGGAAATATTACTGGTAGACTAGAACACAAGAAGACTACAAACAAGTAACTAGATGCCACACAGGTTCCTGGAACACAAAACAGACGCCAGTAAAAGTAATAAAATTCAAATAAGATCTATAGTTAACAACATCATAACAATGCTTATTTCCTGTTTTTGATAATTTTATTTTTATTTATTTATTTATTTATTTATTTATTTATTTATTTTTTTGAGACGGAGTCTGGCTCTGTCGCCCAGGCTGGAGTGCAGTGGCGCAATCTCAGCTCGCTGTAAGCTCCGCCTCCTGGGTTCACGCTATTCTCCTGCCTCAGCCTCCCCAGTAGCTGGGACTACAGGCGCCCGCCACTACGCCCGGCTAATTTTTTGTATTTTTAGTAGAGACGGGGTTTCACCATGTTAGCCAGGATGGTCTCGATCTCCTGACCTCGTGATCTGCCCACCTCGGCCTCCCAAAGTGCTGGGATTACAGGCGTGAGCCACCGCGCCCGGCCTTTGATAATTTTATAGTAATGTGAGCTGTTAACATTAGAAGTGGAGTGAGAGATAAAAGGAAACTTTGGGCTGGGCGCGGTGGCTCACGCCTGTAATCCCAGCACTTTGGGAGGCTGAGGCAGGCAGATCACAGGGTCAGGAGATTGAGACCATCCTGGCTAACACGGTGAAACCCCGTCTCTACTGAAAAATACAAAAAAATTAGCCGGGCATGGTGGCGGGCACCTGTAGTCCTAGCTACTCGGGAGGCTGAGGCAGGAGAATGGTGTGAACCCGGGAGGCGGAGCTTGCAGTGAGCCGAGATTGCGCCACTGCACTCCAGCCTGGGAGACAGAGCGAGACTCCATCACAAAAAAAAAAAAAAAAAGGAAACTTTACCATATTTACAACTTTGCTATTGGTCTAAAATAAGTTCAAAATAAAAAATTAGTATGCTGGGCATAGTGGCTCACACCTATAATCCTAACACTTTGGGAGGCTGAAGCAGGTGAATTGCTCAAGCTCAGGAATTCAAGACCAGCCTGGTAAACAAAGCAAGACCTCGTCTCTAATAAACATTTTTTAAGGCCAGGCAAGGTGGCTCATGCCTGTAATCCCAGCACTTTGGGGGGCTGAGGTCAAGAATTCAAGACCAGCCTGACCAACATGGAGGAACCCCATCTCTACTAAAAATACAAAAATAGCTGGGCATGGTGGCACATGCCTATAATCCCAGCTACTCGGGAGGTTGAGGCGGGAGAATCACTTGAACCCGGGAAGCATAAGTTGCAGTGAGCCAAGATCACGCCATTGCACTCCAGCCTGGGCAACAAGAGCGAGACTGTCTCAAAAAACGAAAAATTAAAAATTAGCCGGGTATAGTGGTGTGCACCTGTAGTCCCAGCTACTCAGGAGGCTGAGGCAGGAGGACTGCTTGAGCCCATTAGATTGAGGCTCCAGTGAGCTATGATCCCACCACTCCCTCCAGCCAAGGCAACAGCAAGACTGTCGCAAAAATAAAATAATTTTTTTTCAGTCTGCATCAGTAGTGAAAAATATAAGAGATTAGGGAGGTTTTGCCCATGTTTAAGGTTTAGAAGGGGGCTCAGTACCCAGTAGAGGCCAGTGTGACACTGGCAGGCATTATTAATATTTGTGTTTGCCAAGAGGAAGATGAAATAATGAGGGAAGGTCAGGGCTGTTTGTGTCATCAGGCTTCCTGACCTAAAGAGGTTTCTAGAGCTCTTCCTATTCTAATTAGGCACGGTTTTAAGAAGACACTGCAGAGTTCTAGCCAAGCAAACATTTCAGTAGCCTTCCTGCCTTCTTTTTTAAAACGCTATCCTAAGAATTACTAGTTAGTAAAATTGGTAACTCATAGGAAAAAGGAGGGACCACAGGCCCATGATACTTACTATTTAAATTCTTTGATAAGATTTTTGTGAATCTTCATGCAGAAATCCTCCACTGTGGTCCTGGAGTAAGGAAGCACGACTGGGGATGTGTAATCTGGTAACTGACCTTTGGGTTTGGTGTAACTAGAATAGAGAGGGCATAAAGATTACTGCCTTCTTAGAATATCTCATGTGTTGAATGTATAGCAACCCTCCATCACCCCTGAACATCAGACCAGGACAACCTCCAACCTAAGGGAAAAAGTGTCCTCAATATGACCTAGTAGATAATAGGAACCAATTTACTTATATTTTCAAAAAGAGCCAGATTTTGTTAATGAACTCCAGAAAGTATCATTTTAGGACAGTCTGGTTAATTCCTACAGCAACATTACCCTATCCACAAAGACTTACATTCTCACTAGTTTCAGATAGTCCCAGATCTTTTCCAATAGGTCATCAAAATTCCAGCGGTGATGGGCAGAGATGGGTACACAGTGAGGCACCTTATAGATGATATCCAATTCCTCAATGGAGATTTGGTCAATCTTATTTAACACATAGATACAGGGGATATAAACTCTACAAAAGTTGAAGAAAAACAGGGTATTAGTCTGGAGTTGTTGACAAAACTGTCAGACTGTTGAACAGCACACCCTCACCCAGACCCAACTGGTGCTCCCAAGAGGGATCATAAGTAGCAGAACAGCCAGAAAAAGAAAAAAGAAAAAGAAAAAGTGAACTATGGGTTGAAAAGTAACAAAAGTCAGGCCCTAGTACCAGCCACAAAGCTAATTGCTAGGAAAGCATACTGCAGTGGAAAGAACACAAGCTTTGAAGTGCTCAGACTGATTCTAATCCCAGCTGGCCCTCCATATATGCAGGTTTTGCATTCCTGAATTCAACCAACTGCAGATCAAAACCCACAGACACGGAGAGTCAGCTGTACTACACCATTTTATATATGAGCCTTGAGCATCTGCAGGTTTCATTATCTGCAAGGGGTCCTGGAAGCAATCCTCTGTGGATATGAAGAGGTGATGTTATGTGTCCCTAAGGAAAGTTACTTAACCTCTGAGTCAGTTTCCTACAAGGCTGTTTTAAAACATAATTTATACTTAAAGACTAAAAAATAAATGTTTTATTTATTGGTACAATAAATAATACTGGTAAAACAGATATAGCATCTACCGATGTCATATTCCTAGTGTCGAATCAATATGACAGCTAAGGTTACTAATAATTAGGCAAGCCACAACTTCTCAGGGTTTAACTGCCTCACTTGTAAAATGCCTAACTGAAAACAATGGCTTCAGGCCGGGCGCGGTGGCTCACGCTTGTAATCCCAGCACTTTGGGAGGCCGAGGCGGGCGGATCACGAGGTCAGGAGATCGAGACCATGGTGAAACCCCGTCTCTACTAAAAATACAAAAAATTAGCCGGGCGCGGTGGCTCACGCTTGTAATCCCAGCACTTTGGGAGGCCGAGGCGGGCGGATCACGAGGTCAGGAGATCGAGACCACGGTGAAACCCCGTCTCTACTAAAAATACAAAAAAATAGCCGGGCGTGGTGGCGGGCGCCTGTAGTCCCAGCTACTCGGAGAGGCTGAGGCAAGAGAATGGCGTGAACCCGGGAGGCGGAGCTTGCAGTGAGCTGAGATTGCGCCACTGCACTCCAGCCTGGGTGACAGAGCGAGACTCCGTCTCAAAAAAAAAACAAAAAACAATGGCTTCTGTTTGTTTTCAAATGAGGAGTAAATACACTCATCCAACATATAGGAACAAATGACTAGGGGAGCAACTAAAAATATTATATGCAAATGCTATGAGTAATTTTAACAGTGACTTAACTTATTAAAGTCTCAGTAATATTAATGGGCTGGGCATAGTGGCTTATGCTTATAATCCCAACACGTTGGGAGGCCAAGGCAGGCAGATTGCTTGAGCCCAGGAGTTCAAGACTAGTCTCGGCAACGTGGTGAAACAACATCTCTACAAAAAATACAAAAATTAGCTGGGCTTGGTGGCACACGCCCATAGTCCCAGCTACTCAGGAGGTTGAGGTGGGAGGATGGATTGAGCCCAGGAGTTCAAGGCTGCGGTAAGCCATGATCACACCACTGCAGTACAGCCTGGGTGACAAGAGCGTGACTCTGTCTCAAAAAAAAAAAAAAAAAAAAGTAATGTATCATGAAATAGATATTCAGCTACATACTCTTAGGATGGAGAAAACAGACACAGCCTGGCCCCCTCAGACTTCTGAAGGACACAGCCTATATAACTTCTCAGGTGGATTAATTCTGGAAGAGCAGACTGACCTACTACTTTCTTCAACTATCACATGACAAAGTTTAGGGGGCAGCTTAGTTTACAGCAAGTAACTGAAATAGAGAATTTCATAGGAAGAGGCTGTAAAAGAAAAAAACTGAAATGGGGAATATGACCATCATAATTAAATTTAAAAGCAAGGATGTCAGAAATAAAAACTAATCCCTCAGTTTACAGCTAAAGAAACCAAAGCCAGCGGGCGTGGTGGCTGATGCCTGTAATCCCAGCACTTTGGGAGGCAGAGGCAGGCAGACTGCCTGAGGTTTGAGACCAACCTGGCTAACATGGAGAAACCCCATCTCTACTAAAAATACAAACATTAGCTGGGTGTGGTGGCAGACGCCTGTAGTCCCAGCTACTTGGGAGGCTGGGGCAGGGGAACTGCTTGAACCCGGGAGGCAGAGGTTGCAGTGAGCTGAGATCATGCCACTGCACTCCAGCCTGGGCAACGGAGCAAGACTCCATCGGCGGGGGTGGGCTGGGCACAGCGGCTCATACCTGTAATCCAGCACTTTGGGAGGCGGAGGTGGGTAGATCACCTGAGGTCATGAGTTCAAGACCAGCCTGGCCAACATGGTGAAACCCCATCTCTACTAAAAATACAAAAAATTAGCCAGACGTAGTGGCAGGCGTCTATAATCCCAGCTACTCAGGGGGCTGAGGCAGAAGAATCGCTTGAACCCAGGAGGCGGAGGTTGCAGTGAGCCAAGATTGCGCCACTGTACTCCAGCCTGGGTGACAGAGTGAGACTCTTGTCTCACAAAAAAAAAAAAAAAAAGAAAGAAATCAAAGCCCACTATCATTTAAGATAGTAGCATAGGCTGAACGCAGTGGCTCATGTCTGTAATCCTAACATTTTGGCAGGCCAAGGCAGGCGGATCACTTGAGGTCAGGAGTTTGAGACCAGTCTGGCCAACATGATGAAACCCCGTCTCTACTAAAAATACAAAATTAGCTGGGCATGGTGGTGCACACCTGTAATCCCAGCTACTTGGGAGGCTGAGGCAGGAGAATCTCTTGAACCTGGGAGGCAGAAGTTGCAGTGAGCTGAGATCATGCCACTGCACTCTAGCCTGGGCAACAGAGTGAGACTCCATCTCAAAAAAAAAAAAAGAAGATAGTAGGACAACTGGAATTAAGATAAACTTCTGCCAAATTCAAGATTCAATACTGTTTCCATCACAACGCTTCCAATTCAGTCAGGCACAGATTGCACACTCAGTCAGTACCTGTTTCCTTCCACCACATCAATGAGGTCATCAGCTGTAGCATCACTACGTAGAGTCACGTCGGCATTATGAATCTTGTATTCGGCCAGAATGCTCTTCACAGTTTCAGCATCCAGCTCACTCTGGGGGCACTGAAAGGGAATAGCAGATGACTAGTCAGCACAAAATTAAAAAAAAAAAAAAAAAAATACTTGCCAAGTGTACCAATATCCATGTACCTGGAAAATTCTAGCTAAGATGCGAACTCACTACTAAAGACATCCAGGATGAGTGTCACTGACTTTTAGTAGGAAATAAATGTCCAAACTCCAAGGACGGTGTTACATGCTGAACTGTGTTCCTCCTTCCCCCACCAAATAATTCATATGAAGTCCTAACCTCAGTATCTCAGAATGTGATGTATTTGGAGATAGAGTCTTTAAAGCAGTAATCAAATTAGAATAAAGTCATTACGGTGGGGCCCTAATCCAATACTGGTGGTCCTAATAAGAAAAGGAGATTAGGACATAGACACACAGAGCAAACGCCATATTCCTATCTGTAAGCCAAGGACAGAAGCCTCAGAAGAAATCAACCCTGCCATCACCTTGATCTCAGACTTCTAGCCTCTAGAATTATGAAAAATAAATTTCTGTTATTTAAGCCACCCCATCTATGGTACCGTATTATGGCAGCACTGGCAAACTAACACAGAAATAATCTTAAATGTTCAAATTCGAATATTAAGATAGGATAATGGGAAAGATGTTTTGGGCAGGACAGCTTAAACCTATGCGAGTCAAATCATCTGGGCTCTGGAGTGTTAAATTTAGTAGGAAATTCTCAATTCTGTATCAATTCTGACAGAGAAGCAGCATTTGACAGAATTGGTCACTCTTATCTGAAACACTTTACTTGGCTTCCAGTATTTCAAACTCTTTCAGTTTTCCTTCTCTCTCTTGGTCTAAGAAGTCTTATTTCTCTGAGTCTCTTTTCCTTTTTTTCCTTTGAGATGGAGTTTTGCTCTTGTCGCCCAGGCTGGAGTGCAGTGGCACAACCTTGGCTCACTGCAACCTCTGCCTCCTGGGTTCAAGTGATTCTCCTGCCTCAGCCTCCCAAGTACCAGGATTACAGGCACATGCCACCACACCTGGCTAATTTTTGTATTTTTAGTAGAGACAGGGTTTTGCCATGGTCAGGCTGGTCTCCAACTCCTGACCTCAGGTAATCCACCCACTTCGGCCCCCCAAAGTGCTGGGATTATAGGTGTGAACCACCATGCCTGGCCAATTCTCTTTTCTCTTTTTTTGAGACGGAGTCCCGTTCTGTCACCAGGCTGGAGTGCAGTGGCGTAATCTCGGCTCACTGCAACCTCCCACCTCTCGGGTTCGATTCTCCTGCCTCAGCCTCCCGAGTAGCTGAGATTACAGGTGTGTGCCACCATGCCCGGCTAATTTTTGTGTTTTTAGTAGAGACAGGTTTTCACCATGTTGGCCAGGATGGTCTCCATCTCTTGACTTTGTGATCCGCCCGCCTCAGCCTCCCAAAGTACTGGGATTACAGGCGTGAGCCACCACACCCAGCTCTTTCCTTTTCTATCTATACTCACATCCTTGGTGATCTCAGCTAGGCCCATGACATTAAAGTTGATAATCACCAAATTTATATATCTAGCCTAGATAATTCCTCATGCCTTCTTGTTTTTATTATTTTTATAGAGATGGGGTCTCACTTTGTTGCCCAAGCTGGTCTTGAACTCCTGGGCTCAAGTGATCCTCCTGCCTCAACCTCCCAACGTGCTGGAATTATAGATGTACAGGCGTGAGCCACCGTGCCCAGCCTACCCCACATGCCTTCTTGACAGAAACACCTGGATGTCTAACTGGCATCAAAAACTTAACATCCTGATCTTCTCCTTCCGTCCAAACCTATTCTACCAAAAGCCCTACCATTTTAGTAATAAGAGTTCATTTTTTTTTAGCTCAGGAAAAAAAAAAACATGGCTGGGTATGGTGGCTCATACCTGTAATCTCAACACTTTGGGAGACCGAAGCAGGAGACAGCTTGAGGCCAAAAGTTCAAGACCAGCCTGGGCAACATGGCAAATCTCCGTTTCTACCAAAAAAAAAAAAAAAAAATTAGCCAAGCCTGGAGGCATGTGACTTAGCCCCAGCTACTTAGAAGGCTGAGGCGGGAGGGTCACTTGAGCCCAAGAGTTTTGAGCTAACAGTGAACTATGATTTTCTTTTTTTTTTTTTGAGATGGAGTCTCGCTCTGTCGCCCAGGCTGGAGTGCAGTGGCGCAATCTCGGCTCACTGCGAGCTCCGCCTCCCGGGTTCACGCCATTCTCCTGCCTCAGCCTCTCCGAGTAGCTGGGACTACAGGCGCCCGCCACCATGCCCAGCTAATTTTTTTGTATCTTTTTAGTAGAGACGGGGTTTCACCGTGGTCTCGATCTCCTGACCTCGTGATCTGCCCGCCTCGGCCTCCCAAAGTGCTGGGATTACAGGCGTGAGCCACCGCACCCGGCCTGAACTATGATTTTGTGCCACTGTACTCCAGCCTAAGCGACAGAATGAAACCGACCAGCCTGGCCAACATGGTGAAACCCCATCTCTACTAAAAATACAAAAATTAGCCAGGCTCAATGGCAGGTGCCTGTAATCCCAGCTACTCAGGAGGCTGAGGCATGAAGCAAATGCTCTCCTTCAAGATACCCACTTGGTTCACACCTTCATGTCACCTCAGTAAAGACTTCCCTGACCAACGTTCTTAAAACCGCAACCCTCACACCAACACTCTATCTCCTTTCCCTACTTTATTTGTGTTCTTATATTTACCACTGACTAATACATTATATTTTACTCATTAACATTGTTTGCTATTCTATCCAATGAGAATATAAAAGCAGGGGGTTTCACTATTCCCTCTTCCATTCCTGCCCAGAGCCTAAAATAATGCTTGGCCCATGGTAGGCACTCTATAAATTTGTGTTAAATGAATGAAAACAGAAGATACTGGCGGCCATCTACTTTATGCAAGCATAATATTGGTCCACACTCCCATATCATCCCCAATAGATAATCCAAAAGAGGAAATAAGTAGCAAAGTAAGTCTGAGACTGGCTCCTATCCTAATCTTGAAGTCTTTCTTGTCAGTCATTATAAAGTCATTGTGTTATCTCAATTAGTGCAGGGTAAAGCCACGAAATTTTCCAATGTCAATGTCCATGCACCCCAATCCACTCCCCACTCCAATTCCTGCAGCAGCCTGCCCCATGTCACATTCCCCACTTACAGTGGCGGTGAGATTAATGCCTCCCTTGTCCTTCTTCTTAAAGCCAATGTTGGGGGGTTTACTGTTCAAGCGAATGCCAAAGCCTTCTAGCTCATTTTCAATTATCTTCTTATGTCCCAAAGGTTTCAGGACATCCAGAACAATCAAGATCAAGTTACAGGTTCGGGCCACTGAAGAGTAAGAAAAAAACATACGCAAGAAAGTTCAATAAAGCCTTAACTAACCCAAATACTCATGCAGAGGTGTTTTTTCCCCCTACATTTAAGTGTCAAGGGATTTTTCTGTAATACATACATACATACATGAAGTTCTTATAGCTACAAAAGATTTATACCAGAAGTCAGTTTGCTTTGTATGCCATGAAATCAGCACCTATTTGCCCAAGAGCTGACACATTTTCTGTTGCCCAGGCTGGAATGCAGTGGCACAATCTTGGCTTACTGCCACCTCTGCCTCCCGGGTTCAAGCGATTCTCCGGCCTCAGCCACCCCAGTAGCTGGGACTACAGGCACATGCCACCATGCCTGGCTAATTGTATTTTAGTAGAGACGAGGTTTCCTCACCATGTTGCCTGGGCTGGTCACGAACTCCTGAGCTCAGGCAATCCACCCACCTCAGCCTCCCAAAGTGCTAGGATTACAGGCGTGAGCCACTGCGCCCACCCTTGGTTAGCATATTTTTAACCAAATTTATTGAGGTACAATTTTTTTTTAATTGTATCCACGTTAAAGCACACAGTTCAATGACAAATGTATACACCTGTGTAACCACCAAACCAATCAAGACACGGAATATTTCCATCACCTACAGCATTCCTTTGTGCCTCCTTTCAATCTTCCCCACTATTCCCAGCCAACCACTGATCTGCTTTCTGCCACCAGTTTGCACGTTTTAGAATTTCATATAAATGGAATCATATAAAATATACTATTTTGGCCTAGCACAATGGCTCATGCCTGTAATCCTAGCACTTTGGGAGGTTGAGGCAGAAGGATTGCTTGGAGCCAGGAGTTTGAGACCAGCCTGCGCAACAAAGTAAGATTCAATCTGTACAAAAAAAAAAGGAGTTGTTTCTGCCTGCATATCTTATTTTTACTAATATATATTTATATTTATATTTATACTGACAGAGTCAGAGTCTCGCTCTATTGCCTAAGCTGGAGTGCAGTGGCATGATCATAGCTCACTGTAGCCTTTAACTCCTGGCCTCAAGCAATCCTCCTGCCTTGGTCTCCCGAAATGCCGAGACTGCAGGCATGAGCCACAGTATCTGGCCTTTTCCTATATTAAAATTCATTTGTCAAAAATTCTGCTTCCAGCTGGGCATGGGAGCGCATGCCTATAATCCCAGCACTTTGAGAGGCTGAAGCGAGAAGATCACCTGAGGTCCAGAGTTTGAGACCAGCCTGGTCAACATGGTGAACCCTGTCTCTGCTAAAAATACAAAAACTGCTGGCGCAGTGGCTCACACCTGTAATCCCAGCACTTTGGGAGGCTGAGGCAGGAGGATCACAAGGTCAGCTGATTGAGACCATCCCAACCAACATGGTAAAACCCCATCTCTACTAAAAATACAAAAAATTAGCCGGGTGTGGTGGCACATGCCTGTAGTCCCAGCTACTTGGGAGGCTGAGGCAGGAGAATCGCTTAAACCCGGGAGGCAGAGATTGCAGTGAGCTGAGATTGCACCACTGCACTCCAGCCTGGGCAACAGAGTGAGAATCCATCTACAAAAATAAATCAATAAATCAATAAATAATAAATTAGCTGGCCGTGGTAGTGGATACCTGAAATCCCAGCTACTCAGGAGGCTGAGGCACGAGAATCACTTGAACCAGGGAGGCAGAGGTTGCAGTGAGCTGAGATCATGCCACTGCACTCCAGCCAGCCTGGGCAACAGAGCTCCATCTCAGAAAAAGAAACAAAAAAAACAAAAAAACATATTCTGCTTCCATCAGCTTTCCAGTTCCTCATTTTTTTTAATTCTCTTTTTTGAAGAGACAGGGTCTCGCTTTGTCACTCAGGCTGGGGTGCAGTCGCATGATCATAGCTCATTATAACCTCCACCTCCTGGGCTCAACTGATCATCCTGCCTCAGTCTCCCTGAATATCCAGGACTACACATGTGTGCCATCTCATTTTTTTTTTTTTTTTTTTTTTTTCTGAGATGGAGTAGAGACAACGTTTCACCATGTTGTTCAGGCTGGTTTTGAACTCCTGACCTCATGATCTGCCCACCTCGGCCTCCCAAAGTGTTGGGATTACAGGCGTGAGCCACCATGCCCAGCCTCAGTGGTAGACTTTTTTTTTTTTTTTTTTTGAGATGGAATTTCACTCTTGTTGCCCAGGCTGGAGTGCATTGGTGCGACCTCAGCTCACAACCTCTGCCTCCTGGGTTCAAGCAATTCTCCTGACTCAGCCTCCCGAGTAGCTGGGATTACAGACATGGACCACCACTCCTGGCTAATTTTGTATTTTTAATAGAGACAGGGTTTCTCCATGTTAGTCAGGCTGGTCTCAAACTTTCAACCTCAGGTGATCCACTCGCCTCAGCCTCCCAAAGTGCTGGGATTACACGCATGTACCACCATGCCCAGCCTGATTTTATTTTATTTTATTTTTTTGAGATGGAGTCTCACTCTGTCACGCAGGCTGGAGTGCAATGGCGTGATCTCAGCTCACTGCAACCTCCGCCTCCCGGGTTCAAGCTATTCTCCTGCCTCAGCCTCCCAAATAGCTGGGACTACAGGCATGCATCACCATGCCCAGCTACTTTTTGTATTTTTAGTACAGACAGGGTTTCACCATGTTGGCCAGACTGGTCTCAAACTCATGACCTCAAGTGATCCACCTGCCTCAGCCTCCCAGAGTGCTGCAATTACAGGCATGAGCCACCAAGCGGCCATGATTTTATTTTTTTTTATTATTATTTTTTGACATAGAGTCTTGCTCTGTCGCCAGGCTGGAGTTCAGTGGTGCGATCTCGGCTCACTGCAACCTCCGCCTCCCAGGTTTAAGTGATTCTCCTGCCTCAGCCTCCCAAGCAGCTGGGACTACAGGCACACACCACCACACCCAGCTAATTTTTGTATTTTTAGCAGAGACGGGGTTTCACCACATTGGCCAGGTTGGTCTCGATCTCCTGACCTGGTGATCCACCCACCTCGGCCTCCCAAAGTGCTGGGATTACAGGTGTGAGCCACCACGCCCAGCCTTATTATTATTTTTGAGACAGGGTCTCTGTGTGTTGCCCAGTCTGCAGTGCAGTGGCATGATCATGGCTCACTGCAGATTGACCTCCTGGGCTCAAGAGAGCCTCCTACTACCTCAGCCTCCCAAACAGCTGGGACTACAGGAGCACACCACCACGTCCAGCTATTTTTTTTTTTTTTTGAGACAGAATCTTGCTGTCACCAGGCTGGAGTGCAATGGTGCGATCTCTGCTCACTGCAACCTCTGCCACCCGGATTCAAGCGATTCTCCTGCCTCAGCCTCCCGAGTAGCTGGGACTATAGGCACAAGCCACCATGCCCAGCAATTTTTATATTTTTAATAGACATGGGGTTTCACCATGTTGGCCAGGATGGTCTCGATCTCTTCACCTCGTGATCCATCTGCTTCGGCCTACCAAAGTGCTGGAATTACAGACTATGGAATTACAGCGCTGGAATTACAGACTGTGAGCCACCACGCCCGGACGGCCAGTGATATCTTAAGCCCAGTGACTGAAGTGATAGAAAAGGAGGTCAGAGAGGCAGCCAGGGGCCAGGTCATTTACCGTAGCTTGTAAGCTATGGTAAAGACTTTGGATCTCATCCCAAATAATATGGGAAAACATCAGAAGGTATAGCCAAGAAATGACATGATCTGACTTCTTTTTTTTGTTTGCTTTCTAGAGACAGAGTCTCACTCTGTCACGCAGGCTGGAATGCAGTGGCGTCATCTCACCTGACTACAACCTCCACCTCCCAGGTTCAAGTGATCCTCCCATCTCAGCCTCCCAAATAGCTAATTTTTGTATTTTTAGTAGAGATCGAGTTTTGCCATGTTAGCCAGGATAGTCTGGAACTCCTGGCCTCAACTGATCTGCCTGCCTCTGTGCTGGGATTACAGTCATGAGCCATCGTGCCTGGACTGATCTGACTTCTTATACACAATCATTCTAGCTGTAGTGAGAAGATACTACAGAGCAGCAGGATAGCAGCAAGAAGGCCAGTTATGGGGCTATAATGTTCAAGACAAGACATAATGAAGGAAGTGACAATATAGGTGAAGAGTTTGGAGTCACTACAAATCAAAGGGGAAAAAAACAGAAGGTGTTGGGGAAAGTGGCCCATTATACAGAGAAAATTAAAATTGGATACCCTTCTAATATCAGATATAAGAGTAGTCTCCAGGTGAATAAAGGATCTAAAAGTATAGAAAAAACAGGAGACTGTATCTAAGACTTAAGGAAAGATAAGGACTTCTTAAATTAAACTTTAAAAGCACAAACCATAAGAAAAAATAAAGAGTAGGCCAGGTGCTCACACCTGTAATCTCAGCACTTTGGGAGGCTGAGGCAGGCGGATCACTTGAGGTGAGGAGTTCTAGACAAGCCTGGCCAACATGGTGAAACCTTGTTTCTACTAAAAATACAAAAAAATTAGCCAGGCGTGGTGGCGCACATCTGTGGTCCCAGCTACAAATAAAGAGTAGATTCTAACAAAATTAAGGATTTTTATTCAACAAATACCACCTTGGACAAAATTAACAGGAGAAGATATTTATAATGTCTAAAGCTGACAAGGAATTAATATCGAGAGCAGTGCTATCCAATAGAAGTTTCTGTAATAATGAAAATATTCTGCATCTGTACTGTCCAATACAGTAGTTACTAGTCATGTGTAGCTAATAAGCACATAAAATGTGGCTTACATAACTGAGGAACTAAATTTTAAATTTTATTCAATTGTAATTAAATGTTAGTCACATGTAACTAGTAGATATCATATTAGACATAGAATTTAAGAGAAATTCTTGAAAAACAGTAAGACAACAATCACTGCCTGGGCAATATATCGAGATTCTACCTCTAAAAAAGTAAAAATCAATTAGCCTGCCATGGTGGTGCATGCCAGCAGTCCCAGCTACTCAGGAAGCTGAGAAGAGAGAGACTCTCTCGAGCCTGGGGTTTTCGAGACCACCCCAAACAACATAGTGAGACTGTCTCTCAAAAAGTAAAAAATTAGCGGGTATGAGGGTACATGCCTGTAGTCCTTAGCTACTCAAGAGGCTGAGAAGAAAGGATCACGTGATCCCAGGAGATTGAGGCTGCAGTGAGCTGTGATCATGCCACTGTACTCCAGCCTGGGCAAGAGAGCAAGATCCTGTCTCTAAAAAAAAAAAAGAAAAGAAAATGTGCCATGAACTGAGAAGCATGATTAACTCAACCTTTTGGTAGAGTTTCCTCCTTAGCATAGTAGTCAGCATGTCCGTCACATAACTCAATGTTTTTCACTTAAGGATGAAAAAGGGGGAAAAAAAAAGTGGCTGGCCTCTAGATATATTTCAAAGGTAAAACCAGCTGGATACAATAACGCAGTAGATGCAGGGGATGAAAGGGAAAAAAAGATTTGACCTAAAAGTTCTGAAGGATAAATTTGCCTTTACTGAGATAGAAAAGACTAAGGGAAGAGCAAGTTGAAGATGGGAGATCAAGAATTTATTTTTGTTTTTCAATTTTTTAATTTACTTTCATTTTTTAATAGAGATGAGGTATCACTATGTTGCCCAGGCTGGTCTCAAACTCCTGAGCTCAAGTGATCCTCCCGCCTCAGCTAAGATCAAGAATGTAATCTTACACATGTTAAGTTTGAGACACCTAATTAGACATCCAAGCAGGGATATGTTGGCAGCTGGTATGCAGTTCATCAGAGGCAAATTACTGCCACACATTTCATAATCATTAGAATACAGATCCAGACATTTAAAACCAAAGAACTAGATGAAATAACCCTCATTTGACATAGAGCAGAGACAGAGAAGAAAAGAATCTCCAAGATTAGGTGTTGGGGCAATCCACATTTAAAGAGTCTGATGATGGGGCAGATCAAGCAAAGGAGACCAGGAAGGGGCACTGGTGTCAGAGATCAGGTAAAGCAAATACTTCAAGGAGGGAGTGAGCAACTGTGTTACTCTCTTTAGAAAGATGTGGACAATAAATTGGCCATCAGGTTTGACAACAGGGAAGTCATATGTGTCCTTGTTAAGAATAGATAGGAGTCGGGAGGGCCCGGTGGCTCACGCCTGTAATCCCAGCACTTCGGGAGGCCAAGGTGGGTGGATCACCTGAGGTCAGGAGTTCAAGACCAGCCTGGCCAACGTGGCGAAACCCCATCTCTACTAAAAATACAAAAATTAGCCAGGCGTGGTGGCAGGTGCCTGTAATCCCAGCTACTCAGGAGGCTGAGGCAGGAGAATCACTTGAAACCGGGAGGCAGAGACTGCATAAGCCGAGATCGCGCCATTGCACTCCAGCCTGGGCAACAGAGTGAGACTCCATCTCAAAAAAAAAAACAAAAAAAAAAACCCAGAATAGACAAGAGTCTAAGAGAAAATAGTGCATCTATGAAACAAGAACAAGATGCTAAAAAAAGGAAAAATCAGAAGACAGAAACAAAGTCTTAGAAATTAAAAATAATACTACAGAAATACACTCAATAGCAGGATTAGAAGATAATGATGAGAAAATCACATAAAGAAAAAATTAAGAGACAAAAGATAATTTTAAAAAATTAAAAGGGCCAAGTGCAGTGGCTCACACCTGTAATCCCAACACTTTGGGAGGTCAAGGCAGGAGGATCACTTGAGCCCAGGGGCTCAAGACCAGCCTGGGCAACAGAGCAAGACCCCTACAAAAAAATTTTAAAAATTAGCCCACACGGTGTTGCGTGTCTGTAGTCCTAGCTACTCAGAAAGCTGACATGGGAAGACTGCTTGAGCCTAGGAGTTCACAGTTATGGTGAGCTATGTACGATCAGGCCGCTGCACTCCAGCCTGCATGACAAAGTGAGACTCTATCTTTATAAAAAAAGAAAATTAAGAAAATTATAAACCCAGAAGTCTAGCATTCTATTAGCAGTCCTTCCATAAATAAGGAACTCAGAAATAGAGGAAATTATCAAAGAAAACAGAAAAATTTCCCATAAAATGAAAGATATGAGTCATCATGCTGAGTCTACCACACCAGGAAAGGGAGATGGAAATTTAAAAAAAAAAAAAAAAAAAAGGCAACCCAGGCAAGATGGCAAAACCCTGTCTCTACTAAAAATACAAAAAAATTAGCCGGGTATGGTGGCACGCACCTGTAGTCCCTGCTACTCGGGAGGCTGAGGTGGATAACCTGAGTCCAGGGAGTCGAGGCTCCAGTGAGCCGAGATCCCACCACTGCACTCCAGGCTAGGTGATGGGAGTGACAGCGAGCGAGACCCTGTTTCAAAAAAAAGAAAAGAAAAGAAAAAAAAGGCTCCACCAAATATCCAGCAAAATAAATCAAAGAAAAGAAAGAGAGGGCCAGGTGCGGTGGCTCACACCTGCAATCCCAGCACTTTGGGAGGCCGAGGCAGGCAGATCACGAGGTCAGGAGATCGAGACCATCCTGGCTAACACAGTGAAACCCCATCTCTACTAAAAACACAAAAAATAGCAGTGCGTGGTGGCGGGCGACTGTAGTCCCAGCTACTCAGGAGGCTGAGACAGGAGAATGGCGTGAACCCGGGAGGCAGAGCTTGCGGTGTGCCAAGATGGTGCCACAGCATTCTAGCCTGGGCAATAGAGTGAGACTCCATTTCAAAAAAAAAAAAAAGAAAAGAAAGAAAAAGGAAAAGCCCAAGCCAAGAATTAGTTTGCTGAAGTAGCTTTTTTTTTTTTTTTTGACACGGAGTCTCGCTCTGTGGCACGATCTCGGCTCACTGCAAGCTCCACCTCCTGGGTTCACGCCATTCTCCTGCCTCAGCTTCCAAAGTAGCTGGGACTACAGGCGCCCACCACCACTCCCGGCTAATTTTTTTTTGGATTTTTAGTAGAAGCAGGGTTTCACTGTGTTAGCCAGGATTGTCTCGATCTCCTGACCTCATGATTTGCCCGCCTCAGCCTCCCAAAGCGCTGGGATCACAGGTGTGAGCCACCGTGCCCGGCCTGAAGTAGCTTTTAAGATCTTCCAGTGAGGGAAAAAAGTTGGTTATTTATCAAAAAACAAAAAAAAGTTCTAACTATTGGACTCAACAGCAATAGTAGATGCTAGAAGATAGCATTCTTCAAATTTCTGAGGGAAAATGACTTCTAATTTATAATTCTATAAATAGCCAAATTAATGACTCCAGTACAAGGGTAAAATAAAAATAACCTTCAAACATGAAAGGACAGCACTCTGGGAGACTGAGGCAGGCAGATCACTTGAGCTCTAGCCTGGGCAACATGGTGAAACTCCATCTCTACCAAAAAAAAAAAATTAGCCAGGCATAGTGACACAACCCTGTAGTCCCTGCTACCTGGGAGGCTGAGGTGGGAGGATCCCTTGAACCCGGGAGGCAGAGATTGCAGTGAGCCAAGATTGTCCCACTGCACTCCAGCCTGGATGACAGAGTGAGCCACTGTCCCCCCCACCCCAAAAAAAAGAAAAGACAGAAAAATTTACCTGTATCACTCATCTTCTCTGGGGAAGTTATTAAAGAATGTGCTTCAGCAAAACATCCCAAAAAAGTAGACACTGCCTATAGGAAACAGAAGATCCCACACAAGAGAAGAGCAGAAAATCTCAAGATGACAGCCATATAAAATGTCTAAAGCTGCATTGTCCAATACAGACTCCACTAGCTCCTTAATTGTACTAGGCACATTTCAAGAGCTCTATACCCATACATGCCTAGGAGCTACAATGTTAGCAGAGATTCAGAACATTGCTAATGTTGCAGCTGAGGTCCCTTCAAGTTTCACCTCTAATGAGAAGTCAGGTGAAACTATGCCCTTCACTGTGGTATAATCTCCAAGCCTAGTAGTCCCTGACTAAAGGAATAGTACCAGAGAAGGGAATGATATCCCAGGATGGTGGCACTTGACCACTCACCTGCAATGACTTGACGACCTCTACCTTTCCCATCCTTGGCACCTTCAATGATACCTGGGAGATCCAGGAGCTGCAAGATTAAGAATGAGGGAAGAGGATGAAAAAAAAAACTAGTTATAAATTTGAAAATTATCAAACAATTAATTTATTTCTCAAGTACCTATCATTTATCAGACCAAAATCCAATATTCCTTATAAGTGAGTGTGTGAATATTACTTTTAATAAAAGCATCTACTAAATGTCAGCTACAGGCTTTTTTTTTTTTTTTTGGAGATGGAGTTTCATGCTTTTTGCCCAGGCTGGAGTACAATGGCACAATCTCAGCTCACTGCAACCTCTGCCTCTCGGGTTCAAGTGATTCTCCTGCCTCAGCCTCCCAAGTAGCTGGGATTACAGGCACCCGCCACCACGCCTGGCAAACTTTTTTGTATTTTTAGTACAGACGGGGGTTTCACTATGTTGGCCAGGCTGGTCTCAAACTCCTGACCTCAGGTGACCCAGCGGCCTCAGCCTCCCAAAGTGCTGGAATTACAGGGGTCAGCCACCACGCCCAGCCTATAGGCGTTTTTTGTTTGTTTGTTAGTTTTGGGAGAGGCCAGCCTATAGGCGTTTTTTGTTTGTTTGTTTGTTTGTTTGTTTGTTTTGGGAGAGGAGTCTCACTCTGTCGCCCAGGCTGCAGTGCAGTGGTGCCACCTCTGCTCACTGAAACCTCCACCTCCCGGGTTCAAGCGATTCTTCTGCCTCAAACTCCCGAGTAGCTGGGACTACAGGTGCACGCCACCACGCCCAGCTAATTTTTGTATTTTTAGTAGGGACGGGGTTTCACCATATTGGCCAAGCTGGTCTCAAACTCCTGACCTTGTGATCTGCCCGCCTAGACCTCCCAAAGTGCTGGGATTACAGGTGTGAGCCACGGCACCTAGGCCAGGCTTTTTATGTACTTTACCTCATTGAAAATGCCTAACAACCCGTGAGAGAAGGATACTAGCTGAAGTTCACAGTTGGTAAGTGACTTGTCCAAAGTCATAGTCCTAATAGGTTATAACCCATGTTTTCTAGCCAAAATCCATTATTCTACATTATTGTTTGTTTGTTTGTTTTTAAGAGACGGAGTCTCACTCTGCCACCCCGGCTGGAATGCAGTGGCGTGATCTCGGCTCACTGCAACCTCTGCCTCCCAGGTTCTAGCAATTCTCCTGTCTCAGCCTCCAGAGTAGCTGGGACTACAGGGTACACGCCACCACACCCGACTAATTTTTTGTATTTTAGTAGAGACAGGGTTTCAATGTGTTGCCCAGGCTGGTCTCGAACTCCTGAGCTCAGGCAATCCACCCACCTCGGCCTCCCAAAGTACTAGGATTACAGGAGTAAGCCACCATGCCCGGCCAATTCTACATTAATATTTTTCAGTGTTCCCCCACTTTTCAGAAGGCTGAGCCTCCATATAAATTCCTTACAGCAGGTATCAGCTGAATCTTGATATTTACGTATGATACATATTGAGATTTCTGCAAATCCCCCAACTCACAAAAGTTTTTGTAGCCGTTCTTAAGCAGGCACAACCGAATCACCTGGAAAAACTTTTAAAATGTAGACAGCTGAAACCCATCCCTGCAGATTCTGATTTGAAGGGCCAAACTAGGGTTCAGATATGGATCTGTACTTCAAAAGGCTTTACAAGTGACTCTGATGTGTGTCCCCAGTAAAAAATGACTGCTCAGGCTGGGCCCAGTAACTCACACCTATAATTCCACAGCACTTTCCCAGAGGCCGAAGCAGGCAGATCGCTTGAGCTCAGGAGTTCGAGACCATCCTGGCCAACATGGTGAAACCCCGTCTCTACAAAAAATACAAAAATCAGCCGGGTATGGTGGCACACTCCTGTAATCCCAGCTACTGTGGAGGCTGAGGCACAAGAATGGCTTGAACCCGAGAGGCGAAGGTTGCAGTGAGCCAAGATTATGCCACTGCACTCCAGCCTGGGTGACAGAGTAAGACTCCGTCTCAAAAAATAATAAAAATAAATAAATAAATTTTAAAAGATTTTAAAAAGATAAAAATGACTGCTCAACTGCCCAGGAAATGCAGTAACGTAAAACTTCACAGAAGTCAGTGTACCTAATGATGTGATTGAAAAAAGCAACCCCACAGCACATGTGATTCAAATTTACATCCCAGCAAAATTATAAACTATTAATTTGACTGCCCTTAAGACTCAGTCAAAACAGTTAAAACAAATATAAAATCTAAAAATACCAAGGATCTACTGTATGGCCAATACTGAATTATACACATAAATGAACTGAAAACAGAGATGCAGCTTATCACTTAAAATATCTTTTTTTTTTTTTTTTGAGAATGAGTCTCGCTCTATCACCCAGGCTGAAGTGCAGTGGTGCAATCTTGGTTCACTGCAGTGTCCGCCTCCCAGGTTCATGTGATTCTCGTGCCTCAGCCTCCTGAGCAGCTGGGATTACAGGTGCTCACCACCATGCCCCACCAATTTTTTTGTGTATTTTTAGTAGAAACAAGGTTTCACCATGTTGGCCAAGCTGGTCTCGATCTCCTGACCTCAGGTGATCCGCTCACCTCGGCCTCCCAAAGTGCTGGGATTATAGGCTTGAACCACCACGCCTGGCCAAAACAAAATTTAAATCAGATATGCTTTGCTCTAAGAATATAAGAAATTACAGAAATATACTTTGCATTAAATAAACCACAATGAAAACTGATTTAGGAGGTGCTAGACAGTTCAACTTCTCCATTCAAGAACATACTCAAAAAAAAAAAGAAAAATGAAAATAAAAAATAAAAATGAAACAAACAAAAGAACATACTCATGCCCAGGACAGTGGCTCATGCCTGTAACCCCAGCACCTCAGGAGGCTGAGGCAGGTAGATTGCTTGTGTGCAGGGGTTCGAGACCAGCCTGGGCAACATATTGAGACTCTGTCTCTACAAAAAAATAAAAAATTAGTCAGGCATGGTAGTGTATGCCTATAGTCCCAGCTACTTGGAAGGCTACGGTGGGAGGATCACTTGAACCCAGGAGGTCGAGGCTGCAGTGAGCCATGATCGTGCCCATGCCACTGCACTCAGCCTGGGTGACAGAGCCAGGGAGAATTACCATGCGGCAAGAAGTACAATAATAACTGTTACAGACAAGACCCACAGATAGATGCTAAAATGAGCAGGCAAAAGTTTGAGGAAAAACAGGATTTGCATCTTCTTGAAGTATCTCCCCTAAAATACATATTAACTGTCCAAAAAAAGGTAACTTTAGAGAAACCCACAGACACAACCATAACCAACTGATTGGGGGACAATATCACCAATAAGACATACTGGCAATATGAACCCCATGGTAGGAGGCACTGAGAATGACAGTATCATTTCTGTGGTATTCTTGCCAAAAATACCTAATATCTCAGTCTAACCAAGAGAAAACATCAGACAAACCCAAATTGAGGGACATTATACAAAATAACTGATCAATACTCTTTGAGAGTGACAAGGTCACAAAAGACAGAGACTACTGCAGATGGCAGACAAATAGACAGAAATAGCTAAATGCAACATGGGATGATCCTAGATAAAAATTTTAGAAGAGAAAAAGGACACTGGTGGAAAAAACAGGTAAAAATTAAAATAAGGTCTGTAGTTTAGTGAACACTGTTGCAGAAATGTTCATCTATCTCTGATAATTTTTCTGTGATTATATAAGATGTTAACAACAGGAGAAGCAGGCAATGATATGAGAACTCTTTGTACTATGTTTGCAACTTTTTTTTTTTTTTGAGACAGGGTCTCATTCTGTCGCCCAGGCTGGAGTGCAGTGGCACAATCTTGGCTCACTGCAACCTCTGCCTCCCAGGTTCAAGCAATTCTCCTGCCTCAACCTCCCTAGGAGCTGGTATTAGAGATGCCTGGCTAATTTTTGTATTTTTAGTAGAGACAGGGTTTCAACATGTTGGCCAAGCTCAAAAAGTTTATACAAAATGAGAGAAAAAAAGACCACGAGACAGAATTAAAAGCTCACCAACATGAATGCAAAATTATGCAGAATGAAAGAAGCCTATGGAAAAGAAAGTGCATTTATATCTATATGTGGTTTTTGTTTATATAAAGTTCTTAACATGTAAACTAATCTATAGTAACAAAAAGCAGGTAAGTGGCCAAGCGCAGTGGCTCACACCTGTAATCCCAACATTTTGGGAGGTCGAGGCAGGCGGATCATGAGGTCAGGAGTTCAAGACCAGCCTGGCCAACATAGTGAAACTCTGTCTCTACTAAAAATACAAAAATTAGTCGGGCATGGTGGCACATACCTATAGTCCCAGGTACTCAGGAGGCTGAGGCAGGAGAATCACTTGAAGCCGGGAGGTGGAGATTGTAGTGAGCCGAGATTGTGCCACTGCACTCCAGCTTGGGCAACATAGTGAGGTCTCAAAAAAAAAAAAGAAAGAAAAAAAAGAAAAGAAAAGCCCAGGCATGGTGACTTACGCCTATAATCCCAGCACTTTGGGAGGCCGAGGCGGGTGGATTACCTGAGGTCAGGAGTTTGAGACTAGCCTGATCAACATGGTGAAACCCCATCTCCACTAAAAATACAAAAATTAGCTGGGCGTAGTGGTGGGCACCTGTAATCCCAGCTACTTGGGAGGCTGAGACAGGAGAATCTCTTGAACCTGGGAGGTGGAGATTGTAGTGAGCCAAGATCGTGCCACTGCACTCCAGCCTGGGCAACAGAGTAAGACTCCGTCTCAAATAAAAAAATAAATAAAGCCCCCCGCCACACACACATGCCCAGCAGTATGAGCCTAACTGATGTTAGCAAGAACTTAAAAGGATAATCTACATGAATAATCTAAAACTGTTAAAACTGGAATATGACTATAACATCAAAGATCATCTGAAAGAGAGAATAAATAAACTGAGAGAAAAAGTGCAAGGGCTTTCTAACTGTGGCAGCTGAACACAGGCAGAAAATTTATTAAGGCCCGGCCAGGCACGGTGGCTCAAGCCTATAATCTCAGCACTTTGAGAGGCCGAGGCATGTGGATCACGAGGTCAGGAGTTCGAGACCAGCCTGGCCAATATGGTGAAACCCCGTCTCTACTGAAAATACAAAAATTAGCCGGGTGTGGTGGCATGCGCATGTAGTCCCAGCTACTTGGGAGGCTGAGGTAGAACAATCACTTAAATCCTGGAGGCAGAGGTTGCAGTGAGCCGAATCACGCCACTGCACTCCAGCCTGGGCGACACAGCAAGACTCTGTCTTAAAAAAAAAAAAAAAAAAAAAAAGAAGAAAATGTATTAAGGCCTCTACAAAAGTAAAGGCAACCTAAATTTAGCTTTTCTTCAGAGGGAAATGTTTTAAAAGTTAGGCTGAGGAATTTAAATGTAGCAACTAATAATTCAACATTCAATAACAACATACAATAAAATAGTCAATGCCTAATAAGCAACATTCAATAAAAAGTCAATGCTTTATATATCCGAATTTCATGTTACAACCAACCGAAACCTAAGAAAAATATATTTATTTAAATCATGGGGCCGGGTGCAGTGGCTCACTCCTGTAATCTAGCATCTTGGGAGGCCGAGGTGGGCAGATCACTTGAGGTCAGGAGTTCAAAACCAGCCTGGCAAACATAGTGAAACTCCGTCTCTACTAAAAATACAAAAAAATTAGCCGGGCGTGGTGGCGTGTGGCTGAAATCCCAGCTACTCAGGAGGTTGAGGCAGGAGAATTGCTTGAACCCCGGAGGTGGAGGTTGCAGTGAGCTGAGATCACACCACTGCACTCTAGCCTGGGACAGAGCAAGATGCCGTCTCAAAAAAACAAAAAAAAAACAACAAAAAAAACAAAACCACAGAATTACAGAATTTTAAGGAATTGAATGTTAAACTACTTCAAACTCCAATACCTTTAGAAGTTAAAGCAGGCGAGGCCGGGCGTGGTGGCTCATGCCTGTAATCCCAGCACTTTGGGAGGCTGAGGCGGGCAGATCACCAGGTCAGGAGATATCCTGGCTAAGACGGTGAAACCCCATCTCTACTAAAAATACAAAAAATAGCCAGGTTTGGTGGCAGGTGCCTGTAGTCCCAGCTACTCAGGAGGCTGAGGCAGGAGAATGGCGTGAACCCGGGAGGCGGAGGTTGCAGTGAGCTGTGATCGTGCCATTGCCTGGGCGACAGAGCGAGACTCCGTCTCAAAAAAAAAAAAAAAAAAAAGAAAGAAGTCAAAGCAGGCAACTTAAACACACCAATCAACTGTGTATAGTGCAAAAGGAGTTCTAGGGACTTTGGCAAGGTAAAACCTAAGTCCCATAATTTTCAAAGCACTGTACACCCACTCTGTACACCCAATATCTGCCTATGTGATACATCGGTCTTCTTTATAACATCTGTGGTGAGCGGTAGTTCACCCATTACTCGAACTTCTTCAGACATAGTAATTCACTAAATAAGAGGTACCACTCCATTTTTAGGCACCTTTACTGTTAAAGACCTTCCTTACAAAAAAAAAAAAACAAAAACTCCCTCTTTAAGTGGTTCTAATTCTGTATACTTCCCCCACCAAGTCAGATAACAAGTCCTATCCCATGAAACAGCTTTTTAAAAAACATTTCTGGGAAGTCAACTTAATCCAGTTAAGATTAAGGACACCTGGCTAGGCGTGGTGGCTCATGCCTGTAATCCCAGCACTTTGGGAGGCTGAGGCAGGAGGATCACGAGGTTAGGAGTTCGAGACCAGCCTGGCCAATATGGTGAACCCTCGTCTCTACAAAAAAATACAAAAATTAGTCAGGCGTGGGGGTGCGTGCCTGTAGTCCCAGCTTACTCAGGAGGCTGAAGAAGGAGAATCGCCGGATCTCAGGAGGCGGAGGTTGCAGTGAGCCGAGACTGCACCACTGCATTCTACCCTGGGAGACAGAGACTCCGTCTCAAAAAAAAAAAAAAAAAAGGATACCTACTAGTATGCTTACATAACTCAGTTTCTGGAGAAAGCCAAAAGAGGATGAAAAACAGAGGCAGAGGACAAAGGGAGGAAAGAGAGCACCATGCCAAAAAAAAGTTGGGGGACTCTAAGGTCAGAAAAGACTGAAATGAATGAAGGTTTTCTGGGAAAGAGAAGGAGAGGAGTTAAGCAACTCTCTATTTTGAAATACTCAAAAGTCCTGAGAGAGGTGTCAATAGCATCCTATTAAAAAAAAAAAAAAAAGTTATTCTCTTGAGCTGCCAAAGTTGTGACTCTCAACAAGATCTGAAACCAGCTAGAGTCAAGCCATGGTCCAGATATGTCCACACTGCTTCATTCTTGTTATATACATTTGGACACGGGATCCCAGAAAGGGACATGTGTCTCTGCATGGGCACCTGACCAGCTGGAAAAAAGGCCATTAAAAATACAACCAGGGGGCCGGGCGTGGTGGCTCATACCTGTAATCCCGCACTTTGGGAGGCCAACGCGGGCGGATCACAAGGTCAGGAGTTCGAAACCAGCCTGACCAGCATGGTGAAACCCCATCTCTACTAAAAATACAAAAAATTAGCCGGGCACGGTGGTGCTCACCTGTAGTCCCAGCCCCCACCCTCAGGTGAAAAAGCAGTTCAAGCCATTCTCCTGCCTCAGCCTCCCGAGTTGCTGGGATTACAGGCATGTGCCACCACGCCTCGCTAATTTTGTATTTTTAGTAGAGACGGGGTTTCTCCATGTTGGCCAGGCTGGTCTCAAACTCCTGACCTCAGGTGATCTGCCTGCCTTGGCCTCCCAAAGTGTTGGGATTACAGGCGTGAGCCACTGCGCCCGGCCCCTTCTCTGCATTTTCACATGCACTATCCCATTTTATTATTGTACTGCTCTATTTCCCCTACCAGGTAGTAAGTGCCTGGTAGATCAAAGATCAGGCCTGGCATACAGTGAGCTCCCAATAAAGTTCTTCCTAAATGAAGAACAGATTTCTTTCCCTCCTTAGTCTGCAGGCTTGACTCACCTGGATCTTGGCACCTTTGTATCTGATGACACCAGGCACAGTGGTCAGAGTAGTGAATTCATAGGCTGCCACCTCAGAATATACCCCTGCCAGGTTACTAAGCAGTGTCGACTTCCCCACAGATGGAAAACCAACAAATCCAATTCGAGCATCACCTGTCTTGGCCACATCAAAACCTAAAACATCAATGAATACCAAAAAGAGGAGAGTTATCCCCAGGAGTGTTAAGACTCACATAACTTCTTTCATATTTTTACTGCCTATCCCTCTAGGCACTATTTCTCAAACTTTTTATGGTTTACCTTTAAAGGAGAACTGAAGCACACAAAACTTGAGGGCACAGCAATTCACAAAATTCAATGCAGTGTTTGATATAAAAAAACTGTATTCAAAAAAGTCAGGCACAGTGGCACACACCTATAGTCCTTGCTATTCCAGAGGCTGAGGCAGGAGGATCTCTTGAGCCCAAGAATTCAAGGTCAAGCCTGAGCAACATGGCAAAACCCTGTCTCTACAAAAAATACAAAAATTAGCCAGGCATGGTGGCATACGCCTGTAGGTCTCAGCTACTTCAGAGGCTGAAGTGGGAGGATCGCTTGAGCCCAGGAGGTTGAGGCTGCAATGAGCTGTGATCATACCACTGTACTCCAGCCTGGGCAACAGAGCAAGACCCTGTCTCGAAAAAAAAAAAAAAAGGTACAGCCCAAATATATGTATGAAAAATGATCCGAAAATAGGGTTGTTAGCTACTCTACCTATGGTGTAGCCCTGCTCTGCCTATGGAGCAGCCGCCCTTTTATAACTAAAATAAACAATTAATTAAAAAGAGTTTTGTTTTTGTTTTTTTGTCTTTCAAATTCTGTACATTGTATGACTGACTGGGTTTTCTTTTTTTTTTTGAGATGGAGTCTCGCTGTCACCCAGGCTGGAGTGCAGTGGCGGGATCTCGGCTCACTGCAAGCTCCGCCTCCCAGGTTCACGTCATTCTCCTGCCTCAGCCTCCCGAATAGCTGGGACTACAGGCGCCTGCCACCACGCCCAGCTAATTTTTTATATTTTTAGTAGAGACGAGGTTTCACCGTGGTCTCGATCTCCTGACCTCATGATCCACCCGCCTCGGCCTCCCAACGTGCTGGGATTACAGGCATGAGCCACCGCGCCCGGCCGGTTTTCTTTTTTTTATAATGGCTGCCAACAAGTTCAGAGTCAAATTTGTGGCCCTTCTCTACCAGGTGCACAGATCTTTAGTCCTAAATCTTATCTCTCTTGGCTTCAACTTATTTTTCCTACATTTTCCCTTTGCATCAATTTTCTTACTTAATCTTGTTGATGATATAGATTTACGTATTTCTGCAAACCAATATAAATCTACTTTGTTTTTTTTTCTTTTTTTTTTTTTTGAGACAGAGCCTAGCTCTGTCACCCAGGCTGGGGTACAGTGGCATGATCTCGGCTCACTGCAACCTCCGCCTCCCAGGTTCAAGTGATTCTCCTGTCTCAGCCTCCTGAGTAGCTGGGATTACAGGTGTGTGCTATCATGCCCAGCTAATTTCTGTATCTTTAGCAAAGACAGGGTTTCACCATGTTGGTCAGGCTGGTCTCGAACTCCTTACCTGTGATCTGCCCACCTCGGCCTCCCGAAGTGCTGGGATTACAGGAGTGAGCCACCGCACCTGGCCCTACTTTGGTTTTCTTAAGATGAAATCTCGCTCTATCACCCAGGATGGAGTGCAGTGGCACCATCACAACTCACTGCAGCCTCAACCTCCTGGGTTCAAGCAGTCCTCCCAACTCAGCCTCCCAAGTAGCTGAGACCACAGACACGCACCACCATGCTAGGATACTTTTTTTTTTTTTTTTTTTTGAGACAGAGTCTCACTCTGTAGCCCAGGCTGGAGTGAAGTGGGGCACAGTCTCACTTGCTGCTACCTCCGCCTCCTGGGTCCCGGTTCAAGCAATTCTCTTGCCTCAGCCTCCCAAATAGCTGGGATTACAGGCATGCGCCACCATGCCCAGCTAATTTTTGTATTTTTAGTAGAGATGGGGTTTCACCATGACCAGTTGGCCAAGCTGGTCTTGAACTCCTGACCTCGTGATCCACTGCCTTGGCCTCCCAAAATGCTGGGATTACAGGTATGAGCCACCACACCCAGCCTTTTTTTTTTTGTACATCTTCTTTCATACCTATGGGGACCCCTCATTTGTAAGCCCGTAGAGACAGGGCTTTGCTGGTTCCGAACTCCTGGCCTCAAGCAATCCTCCCGCCTCAGCCTCCCAAAGTGCTGGAATTACAAGGATGAGCCACTGCGCCCAGAACATGTAAATCTATTTTGTATCAGTGCAGGATATAAATAAAACTACAGTACACTTAGACAATATCCATTTGCCTCTGAAACCGGCAGAATAAAAATAAACACAGTTTAAGAATTCATACTTAGAAAATATAAATCTACTTTAGTAGAACATCTTTGCTTATTTTTCTGTTTTTAAAAAACTTTTTTTTTTTTTTGAGATAGGGGTCTATGTTGACCAAGCTGGTCTTGAACTCCTGGCCTCAAGTGATCTTCCTATCTCAGCCTCCCAGCGTGCTAGGATTGCAGGCGTTGAGCCACTGCACTGGGCCATCTTTAATTATTTTTAAACCACGTGTATGTACTATTTTGACAAAAATTATACCTAAAATACATATATATTGAAGAAGAACACAAACCTTCTCCTGGACCTCCACCACCACCACCCTTTGGAGTAATGAGTTCTCGACGAAGCTTAGCAAGACGAGCCTTAAGTAGCCCTAGATGGTGTGCTGTGGCCTTGTTCTTTTGAGTCCGAGCCATCTAAAAGGGAGGAATCACAGCCATAAATTAGAAGCAGTGAACGCTTCCCTCAGCTTTGAGAGAATAATTTTTTTCCCCAAGTCCTACTAATGTTAGCATACCCAGTTTACAGGCTTTAAAAGAGTAAAAGTCCATTATCTCCCCCATCCAGCTCATTTCCCTCACTACAAAGCAAAGTAAGGCCCAAAGAGGAGAGACGATTAAGGTCATTCCAATTATTTCCCCCAGACTAGAGTAAAACCCATCTGCGGGTTCCTTTTCTACTGTTTGTAGCTGTTAGGACCCATCTAACACTGGAACACCACTTTCCTAATTGTAAAACGTTCTGAGGGCCGCAGGCAATGGAATCACACGCTATCCAGGAGGAATAAACTGCTCCCACACAGATGTCATTTTACTTCCAGATCCGATTACCCGGAGCAAATACTCTGAATCAGGGGGTCATTAGGGAAGACACTGGGAAAAGGGGGAATAAGGGGGACGGAGCGAAGGATCATGAGGAAAGATCCTGAAGTATCTGACCAAGTCAGAGATGGAATAAGGAACTGGATTCAGTGTTGCTCAGAGAAAAAGAAGAAAAACGGAAAGAAACAACATCAGAACAGGAGCCAAACACTGGGAGGGGGGAACGGACCAAGGGCCTAAGGTGCAGGGGTGCGGAACGCGGGCCCGGGCAAAGGGGAGTCCGAGAGCGTGGGCGCGGGACTACGGGAAAGGGGGCCCTGACTGAGAAGAGTTGGGGACTCCAAGTCGTGGCGGAGGGCAGTCGGAACACGGGACTCGCTGAAAGAAGTCGCGGAATCTAGGCCCGGTCCTGACGCGGCTCAAGGGAGAACAGGAAGGAGCGACGCCACCGAAGAAGGAATGCTCAGACTAAGAGTGAAGCGCCAGCTGCGTCCATTACCTCGGCTTCTATCTCTGCGATCTTAGCTAAGGTGCTGCTCATCGTGGCGAGTACCCTGTGGCCTCGACACTGTCTCCCTTCACACACCCGCGAGCAAACTGCCACCCCCACCGGGCGCTACTGCAGGACGCAGGCGCGGTACTTCGAATTCTCGCGAGAGAGTTCCGCGTAAGGGTCACCGTGAGTCGCATATCGTGGAGCTGTCTCCTCCCCCTCACCCGACCCCGCCCCGTCCCGCGAGTCAGTGCGGTGTCATAGAGCCCGCGGGAGCGGGGGCCAGAGAGGCCACCCCTGTTTGGGCCTCCCCGAGCGCGCCGAGGGTCGCGCGCAGCTCGGCCCCGCCCGGCAGGACCCGCTCCCCGCCGCACTGCATGGTACTGAACGCTTAAGTCCTGGTGGAAAGCCGACTCATGCTCCGCACCCCTGTTCCTCGCCAGCATCTGCGCGTCCTGGGTCCCTTTTTCACAGCTGGGGTGACACCCCGACGCCCTCCATGGTCTTGCGAGGGCGTAGAGACCCATCTTCAGCCTGTCTCACCCCCTTAGATAAAGACAATGCCCCCTTTCTATCATTCAAAATTATTTTTAGGTCGGTTTTGTTTATTCCGAACCCCTAGTAGAGCACATGGGGAGCCCACAATAAGTGCATACTTGAATGGATAATTCCCAGAGAACTGCTGCTTGCAACATAGTTTGTAATACCAAAAAATTGAAATCTATATTAACACCCATCAGTAGGAAAATAGATAAATGAATAATGCCTCTATCCTGTTTTTGAAATATGATTACAGCCGTTAAAACGTAGATCTGTGGCCTGACTGGCTATCCAGGACATGTTAAATGGGAAAACAACTAGCAGAACGGCACCTACGTAGTGATACCATTTATGTTATTTTAAAAATTAAATGTACATTTATATAGGTGTACGTGTATGAACGTGCAGTTTAAAGGCCTAAACAGAAAAATACATCAGAAGCTCTTAACTGTGGGATGGGATGCAAGGAAAGGGCCTTTCACATTTTATTCCACAGAATTTTGAAGTTAAATTTTTACAAGATGAATGTATCCATTTATTACTTGTGTAATAATAAAATTTAAAATTTCAAAAGACTCCTCTTCCCCAGGTGTCTTATGAAGAGGAAGCCAGGACGTCCAGCAACTGTGTGGTGGTTTTGAAAGCGGTTTGCCTCAGGATCAATGGGTTGTTTTGATAGACTGATTATTCCAGCGGGAGTCGACAGGCCAGGCTTAACCAACAGGGCTGGCCTCCACCCAGCCCTGGGAGGGAAGTTTAATTTAGTTAAATTTGTAAACAAGAACTATTCTAACTTCCCAGAGACAAAAAAGGGAGGTTTTCTCGTGCATAAAGGGGGAGAAACAGAAAGGAAAGCTTTTACAGAAGGTCCCCAAAGGGCCAAAGAGAGTTTCTTCTTTCTTTTCTTTAACCTCAGCCTTTTTCATAAATAAATTAAGGGATGATGAGGTAATAAGATCCCACACCATTAGCAATGGAGGAGGGAAGATGAGGAGGTCCAGCTGGAATGGCACATGATCAAAGATCAATCTTAAAAGACAGATAAAATCAAATCAGCAGGCCTATCCTAACTTGAAGTACTTAAGGAATTAATTGGCTGACAATATCAAGGGCATCACTGCTCTGTGAGTAGGTGCTCCTTAGCAAATCTCTTATATGAGGCCTGCAGATAAGTTAACACTTACTGCTCAAAGACACCCTAGGACACCCACCTTGGGGCCCTAAACTGTCGATAGGCACCAACGAGTAATACTCATTTTCCCCAGAGTCCTAGGTGGCCATCCTGTTCATGCAATGGTTGTTTACGGAGCTCCAACTGCTGCCTGGCACCGTGACAACACTGGGGACAGAGTAGACAGTGAATCAGGTATGTTCCTGCACATAACAAGTATTTAGGCCGGGCGCGGTGGCTCATGCCTGTAATCCCAGCACTTTGGGAGGCCGAGGCGGGTGGTGGATCACAAGGTCAGGAGATTGAGAGGTCAGGAGATTGAGACCATCCTGGCTAATACGGTGAAACCCCGTGTATACTAAAAATACAAAAAATTAGCCGGGCATGATGGCATGCATCTGTAGTCCCAGCTACTCGGGAGGCTGAGGCAGAAAATCACTTGAACCCGGGAGGTGGAGGTTGTAGTAAACCAAGAATGCGCCACTGCACTCCAGCCTGGCGACAGAGGGAGACTCAGTCTCAAAAAAAAAAAAAAAAAAAAAAAAGTATCCAGGCTGGTGCCGGGCACAGTGGCTCACCCCTGTAATTCCAGCACTTTGGGAGGCCGAGGCAGGTGGATCACCTGAGGTCAGGAGTTCGAGACCAGCCTGGCCAACGTAGTGAAACCCCATCTCTATTAAAAATACAAAAATTAGCCGGACGTGGTGGCGGGGGCCTGTAATCCCAGCTATTCAGGAGGCTGAGACAGGAGAATCGCTTGAACCCGGGAGGCAGAGGTTGTAGTGAGCCGATATCATGCCATTGCACTACAGCCTGAAGCCAGGATGACAAGAGCGAGACTCTGTCTCAAGGAAGGAAAAAAAGAAGTATCCAGGCTGAGAGGCCAAGGCCAGGACCTTAGGTTCAGCTCCTAAGAGCCATAGCTACCCCATGTCTGTTAAGTACCAACTGCAGCAAGGAGGGCCCATTTGGTCATATGAATAAAGCACTAGCACCTTAGTATTAAATGTGTAAAAAATAAATAGGCCGGGGACAGTGGCTTACAGTTTAATCCCAGTGCTTTCAGAGGTTGAGGTGGGAGGATCGCTTGAGGCCAGGAGTTCAAGACCAGCCTGGGCAACATAGGGAGACCCCCCCATCTCTACAAAAAAAAAAAAAAAAAAATAGCCAGTCTACGAAACATTTAAAAATTAGCCAGACGTGGTAGCGCGTACCTGTAGTCCCAGCTATACATGAGGCTGAGGCAGGAGGATCACTTGAGCCCAGGAGGTCAAGGCCACAGTAAGCCATGATCATATCACTGCACTCCAGCTTGGATAACAGCAAGACCCTGTCTCAAAAAAAAAAAAATTATTCAGGCTTGGTGGCCCACATCTGTAGTCCTAGCTACTGGGAAGGCTCAGGCAGGAGGTTCACTGGAGCCCAGGACTTTGACGTTACACTGAGCTATGATCCCACCACTGCACTCCAGCCTGGGTGAAAGAGCGAGAAACTGCCTCTAAAATAAATAAATAAATAAATAAAAACAAAGATTGACAGAAAAGCTTCATCTCTTGCTGAGACACTCCCACCATTGCAGAACAATTATATGTGGTCAAATATATAGGCTTTCTCTGGCACTGTTTTACTTCTCTTGACTCCCATTAAACCATGATCCCTGGCCAGGTTCGGTGGCTCACGCCTGGCTCACTCCCAGCACTTTGGGAGGCCAAGGCAGAAGGATTGCTTAAGCCCAGGAGTTTGGGACCAGCCTGGGTAACACAGCAATACCTCATCTCTACGAAAATAAAAAAAATTAGCTGGGTACAGTGGGCAACATGACGAAACCCCATCTCTACAAAAAATCAGTGTGGTGGTGTAATCTCAGCTACAGGGGAGGCTGAGGTAGGCCCAAGAAAACGAGGCTGCAGTGAGCTGTGATCATGCCACTGCACTTCAGCCTGGGTGACAGAGTGAGACCCTGTCTCAAAACAAAACAAAACAAAACAAAAAAGACATGATCCCATGAGGAAGGAGTGATACTATATCTATCTCCAGCACCAGCAGATGTGCAGCTACAACAACCTCTTGAAAGATATTTAAAAAATGGAAATTGTAAGAGAGAAATTGTTTTTTTTCAAGAAGCAGAAAAGATGTTTGAAGTGATGTATATCCCAGCTACTCTGATTTTATGACACATTGTATACATGTATCAAAATATCATATGTAGCTCCAAAATATGTACAACTATTAAATATCAACAAAAATTTTAGAATAAAATAAAATAAAAAGAAAGAAAAAGTATTTAATTTTTTTTCTAAGTAGCCTGTATATGTTATTATAGACACCTTAATAATTGAGTCGGGTTGATGGAAGAAGTAACAGGATAATGATACATGAAAAATCCATGTTATTTATTTATTTATTTATTTATTTATTTATTTATTTATTATGAGACAGGGTCTCACTGTGTCACCCAGACTGGAGTGCAGTGATGCAATCTAGGCTCACTGCAACCTCCACCTCCAAGGCTCAGGCCATCCTCCCACCTCAGCCTCCCAAGTAGCTGGGACCACAGGCTTGCACTGCCATGCCCGCCTTCTTTTTTTTTTTTTTTTTTTTTTTGTATTTTTAGTAGAGACAGAGTCTCACCATGTTACCCAGGCTGGTCTTGAACTCCTAAACTCAAGTGATCCACCCACCATGGCCTCTCAAAGTGCTGGGATTACAGGCATGAGCCACCACATTCAGCCATTACCATTTTTTTAAGCCTACCTTCTAAACGGATCAAAATTCCAAGTATATTGTAGCAGTAGAGAATGGGAAGCCCTGGATGAAGGATAGTGATTAACGTCATTACTGAGTGATAGATGTTTTCCTTTTAGAATGGGGAATCTCAGATGGGTATGGTGGCTCACACCTGTAATCCCAGCACTTCGGGAGGCCAAGGCAGGAGGATCGCTTGAGCCTAGGAGTTTGAGACCAGCCTGGGCAACATGGCAAGACTCCATCTCTATGAAAAAATAAAATAAGAAAGGGGAATCTCAGGAATGAGCACATCCAGGGCATGATGAAGACAGTTCTTCCCTACAAATGTGTCTCGTAAATGGAAAAAATAAAAGCGTATGAAAGTATTCCTGGCCGGGCGCGGTGGCTCACGCTTGTAATCCCAGCACTTTGGGAGGCCGAGGCAGGCGGATCACGAGGTCAGGAGATCAAGACCACGGTGAAACCCCGTCTCTACTAAAAATACAAAAAAATTAGCCGGGCGTGGTGGCGGGCGCCTGTAGTCCCAGCTACTCGGAGAGGCTGAGGCAGGAGAATGGCGTGAATCCGGGAGGTGGACCTTGCAGTGAGCCGAGATCGCGCCACTGCACTCCAGCCTGGGCGACAGAGCAAGGCTCCGTCTCAAAAAAAAAAAAAAAAAGTATTCCTTAAATCAACGCCTGCTTCTTTCGTCATCCAAGTTGGTGATCCCTTGATCCGTGTCTAGTCATTTCAGTTCAGTTTGTATTATATGCCAGGGATGGTGACAGACACTGGGAATACAAAGAAACTTTTTTTTTTTTTCCCTAGAAGACAAAAGAGGCGTGAAGGTATGGGAATGCCCAAATGTCAGTAATACAAGGCACAATGAGGTAGGTGTCAGAAGAAATAGTTACAGGGTGCCTTGTGAGATTCAAAGGAAAAAGTGCTCACATCTGGTTTAGGTCAGAAAAAGACTGGGAAAAGATGGGCCTGGAAAGATGGAGATAGGCATGGAGGAAAGAAAACATTCCAGGCAGATGAGCAAAGCCCAGACAAGGGGAAACACAGCACACATCTGCAGTCTCCACAAGATGACAAGGAGCCACTGGCTAGAGAGAGAGTGTATATAACAAGGAACCCTGAAATGGAATTTTTTTTGAGACAGTGTGTCCAGAGTTGGTTCCTCCCGGTGGGTTCTTGGTCTCACTGACTTCAAGAATGAAGCTGCAGACCTTCGCAGTCAATGTTACAGCTCTTAAAGGTGGCACGGACCCAAGGAGTGAGCAGCAGCAAGATTCATTGCAAAGAGCAGAAGAACAAAGCTTCCACATCATGGGAGGGTACCCAAGCAAGTTGCCACTGCTGGCTGTTGGGTGGGGACAGGGCGGGGGAAGGGGGAGGTGGCCAGCTTTTATTCCCTTATTTGTCCCCGCCCACATCCTGCTGATTGGTCCATTTTACAGAGTGCTGATTGGTCCATTTCACGGAGCACTGATTGGTCCATTTTACAAACCTCTAGCTAGCCACAGAGCGCTGATTGGTCATTTTTACAGAGCACCGATTGGCACATTTTACAAAACTCTAGCTAGCCACAGAAGGCTGATTAGTGTGTTTTACAATCCTAACTACAGAGTGCTGATTGGTGCATTTTACAATCCTCTAGTAAGAAAGAAAAGTTCTCCAAGTCCCCACTCAACCGAGGAAGTCCAGCTGGCTTCACCTCTCAACAGGATCTCTCTCTGTCCTCTGGAGTGCAATGGCTGCAATGGTAGCTCACTGCAACGTCCAGCTTCTAGGCTCAAGCCATCCTTCTGCCTCAGCCTCCTGAATAGCTAGGACTACAGACTTGTGCTACCACACCCAGCTAATTTTTTAATTTTTTGCAGTGACAGATGGTCTCACATTATTGCCCAGGCTGGTGTGGAACTCCTGGCTTCAAGTGATTCTCCTGCCTTGGCTTCCCAAAGCATTGAGATTACAGATGTGAGAGACTGAACTTGGCCCATAAAATTATTCCTTTTTTCTTTTTTCGAGACGGAGTCTTGCTGTGTCACCTGAACTAGGCTGAAATGCAGTGGCGCGATCTCGGCTCAATGCAACCGCTGCCTTCTGAGTTCATGTGATTCTCCTGCCTCAGCCTCCCAAGTAGCTGGGACTACAATCGCCCGCCACCATTCTTGGCTAATTTTTTTGTATTTTTAGTAGAGACGGGGTTTCACCATGTTGGCCAGGATGGTCTCGATCTCCTGACCTCGTGATCCACCCTCCTTGGCCTCCCAAAGTGCTGGGATTACAGGCGTGAGCCACCGCGCCCAGCCCAGAAAATTATTCTTAAATATCAGAACACATTCTGCTCATTCAAGATCATGAATGTGTTTGGCATGGGCAGTCGTTTTGGGGTAAAAATAAAATACTACTCTGCTAAAGGATATAATAAACTTGTATTAACAAAAAGTTACAACAATGTCCAAAACCCCAGAATTATTGTTCTAAGTATCTTAAGAGAAGAAACAGAAGAACTGGACTAAAGAGAAACCCAATTAAAACCCTAGCATAGAAATATTAATCTACTTTAGCAAAATGGAGGTGTTGGGAGTAGGGGGAATGGAAAAATAATTGTGATCTAACTGTTTAGTCTTTATTTGTGATATGTCAACAGATAAATATAGATTTGATCATGATGTTAGCAATGGGAAGGTAGCTATGTTGGAATTGATAAAACATAGCAGAGCTTCTAAAATAATAGAGGGATAGGCCAGGCACAGTGGCTCACGCCTGTAATCCCAGCACTTTGGGAGGCCGAGGCAGGAGGATCACTTGAGGTCAGGAGTTCAAGACCAGCCTGATCAACATGGTGAAACCTGTCTCTACTAAAAATACAAAAAGTCTCTGGGCATGCCGGCATGCACCTATACTCCCAGCTACCCAGGAGGCTGAGGCAGGAGACTTGCTTGACCTGGGAGGCAGAGGTTGCAGTGAGCCGAGATCGTGCCACTGCACTCCAGCCTTGGCAACACAGTGAGACTTTGTCTCAAAAAAATAAATAAAATAAAAGGGGGATGAAGAATTTGATTAAGGTACCAAAAGTAAGCAAAAGAGAAAGAGGAAATAATACAGTAGAATAAAATAGTAAGCATAAAATAGAATGAAAGAAATAATATCCAATATACCTGTTATCACACAATAAACAGGCTAATTCCCCTTCCAAAACAGAGATTGTCAAATTGGACTTGTAAAAAATCTAGCTGGATTTTATTTTTAAAATCTTTTTAAAAAGAAGAGACAGGGTATCCCTGTTGCTCAGGCTGGTTTCAAACTCCTGAGCTCAAGCAATCCTCCTGCTTCCGCCTCCCAAAGTGCTGGGATTACAGGCATGAGCCACTGTGCTCAGCCTCTAGCTGGATTTGAAAAAAAACAAAAAAACACCTAAACAATGTGACAAAGAAAGGATAAAACAAAAGAATGAAACTATTATTATTAATTTGAGACGCAGTCTCACTCTGTCGCCCAGGCTGGAGTGCAATGGCGTGATTTCAGCTCACTGCAACCTCTGTCTCCCAGGTTCAAGCGATTCTCCTGCCTCAGCCTTCCCAGTAGCTGGGATTACAGGCACCCACCACCAGGCCCAGCTAATTGTTTGTTTTTTTTTTAGTAGAGACAAGGGTTTCACCATGCCAGCCAGGCTGGTTTCAAACTCCTGACCTCAAGCGATTCACCCACCTCAGCCCCCCAAAGTTCTAGGATTCCAGGAATGAGGTACTGCGCCTGGCCAAAAGAATGAAATTAGATGATGATCAAAGATATACCAGATAAATGCAACAAAAAGAAAGCAGTATTATTCATAATAGGTAAAAAGTGGAAATAACCCAAATGCCTGTCAACTGATGAATGAATAAATAAAATGTGGTATACTCATACAATGGAATAATATTCAACCATAAAAAAGGAACACAATACTAACACTACATACAACATGTATGAACCTTGAAAACTTTTTTTTCCCGAGATGGAGCCTCGCTCTATTGCCCAGGCTGGAGTGCACTGGCACGATCTCGGCTCACTGCAACCTCCACCTCCCGGGTTCAGGCGATTTTGGTGCCTCAGCCTCCTGAGTAGCTGGGACTACAGGTGCCCACCACCACGCCCAGCTAATTTTTTTGTATTTTTAGTAGAGACGGGGTTTTGCCATGTTGGTCAGGCTGTTCTTGAACTACTGACCTCAAGTGATCCGCCCACCAGCCTCCCAAAGTGCTGGGATTACAAGCGTGAGCCACTGCACCCAGCAAAAACATTATGCTGAGTGAAAGAAGTCAGTCACAAAGATCACATATTGTGTGATATCATTTATTTATTTATTTGAGACACAGTCTCATTCTGTCACTCAAGCTGGAAGTATCATTTATATAAAATGTCTAGAATAGTTAAATCTATATATAGAGAAAGTAGATTACTACTTGAGCTCAGAAGTTCAAGACCAGCCTGGGCAAAATGACAAGACCCCATCTCTACCAAAAATACAAAAATTAGGCAGGCATGGTGGTGCATGCCTGTAGTCTCAGCTACTTGGGGGGCTGAGGCAGGAGGATTGATTGAGCCGGGGAGGTGGAGGCTGCAGTGAGCTGTGATCAAGCCACTGCACTCCAGCCTGGGCAAAAGAGTGAGACCCTATCCAAAAAAAAAAAAAAAAAAGAGAGGTAAAACTCGTAGAAGAAAACAATAAATTGTTGTGACCTTGGATTAGACAATTATTTCTCACGCCCGTAATCCCAGCACTTTGGGAGGCTGAGGTGGACAGATCACCTTAAGTCAAGGGTTCGAGACCAGCATGGCCAATAAGGTGAAACCCCGTCTCTACTAAAAATACCAAAAATTAGATGAGCACAGTGGCGGGCACCTGTAGTCCTAGCTACTTGGGAGGCTGAGGCAGGAGAATTGTTTAAACCCAGGAGGCGGAGGTTGCAGTGAGCCAGGATCATACCACCACCCTCCCGCCTGGGCAACAGAGTGAGACTCTATCTCAAAAAAAAAAAAAAGGCACAAGAGGACAATTGAAGATGAAAAAACAAAACCAAAATCTTTCAAATACCCCAAATATTACAGAGATTACATAAACTACATTTTCTGAACATAATCCCGTAAAACTAAATATAAGCAACAAAGATATCACAGAGAAATATAGCCCAGAAATTAAGAAATACTTTCCTAAATATGGCCTGGTGTGGTGGCTCATGCCTGTAATCCCAGCACTTTGGGAGGCCGAGGCGAGTAGATCATAAGGTCAGGAGAATGAGACCATCCTGCCTAACACAGTGAAACCCCGTCTCTACCAAAAATACAAAAAACTAGCCGGGTGTGGTGATGGGTGCCTGTAGTCCCAGCGACTCGGGAGGCTGAGGCAGGAGAATGGCGTGAACCCGGGAGGCGGAGGTTGCAGTGAGCAGAGATTGCGGCACTGCACTCCAGCCTGGGTGACAGAGTGAGACTCCATCTCAAAAAAAAAAAAAAAAAAAAAAAGAAATACTTTCCTAAATAAATAAAACCAAAAAGTGAAATTTCAATTATCTAAATCATATGAATCTTCATACCAAAACTATAGGAATGCTGCTAAAGCTGTACTCAGTGAAAATTGTGTGGCATTAAAAGTTTTTATTGGCCGGGCGCGGTGGCTCACGCCTGTAATCCCAGCACTTTGGGAGGCCGAGGTGGGTGGATCACAAGGTCAGGAGATCCAGACCATCCTAGCTAACACAGTGAAACCCCGTCTCTACTAAAAAGACAAAAAATTAACCGGGCGTGTTGGCGGGCGCCTGTGATCCCAGCTACTCGGGAGGCTGAGGCAGGAGAATGACGTGAATCCGGGAGGCAGAGCTTGCTGTGAGCAGAGATAGCGCAACTGCACTCCAGCCTGGAAGACAGTGAGACTCCATCTCAAAAAAAAAAAAAAGTTTTTATTACTTTTTCAAAATATAAATTCATTAAACATTCAAATTAAGAGAGACAAGAAAAAACAAAAAAGAATAAAATTTTACAAATAAATTAGAAAAAGAACCATGCAGGCCAGGCACAGTGGCTCAGGCCTGTAATATCAGCACTTTGGGAGGTTGAGGTGGGAGGATGACTTGAGCCCAGGAGTTCAGGATCAGCTTGGGCAACATGGCAAAACTCCATCTCTACAAAAAATACCAAAATCAACTGGTCTTGGTAGCATGTTCCTGTAGTCCCAGCTACTCAGCAGATTGAGGTGGGAGATCACTTGAGACTGGCAAGCAGAGGTTGAAATGAGCCAAGATTGCATCTTTGCAGCCTGGGCAACAGAACAAGACCTTGTCTTAAAAGAAAAAAAAAAAAGAAAGGAGGGAGGGAGGGAAGGAAGGAAGGAAGGGAGGAAGGAAGGAAGGAAGGAAAAAAGAGAACCATTTAACAAAAATAAAATACTAAAAGTTAAACATCTAAAATTAATAAAATAACAGTTTGTCAATAATAGGCCAGACATGTATAATCGCAACACTTTGGGAGGCTGAGGTAGAAGAACTGCTTGAGGCCAGGAGTTTGAGAGCCTGGGCAATATAGGGAGACCTTATCTCTACAAAAAAATTAAAAAATTAGCTGGGTGTGGTGGCACATGCCTGTGTTTCCAGCTACTGGGGAGGCTGAGGTGGGAGGATTGCTTAAGGCCAGGAATTCAAGGTTGCAGTGAACCAGGGCCACTGCACTCCAGAATAGGTAATGGAGTAAAACCCTGTATCCGGAAAAAAAAAAAAAGTTACTTGAAAGGGTTGGACAAGGTGGCTCACACCTGTACTCCCAGCACTTTGGGAGGCCAAAGTAGGGAGATCACTGCAGGCCAGGAGTTGGAGACCAGCCTGGGCAACATAGAAAGACCTTGTCTCTACAAAAAAAATAAAAATAAAAATGAGCTTGGTGTGCTTGCTTCAGCAGCACATATACTAAAATTGGAATGATACAGAGAAGATTAGCATGGCCCCTGTGCAAGGATGATGCAAATTCATGAAATGTTCCATATTTTTCTGGATCAAAAAACAAAACTCAATGGTATTCTGTCTTCAAGAGACCTATCTCATCCATAGCCTCAAAAAAAAAAAAAAAAAGGATGGAGGAAAAAGTACCAAGCAAATGGAAATCAGAAAAAAGCAGGAGTTGCAATCCTAATTTCAGACAAAACAGACTTTAAACCAACAAAGGTCAAAAAAGACGAAGGACGTTATAGTGGTAAAGGGTTCAATTCAACAAGAAGACCTAACTGTCTTAAATATGTATGACCCAACACAGCAGCACCCAGATTCATAAAGCAAGTTATTAGGGCTCTTCAAAGAGACTTAGACTCCCACACAGTAATAGTACGAGACTTCAACACTTCACTAACAGTATTAGACAGAGCATCGAAACAGAAACTTAACAAAGATATTCAGGACCTGAACTCAACATTGGACCAAATGGATCTGATAGACCTCTACAGAGCTCTCCTCTGAAAAACAACAGAATATACATTCTTCTCATTACCACATGCAACATAATCTAAAATTGACCACACAATTGGACATAAAACATTCCTTAGCAAATGCAAAAGAACCAAAATCATATCAAACATACTCTTGAACCACAATGCAATAAAAACAGAAATCAAGACATTAAAAATTGCCCAAAACCATACAATTACATGCTCCTGAATGACTTTTGTGTAAGTAATGAAATTAAGGCAGAAATCAAGTAGTTCTTTGAAACTAATGAGAGCAAAGATATAACATATTAGAATCTCTGGGACACAGCTAAGGCAGTGTTAAGAGGGAAATTTATAGCACGAAACACCGAAATCAAAAAGTTAGAAAGATCTTGGTGGGCACGGTGGTTCACACCTGTAATCCCAGCACATTGGGAGGCTGAGGTGGGGGGATCATGAGGTCAGGAGTTCGAGACCAGCCTGGTCAACATAGTGAAACCCTGTCTCTACTAAAAATACAAAAATTAGCCAGGCATGGTGGCGCGCACCTGTAGTCCCAACTACTCGGGAGGCTCAGGCAGGAAAATTGCTTGAACCCAGGAGGCGGAGGTTGTGGTGAGCCAAGATCGTGCCACTGCACTCCAGCCTGGCCAACTGAGCAAGACTCCACCTCAAAAAAAAAAAAAAGTTAGAAAGATCTCAAATTAACAGCCTAATATCATAACTAAAAGAAACTAGAGAAGAGGCTGGGCACAGTGGCTCATGCTTATAATCTTAGCACTCTGGGAGGCCAAGACAGATGGATCACTTGAGGTCAGGAGGTCAAGACCAGAGTGGCCAACATGGTGAAACCTCGTCTCTACTAAAAATACAAAAATTAGCTGGGTGTGGTAACATGCACCTGTAATCTCGGCTACTTTGGAGATGGAGGCAGGGGAATCACTTGAAACGGGGGCTGAGGTTGCAGTGAGCCGAGATTGCATCACTGCATTCCAGTCCGGGCAACGGGATGAGACTCCCTCTCAAAAAAAAAGAACTAGAGGCCTCCCTCCCTTCCTTCCTTCCTTCCCTCTGTTGCCCAGGCTGGAGTGTTCTCGGCTCGATGCAGACTCCCTGCTTCCGGCTCCCATGATTCCCCTGCCTCAGCCTGCAGGCTGCCTGGGATTGCAGCCACGCGCCACCACCTCTGCCTGGGTTTTGGTCCTTTGGCTGGAGGTGGGGTTTCGCCATGTTGGCCGACTGGTCTCCAGCTCCTGACCTCGAGTGATCTGCCCGCCTCGGCCTCCCGAGGTGCTGGGACTGCAGACGGAGTCTCGCTCACTCGGTGCTCGGTGTTGCCCGGGCTGGAGTGCGGTGGTGTGGTCTTGGCTTGCTGCAGCCTCCGCCTCCCAGCCGCCTGCCTTGGCCTCCCAGGGTGCTAGGATTGCGGCCTCTGCCCGGCCGCCGCCCCGTCTGGGAGGTGGGGAGCGTCTCTGCCTGGCCGCCCATCGTCTGGGAAATGAGGAGGGCCTCTGCCTGGCCGCCGCCCCATCTGGGAAGTGAGGAGCGCCTCTGCCCGGCCACCCCGTCTGGGAAGAATTGAGGAGCGCCTCTGCCCGGCCACCCCGTCTGGGAAGTGAGGAGCGCCTCTGCTCAGCCACCCTGTCTGGGAAGTGAGGAGTGCTTCTGCCCAGCCACCCATCGTCTGGGATGTGAGGAGCGCCTCTGCCCGGCCGCCCCGTCTGGGAAGTGAAGAGCGCCTCTGCCCAGCCGCCCCGTCTGGGAAGGGAGGAGCGCCATTGCCCAGCTGCCCCGTCTGGGATGTGGGGAGCACCTTTGCCCAGCCACCCTGTCTGGGAGGTCTACCACAGAGGCCAGACGCAATGTGGGGGCTGGACGTGGTGGCTCACGCCTGTAGTCCCAGCACTCTGGGAGGCCGAGGCGGGTTGATCACTTGAGGCTAGGAGTTC
>NW_026652294.1:13003221-13018654 GCF_009828535.3 Hylobates moloch | reverse complement strand
TGCACTCTAACCTGGGCGACAGAGCAAGACTCCATCTCAAAAATAAGTAAATATGGCTCATGCCTGTAATCCCAGCACTTTGGGAGGCTGAGGTGGGTGATCACTTGAGGTCAGGAGTTCGAGACCAGTCTGGCCAACATGGTAAAATCCCGTCTCTACTAAAAATACAAAAATTAGCCAGGCACGGTGACATATGAGCCTATAATCCCTGCTACATGGTAGGCAGAGCCACGAGAATCTCTTGAACCTGAGAGGCAGAGGTTGCAGTGAGCCAAAATGGTGCCACTTCACTACAATTGGAACAACAGAAAGAGACTCCGTCTCAAAAAATAAACAAATAAATAAACAAACAAAAAATAAATAAACATAGAAATGACGAAGGGGATGTTACCAGTGACCCCACAGAAATAATTTTTTTATTTTTATTTTTATTTTAATCTTACTTTTTTTTTCGAGACAGAGTCTCGCTCTGTCACCCAGGCTGGAGTGCAGTGGCGCGATCTCGGCTCACTGCAAGCTCCGCCTCCCGGGTTCACGCCATTCTCCTGCCTCAGCCTCTCCGAGTAGCTGGGACTACAGGCGCCCGCCACCACGCCCGGCTAATTTTTTTGTATTTTTAGTAGAGACGGGGTTTCACCGTGGTCTCGATCTCCTGACCTCGTGATCTGCCCACCTCGGCCTCCCAAAGTGCTGGGATTACAAGTGTGAGCCACCGCTCCCGGCCTTGACCCCACAGAAATAAAAATAACCATCGCAGGCTACTATGAACACCTCTATGCACACAAACTAGAAAACCTAGAAGCGGCCGGGCACAGTGGCTCATACCTGTAATCCTAGCACTTTGGGAGGCTGAGGCGGGCAGATCACCTGAGGTCAGGAGTTCAAGAACAGCCTGGCCAACATGGTGAAATCCTATCTCTACTAAAAATACAAAAATTAGCCGGGCGTGGTGGCACATGCCTTTAATCCCAGGTACTTGGGAGGCTGAGTCAGGAGAATCGCTTGAACTCAGGAGGCAGAGGCTGCAGTGAGCCGAGATTGCGCCACTGCACTCCACACTGGGTGACAGAGTGAGACTCCATCTCAAAAAAGAATAATAATAAAAACCTAGAAGAGATGGATACATTCCTGGACACATACACCTTCCCAAGACTGAAACAGGAAGAAATAGATTCCCTGAAGAGAACAATAATGAGCTCCAAAATGAAATCAGTAATAAATAGCCTACTAACAAAGAAAAGCCCAGGACCAGATGAAGTCACAGCCAAATTCTACCAGATGTACAAAGAAGGGATAGTACTATTTCTTCTGAAACTATTTCAAAAAATTGAGGCAGAGGGACTCCTCCCTAACTCATTCTGTGAGCCGGCACCATCCTGTTACTAAAACCTGGCAGAGACACACCCAAAATAGAAAATTTCAAGCCAATATCCTTGGTGAACATCGATGCAGAAATCCTCAACAAAATACTTGCAAAGTGAATCCAGCAGCACATCAAAAAGCTAATCCACCACGATCAAATAGGGTTTATTCCTGGGATGCAAGGTTGGTTTTACATTCACAAATCAATAAAAGTGATTCATCACATAAACAGAACTAAAGACAAAAACCACATGATTATCTCAATAGATGCAGAAAAGGCTTTCGATAAAATTCAACATCCCTTCGTATTAAAAACTCTCAGTAAACTAGATTTTGAAGGAACATACCTCAAAATAATAACAGCTATCTATGACAAACACACAGCCACCATCATACTGAATGGGCAAAAGCTGAAAGCATTCTCTTTGAAAACTGGCACAAGACCTGGGTGCCCTTTCTTACCACTCCTATTCAACACAGGGTTGGAAGTCCTGGTCGGAGCAGTCAGGCAAGAGAAAGAAATAAAGGGCAACCAAATAGGAAGACAGGAGGTCAGAGTATCTCTCTTTGCAGAAGACATGATTCTATATGTAGAAAACCCTATAGTCCCTGTACAAAAGATTCTTTAGCTGATAAACTTCAGCAAAGTGTCAGGATACAAAATCAATGTACAAAAATCACTAGCATGCCTATACACCAACAACAGCCAAGCCAAGACACAAATCACGAACAAAATCCCATTCACAACTGCCACAAAAAGAATAAAATGCCGCCAGGTGCAGTGGCTCATGCCTGTAATCCCAGCACTTTGGGAGGCCGAGGCAGGCGGATCACCTGAGGTTGGGAGTTCGAGACCAGCCTGACTAACATGGAGAAACCCCATCTCTACTAAAAATACAAAAAAAAAAAAAAAATTAGTCGGGCATGGTGGCACGTGCCTGTAATCCCAGCTACTTGGGAGGCTAAGGCAGGAAAATCGTTTGAACCTGGGATGGAGGTTGCGGTGAGCTGAGATTACACCATTGCACTCCAGCCTGGGCAGCAACAGTGAAACTCAGCCTCAAAACAAAAAAAGAATAAAATGCCTATGAATACAGGTAACCAGAGAGGTGAGAGATCTCTACAATGATGATGACAAAACACTGCTCAAAGAAATCAGAGATGACACAAATGAATGGAAAAACATTCCATGTTCATGGATAGGAAAAAATCAGTATCATTAAAATAGCCATACAGCCCAAAGCAATTTACAGATTCAATGCTATTCCTATCAAACTACCAATAATATTCTTCACAGAACTAGAAAAAAAAGAACTATTTTAAAATTCATATGGGACCAAAAAACAGCCCGAATACCAAGGCAATCTTAAACAAAAAGAACAAAGCTGGAGGCTTCAAACTACCCCACTTCAAACTATACTACAGGGCTACAGTAACCAAAATAGCATGCTACTGGGTACAAAAACAGACCGATAGACCAATGGAACATAATAGGGAGCCCAGAAATAAGGTTGCACACTCACCTACAACCGTTTGATCTTTGACAAAGCTGAAAAAACAAGCAGTGGGAAAAGAACTCCCTATTCAATAAAAGGGGCTAGGATAACTGGCTAGCCATATGCAGAACATTGAAACTGGACCCTTTTCTTTTCTTTCTTTTTTTTTTTGAGACAGGGTCTCGCTTTGTTACCCAGGCTGGAGTGCAGTGGCACCATCTCGGCTCACTGCAAGCTCCGCCTCCCGGGTTCATGCCATTCTCCTGCCTCAGCCTCCTGAGTACAGGCGCCTGCCACCACGCCTGGCTAATTTTTTGTATTTTTAGTAGGGACGGGGTTTCACCCTGTTAGCTAGGATGGTCTCGATCTCCTGACCTCGTGATCCGCCCGCTTCGGCCTCCCAAAGTGCTGGGATTACACGCGTGAGCCACTGCGCCCAGCCCCAAAACTGGACCCTTTTCTTACACCATATACAAAAACCAACTCAGGGCCAGGTGAGATGGCTCATGCCTGTAATCCCAGCACTTTGGGAGGCTGAGTCGGGTGGATCACCTGAGATCAGAAGTTCAAGACCAGCCTGACCAACATCGTGAAACCTCGTCTCTACTAAAAATACAAAAATGAGCCGGGTATGGTGGCACACACCTGTAATCCCAGCTACTCAGGAGGCTGAGGCAGGAGAATCACTTGAACCTGGGAGGCGGAGGTTGCAGCGAGCCAAGATAGCGCCATTCCACTCCAGCAACAGCAACAAGAGCGAAACTCCATCTTAAAAAAAAAAAAAATCAACTCAGGATAGATTAAAGACTTAATTGTAAAACCCAAAAGTATAACAATCCTGGATGACAACCTAGGCAATACCATTGGGGATGTAGAAACTGGCAAAGATTTCATGACAAAGACACTGAAAGCAATCACAACAAAAGCAAAAATTGACAAGATCCAATTAAACTAAAGAGCTTCTGCACAGCAAAAGAAACTATCAACAGAGTAAATGAACAACCTACAGAATGAGAGAAAATATTCGCAAGCTATGCCTCAGAAAAAAAGGTCTAATATCCAGCATGTATAAAGAACTTGAAGAAATTTTTTTTCTTTTTTTTTGAGACTGAGTTTTGAGACTGAGTGCTGGGCTGGAACTTGAACAAATTTACAAGGGAAAAAACCCAACCCCGTTAAAAAGTGAGCAAAGCACATGTGCAATTTTCAAAAGAAGACAGAGATGTGGCCAACAAGTATATGAAAAATAGCTCAATATCACTGATCATTTGAGATATGCAAATCAAAACCACAATGAGATACTCCCTCATACTAGTCAGAATGGCTATTAATAAAAAGTCAAAGCCAGGTGCAGTGGCTCATGCCTGTTATCCCAGCACTTTGGGAGGCCGAGGCGGGTGGATCATCTGAAGTCAGAAGTTCCAGACCAGCCTGGCCAACATGTTGAAACTCCGTCTCTACTAAAAATACAAAAAGTAGCCAGGCATGGTGGCCCATGCCTGTAATCCCAGCTACTCCGGGAGGCTGAAGCAGGATAATCGCTTGAACCCGGGAGGCGGAGGTTGCAGTGAGCTGAGATCTCGCCATTGCACTCCAGCCTGGACAACGAGAGCAAAACTCTGGCTAAAAAAAAAAAAAAGGGCCGGACGTGGTGGCTCACGCCTGTAATCCCAGCACTTTGGGAGACCGACGCAGGCAAATCACGAGGTCAGGAGATCAAGACAATCCTGGCTAACATGGTGAAACCCCGTCTCTACTAAAAATACAAAAAATTAGTCGGGCATCATGGCGGGCGCCTGTAGTTCCAGCTACTGGGGAGGCTGAGGCAGAAGAATGATGTGAACCCAGGAGGCGGAGCTTGCAGTGAGCCTAGATGGCACCACTGCACTCCAGCCTGGGCGACAGAGCAAGACTCTGTCTTAAAATAAATAAATAAATAAATAAATAAATATCACAAGAGAAACACAGGCTCTCTGTAGTTAACTCAAACAATTCCTAATGAAGTGCTAAGTGAAAATTTCCTTTTGCTATTCAGTGAAATCCCTCACCCCTCCCAGAAGTCACAGCAGCTAGTCTGTGGTTCTGTGTCCTTGTCTAGGAAGGCGATAACTGAGGCTCGGCAAGGGAAAGTGAGCCGTCCGCAGTCACCCAGGTAGCAGATGGAAGAAATGGAACTTGCACTGGGATAGGATGAGTCCACCGTTGCAAGGTGCGTGTCTCCTCCATGCATTCAGCAGAACCATTAACAACACAACACATATAATGAGTGTGTCTGGCCCAGATTCAGCTCCTTAATGACAGGCCTCCCAGGCTGTGTGGGAAATCCCAACCGGATATTAATTTCACCACCATCAATGGACTTCATAATATTTTTGTTTTAAAAAATGATGACCGTGAGCAAAGAGATCAAGTACATTATTAGTTCCTGTGATCTCAACTCTCAGATGAATTCATGCAATTTAGTGCCTCCTAATGCAATCAAATAGAAATTCCTAAGCCAGCTGTGTCAGAAATAATAGATTTCTAAATGAACTTCACTGATACAAACACAATACTAGGGGCAGAACCTACTGGGGAAAGATGATATCTGATCATCTTTGGACTTTCCAGGCCTGGCAGTGGCTTGATCAAGGTAGGTGCTCAATATATTGACTGGACTGAATTAGTGTGCACAAAGGCTTCTAGTCCTGATGCCCTTAAAAAGAAAAGACAGGCCGGGCACGGTGGCTCACACCTGTAATCCCAGCACTTTGGGAGGCCGAGGCGGGCAGAGCACGAGGTCAGGAGATGGAGACAACCCTGGCTAACACGGTGAAACCCCGTCTCTACTAAAAAACAGAAAAAAATAGCTGGGCGTGGTGGCAGACGCCTGTAGTCCTAGCTACTCGGGAGGCTGAGGCAGGAGAATGGCGTGAACCCAGGAGGCGGAGCTTGCAGTGAGCTGAGAGCGCACCACTGCACTCTAGCCTGGGCGACAGAGCGAGACTCCATCTCAAAAAAAAAAAAAAAAAAAAAAAAAAGACAAGCCAAGCCAGGCACGGTGGCTTACACCTGTAATCCCAGCACTTTGGGAGGCCAAGGCTGGTAGATCACCTGAGGTCAGGAGTTGAGACCAGCCTGGCCAACATGAGGAAACCCCGTCTCTACTAAAATAATACAAAAAATTAGCTAGGCGTGGTGGCGGCTGCCTGTAATCCCAGCTACTCAGGAGGCTGAGGCAGGAGAATCGCTTGAACCCAGGAGGCAGAGGTTGGAGTGAGCCAAGATCATGCCACTGCATTCCAACATGGGCAACAACAGCAAAACTCTGTCTCAAAAAAAAAAAAAGAAAGAAAGAAAAAGAAACGACAGCCCAGCCCAGTTTTTCTGGGGCTTCAGTGGAAGAGAGTGAAGCCCCTCCTCCATTTATGAAGATGGTTTTCAGGTTAGCAGCCATGAAACAAAATAATCATATCAGGAAAAGCCCTCATGTTGTGAAGTATCTGCCCAGTTCATAGCAATGCACATTTTCTTCTATCAAATTAAAAAAAAAATTGGTCTGGGCAGGATGGCTCACAACTGTAATGCCAGCACCTTGGTAGGTCGAGGCAGACGGATCACCTGTGGTCAGGAGTTCAAGACCAGCCTGGCCAACGTGGTGAAACCCCGTCTCTACACAAATACAAAAATCAGCTGGGCATGAGGGCGAGTGCCTGTAATCCAAGCTACTCAGGAGGCTGAGATAGGAGACTCGCTTGAACCCGGGAGGTGGAGGTTGCAGACAGCCAAGATTGCACCATTGCATTCCAGCCTGGGCGACAGAGAGAGACTGTCTAAGAAATAAAATAAAAAATAGGCCGGGCGCGGTGGCTCACGCTTGTAATCCCAGCACTTTGGGAGGCTGAGGCAGGCGGATCACGAGGTCAGGAGATGGAGACCAAGGTGAAACCCCGTCTCTACTAAAAATACATAAAAATACAAAAAAATTAGCCGGGCGTGGTGGTGGGCGCCTGTAGTCCCAGCTACTCGGAGAGGCTGAGGCAGGAGAATGGCGTGACCCCGGGAGGCGGAGCTTGCAGTGAGCCGAGATCGCGCCACTGCACTCCAGCCTGGGTGCCTGGGCGACAGAGCGAGACTCCGTCTCAAAATAAATAAATAAATAAATAAATAATTAATTAATTAATAAAAATAATTGTTTTTCGTCCAGGCGCAGTGGCTCATGCCTGTAATCCCAGCACTTTGGGAGGCCGAGGTGGGTGGATCACCTGAGGTCGGGAATTCAAGACCAGCCTGACCAACATGGAGAAACCCCGTCTCTACTAAAAATACAAAATTAGCCGGTGTGGTGGCACATGCCTGTAATTCCAGCTACTCAGGAGGCTGAGGCAGGAGAATCACTTGCACCCAGGAGGCAGAGGTTGCAGTGAGCTGAGATCTCTCCATTGCACTCCAGCCTGGGCAACAAGAGTGAAACTCTGTCTCAAAAAAAAAAAAGAAAAGAAACTGGGGAGCTAGAGAGCAGGCATGTTCTGGCCCCCCTGCATCTGTACCAGAGAAACAGAGCATCTGATCACTGCATCCTCAGAAAAGCATGTCAGAGGCTGGGTGCGGTGGCTAATGCCTGTAATCCCAGCATTTTGGGAAGCTGAGGTGAGTGGATCACTTGAGGCCAAGAGTTCAAGACCAGCCTGGCCAACATGGTAAAACCCTGTCTCTACTAGAAATACAAAAATTAGCCAGGCATGGTGGTGCATGCCTGTAATTCCAGCTACTTGGGAGGCTCAGACAGGAGAATCGCTTGAACCTGGGAGGTGGAGTTTGCAGTGAGCTGAGATCGCGCCACTGTGCTCCAGCCTGGGCAACAGAGCAAGACTCTGTCTTGAAAAAAAAAAAAAAAAGAAAAAAAAGCAGAGACAAATGATGGAGAGAAAGGACTTCCTTGGTTTCAAAGTGCTCATCTCCCTGCTTGCAGGCTTGCTGCCATTCCTGCTTATAGGTTCCAGGAGACACCTCTGTGTCTTTCAAACGAAGTTCTTTTTCACTTATGGAGGCACTTGAGTTGACTTTGTTACATGCAACCGAAAGAGTTTAACTGCTTCCCGGGGTTCCTGACTCCTTCCCACGTATCCGTCCAGGCCCCACTGAGGCCCTATTACTTTTGGGCCCTGTAGACGTGACAGTGCCTTTCTGGTAAATTCATTTTCTGTTCACTTAAGCTAATTTGAATAGGTCCTTGCTGTTTGTTTCCAAAAGAGCTTTGACTAAAACAACACATCCGCACCCGTGAAGGCATGAACATATGCCTGTATATATGTGGAATTCAACATTGTCACCAAGAATGCCAGCCTCATTCAAGATACTGCTGTGTCTTTATTTCCACTTACGGCCTCTCTGGCCCCTTGCACAATATTTAGATACCACATGTTCACGGCTAGGAGAACAAAGGAAGTGACTGGGGGATTTCCCCTAAGGAAGCAGAGGACAGTATTTGGGGAGATATGGGTTTCAGAGTCATGACTCTACACCTTAGCTTCAGACTTTGGACAAATCCTACACCTTCCTTTAACCTCAGTCTGCACATCTCTAAAATAGAAATAATAGGGCTGGGCTTAGTGGCTCATGCCTGTAATCCCAGCAACTCTGGAGGGTGAGGCGGGATGATTGCTTCGGTCCAGGTGTTCACGACCAGCCTGGGCAACATAGTGAAACCCCGTCTCTACTAAAAATATAAAAAAATTAGCTGGCTGTGGTGGTGTGTGCCTGTGGTCCCAGCTACTCAGGAGGCTAAGGTGGGACAATCACTTGAGTGCAAGGTGGGACAGAAGTTGCAGTTAGCCGAGATCACGCCACTACACTTCAGCCTAGGCAAAAAAGCGACACCCTCTCTTTCAAAACAAACAAACAAACAAACAACAAAAAAACAGTAAAGAACTATCATTTTTATTTATTTATTAAAACTTTTTTTTTTTTTTTTTTTTTTTTTTTTTTAGGAGTCTCACTCTTTCACCCAGGCTGGAGTGCAGTGGCGCGATCTCGGCTCACTGCAGGCTCCGCCCCCCGGGGTTCACGCCATTCTCCTGCCTCAGCCTCACGCATGGCTGGGACTACAGGCGCCCGCCACCTCGCCCGGCTAATTTTTTGTATTTTTAGTAGAGACGGGGTTTCACCGTGTTAGCCAGGATAGTCTTGATCTCCTGACCTCGTGATCCGCCCGCCTTGGCCTCCCAAAGTGCTGGGATTACAGGGGTGAGCCACCGCGCCTGGTCAAAACTTTTTTTTCCTTAGACGGAGTCTCACTTTGTCACCCAGGCTGGACTGCAGTGGTGTGATTTCAGCTCACCACAACCTCTGCCTTCCAGGTTCAAGTGATTCTCCTGCCTCAGTCTCCCAAGTAGCTGGGATTACAGGTATGCACCAGCACTCCCAGCTAATTTTTGTATTTTTAGTAGAGACGAGGTTTCACCATGTTGGCCAGGCTGGTCTCAAACTCCTGACCTCAAGTGATCCACCCAGCTCGGCCTCCCAAAATGCTGGGATTAAAGGCGTGAGCCTCTGCCCTCAGCCAAGAATTGTCATTTTTAAAGACTACAAGGTAAACCCATGGTTAGGTAGAAAAACCTGGAAATAGGCCGGGCGTGGTGGCTCATGCCTGTAATTCCAACACTTTGGGAAGCCAAGGCTAGTGGATCACCTGAGGTCAGGAGTTCAAGACCAGCCTGGCCAACCTGGTGAAACCCTGACTCTTCTAAAAATACAAAAATTAGCTGGGCGTGGTGGCGGGCTCCTGTAATCCTAGCTACTTGGGAGCCCGAGGCAGGAGAATCACCTGAACCCGGGAGGCGGAGGTTGCAGTGAGCCAAGATCGTGCCATTGCACTCCAGCCTGGGCGACAGAGTGAGACTCTATCTCAAAAAAAAAAAGGAAAGAAAAAAGAAAGATAAAATCTGGAAATAAAGAAAAACATGGGCCAAGCACGGTGGCTCATCCCTGTAATCCTGGCACTTTGGGAGGTCGAGGGAGACAGATTGCCTGAGCTCGGGAGTTTGAGACCAGCCTGGGCAACACGGTGAAACCTGTCTCTACTAAAGTATAAAAAATTAGCCGGGCATGGTGGTGGGCGTCTGTAGACCCAGCTACTCGGGAGGCTGAGGCAGGAGACTAGCTTGAATCTGGGATGTGGGGGTTGCAGTGAGCCAAGACTGCTCCACTACATTCCAGCCTGGGCGACAGAGTGAGACTCTATCTCAAAAAAAAAAAAAAAAAAAGGGAAAACAATTAACCTGTGATTCGGTCCCGCAAGTGAACAACTGATAAGATTTTGTTACATATCTTCAAATATTTTTTCTATGCCTGTCTTATTTTATCCAGGCAAAACTGAGATCCTATTATTTGTATGGAGTGGTAGCTCACTCTTTTATTTATTTGTTTTATTTTTTGAGATGGAGTTTCGCTCTTGTTGCCCAGGCTGGAGGGCAACGGCATGATCTCGGCTCACCGCAACCTCTGCCTCCCAGGTTCAAGCGATTTTCCTGCCTCAGCCTCCCAAGTAGCTGGGATTACAGGCATGTGCCACCACACCTGGCTAATTTTTTGTATTTTTAGTAGAATCAGGGTTTCTCCACGTTGGTCAGGCTGGTCTTGAACCCCCGACCTCAGGTGATGCGCCTGCCTCGGCTTCCCAAAGTGCTGGGATTACAGGCATGAGCCACTGCACCTGGCCTGGTAGCTCACTCTTTTAATTCAACAATTTGAAGGGCTGGGCGCGGTGACTCATGCCTGTAATCCCAGCACTTTGGGAGGCCGAGGCGGGCGGATCATGAGGTCAGGAGATTGAGACCATCCTGGCTAACACGGTGAAACCCCGTCTCTACTAAAAATACAAAAAATTAGCCGGGCGAGGTGGCAGGCACCTGTAGTCCCAGCTACTCGGGAGGCTGAGGCAGGAGAATGGCGTGAACCCCGTGGGGCAGAGCCTGTAGTGAGCCGAGATCGCGCCACTGCACTCCAACCTGGGCTACAGCGAGACTCCGTCTCAAAAAAAAAAAAAAAAAATTTGTGAATCTCCTTTCTTCCTTCCTTCCTTTCTCTCTCTCTCTCTCACTTTCTCTCTTCCTCCCTCCCCGCTCCCTCCCTTCCCTCCCCTTCTCCCCTCCCTCCCTTCCTTCCTCTTTCCTTCTTTTTTTTTTTTTGACAGGGTCTCACTCTCTTGCCCAGGCTGCAATGCAGTGGCATGATCCTGGGCTCAAGGGATCCTCCCAACTGAGCCTTCCAAGTAGCTGCTCCTACAGACAAGAATCAAGGGAGGATTGCTTTGAGCACAGGAGGTGGAAGCTGCAGCGAGCCATGATCGCACCACTCACTCCAACCTGGGTGACAGAGTGAGACCCTATCACAAGAAAAAAAAGAAAAAGAAAATAAATACCTCACACCGTTTGAATTTGGAATGTGGGAAGTTATTATCTAGTATATAATAATAAAATAGATGAATGAAAGGCTTCAGAGAGGAGCTGAAATCAGAGCCCACTGTTGAAAAAATAAGCAGAACTTTTTTTTTTTTTTTTTTTTGGTAGAGAGAAAAAAGCCTTGTTATGTTGCCCAGCCTGATCAGGAACTCCTGGCCTCAAGGGTTCCCTGGTCAGCCTCCCAAAACACTGGGATTACAGACCTGAGCCACCATACCCAGCCAAGATTTATTTATTTAATTTTTTTTTGAGACAGAGTCTCGCTCTGTCGCCCAGAGTGGAGTGCAGTGGCGCGATCTTGGCTCACTGCAAGCTCCGCCTCCTGGGTTCACGCCATTCTCCTGCCTCAGCCTCCCGTGTAGCTGGGACTACAAGCGCCTGCCACCACGCCCGGCTAATTTTTTGTATGTTTAGTAGAGACAGGGTTTCACCATGTTAGCCAGGATGGTCTCGATCTCCTGACCTCGTGATCCGCCTGCCTCGGCCTCCCAAAGTGCTGGGATTACAGGCGTGAGCCACCGCACCCGGCCTTTTTTATTTTTTGGAAGAGAAATATGTAGGGATAGGGAATTGCCCCAGGTGTAGCAGCAAGAATTACAAAATAGATTTATTTATCTTGAAAAAGGCCCAAAGTCAGGAGCTGGCAATTGACAAAGCTGGGATTTGAACCCAGGCCTGTCCAGCTCCTAGGGGCTCACAGTAACCACTGGCCCTTTTGCAGGAATCTGGGTTCTCTAGGACTTGGGGCAGGCCACTTTCTCCTCTGGGTCTGTAAAATGGAGAAATTGAACTAGATGATACTTAAGCCTCTGATACTTAAGTCCATGATTACTTGCTGTGAATCCAAGTTCTGACTCACTGCAATTTATTTGTCAGCCACCTGGGTCTGCTGGATTGGATGAGCCTGCCAAGGGTGGGGGACTCTGCTGAGGTTTCTAGGAATTGCTAAGAGAACTCTGAGTTTCTGGAGGCTATAGGCAACTTGTGCTGAGGCCCAGGCCCCATCTCAGAGCACTCTTCTCATGGAGGTATGGCCTGCAGCCTCAAACCATTTGACCCTGCTGCCCAAGGTCATATATTATATCCCATCAGCAGAGAAGGGCCCACTTGGGAATACTGGGAGCAATTTCCAGGCACATAAAATGGCAAACGGCTAGTCAGAGGACTCCTCCAAGTACAGCCCATTCCAGGGGTGATAAACGGGACTGGCAGCCCACTCTGGCCCACTGGCCTGCTCCACTTGACCAGCATAATGTTTATGGGAAATTTTAGACTAGTTGCCAAACATTTAAAAATGGATTTCCAGATTCTTGTGAAAAACCAGAAAACCTGATGGCACTAGGCCCACATTCCTGTGACTGGCTTGTCAAAAGAAAATACAGGCCGGGCGCAGTGGCTCATGCTTGTAATCCCAGCACTTTGGGAGGCCGAGTTCAAGACCAGCCTGACCAACGTGGAGAAACCCTGTCTCTACCAAAAATACAAAAATTAGGCGGGCATGGTGGCGGGTGCCTATAATCCCAGCTACTTGAGAGACTGAGGCAGGAGAATCGCTTGAACCCAGGAGGTGGAGGTTGCAGTGAGCCGAGATCACGCCACTGCACTCCAGCCTAGGCGACAAGAGCAAAACTCCATCTCAAAAAGAAAAAAGAAAAAAGAAAGAAAAGTCAAGCTGGGTACTATGTCAGGCAAACCTACTTCCAACTTTATTCCTAAATAAGATAGCTACAAAGATACAAAAAAGCTACATACCTCCGGCACAATTTGCCCATAAGGAAATTTCTTGTGAGCCTCAAGATCTTTACCTCCTGACTTTGGGCCTTTTTCAAGATAAATAAATCTGTTCTGTAATTCTTGTTGCTACACCTGGGGCATTTCCCTTTCCCTACATCTTTTTTTTTGAGATGGTGTCTTGCTCTCTCACCCAGGCTGGAGTGCAGTGGCGTGGTCTCAGCTCATCACCAGCTCCGCCTCCCGGGTTCATGCCATTCTCCTGCCTCAGCCTCCCCAGTAGCTGGGACTACAGGCGCCCGCCACCAGGCCCGGCTAATTTTTTCTGTTTTTTAGTAGAGACGGGGTTTCACCGTGTTAGCCAGGATGGTCTCGGTCTCCTGACCTCGTGATCCGTCCACCTCGGCCTCCCAAAGTGCTGGGATTACAGGCGTGAGCCACTGTGCCTGCCCCTTTCCCTATATCTTTAGTTCAACAGAACTAAATCAGTTCTGTTGAATTTCACCTGGCAATGTAAAGGATGGCTTATCTTCACAGGTGCCAGACAGAAAGTCATCCCTTTGCTCACCTGAGACAAATGCATATCTGATTGCTTCCTCTGCTCTATTGTTTATGTAAAAATGCAGATTCACTGAGCCAAACTAAATTGTGGATTCAGGGAAAAGCTGATCAAAGACTCAAAATAATGCAATCCTTTGGAGCCGGGCATGGTGGCTCACACCTGTAATCCCAGCACTTTGGGAGGCCACTGCAGGCAGATCACCTGAGGTCAGGAGTTCAAAACCAGCCTGCCCAACATGGAGTAAACCCCTCTCTACTAAAAATACAAAAAATTAGCCGGGTGTGGTGGCACGTGCCTGTAGTCCCAGCTACTTGGGAGGTTGAGGCAGCGGGATCACTTGAACCCAGGAGGCAGAGGTGGCAGTGAGCGGAGATTGAGCCACTGCACTCCAGCCTGGGTGACAGAGTGAGACTCTGTCTCAAAAAAAAAAAAAAAAAAAAAAAATAGAATGCAACCCTTTGTTTCTCTTATCTACCTATGACCTGGAAGCCCCTCCTTCCAGTTGTCCTGCCTTTCCAGAATGAACCGATGTACATATACACATACTGATTGATGTCTCATCTCTCCCTAAAATGCATAAAAGCAAACTGCGCCCCAACCACCTTGGGCACGTGTCTTCAGGACCTCCTGAGGCTGTGTCATGGGCACGTCCTTAACCTTGGCAAAATGAACTTTCTAAATTGATTGAGCTCTAAATCAGATACTTCTGGGTTCACAGGCTGGACTCTGGCTGCCCCCCTTTTTTGTAGAGACAAGGGGTTCACTATGTTTTCCAGGCTGGTCTCAAACTCCTGGGCTCCCTCCTGGGCCTCCTACAGTGCTGCGACTACAGGCCTGAGCTGCTGTGTCCAGCCTGTTTTCCCCTTTGCTGTGGTACCTTCTTCAGCCCTGTAGTTCCCACTTGTGCCACACATCTCACCAAGTTACCCTGGCCCTTAGAAACACCTGAGTTTAAGACTCCTGATTTAGATCAATTCCCTTGTTTTACAGATGAGGAAACTGAATCATGGAGAAAGGAGGGGACTTAACTAGGGTCACAAAGACTGAAGAATTGCTGGGCATGATGGCTCACGCCTGTAATTACCGCATTTTGGGAGGCTGAGGCGGGAGGATTGTTTGAGACTAGGAGTTCAAGACCAACCTGAGCAATATGGTGAGACCCTCTCTCTACAAAAAAAAAAATAAAAAATATAGTCAGGCATGGTGGCCCATGCCTGTAATCCCAGCACTTTGGGAGGCTGAGGCGAGTGGATCACTTGAGACCAGGCGTTTCAGACCAACCTGGCCAACATGGCGAAACCCCATCTCCACTAAAAATACAAAAATTAGCCAGGCATGGTGGTGTATGCCTGTAGTCCCAGCTACTTGGGAGGCTGAGGCATGGGAATCACTTGAGCCCAGGAGGTTGAGTCTCCAGCAAGCTGAGATTGCACCATTGCACTCCAGCCTGGGCAACAGACCGAGACTCCGTCTCAAAAAAAAAAAAAAAAAAATCAGTGGTTAAAGGGTACAAAAAAATAGGATGAATAAGATCTATTTGATAACATAATAGGGTGACTATAGTCAATAATAACTTAATTATACTTTTAAAAATAAAGAGTGTAACTCGATTGTTTGTATCTCAAAGGATAAATGCTTGAGGGGATGAATACCCCATTCTCCATGATGTGCTTATTTCACATTGGATGCCTGTATCAAAACATCTCATGTACCTGTAAATATATGTACCTACTGTGTACCACAATAATTTAAAAAATAAATAATTATTTGAGCTGGTAAGAATGGTAAGAGCCTAACAAAACAAAAACTGAAGACTCCAGCTGTGTCCCAAGTCCCAGTCC
>NW_026652294.1:12960021-12993221 GCF_009828535.3 Hylobates moloch | reverse complement strand
GTGCCACTGCACTCCAGCCTGGGCAATAAGAGCAAAATTCCGTCTCAAAAAACAAAAAACAAACGAACAAACAAAAAAACTTAATGAGATAATTTTATAAAGCAGCATGTAAAATAAGATCCAATAATTTTTTTTTTTTTTTTGAGATGGAGTCTCACTCTGTCGACCAGGCTGGAGTGCAGTGGCGCGATCTCGGCTCACTGCAAGCTCTGCCTCCCAGGTTCACGCCATTCTCCTGCCTCATCCTCCTGAGTAACCAGGACTACAGACGCCCACCACCACGCCCGGCTAATTTTTTTTTTTATTTTTTATTTTTAGTAGAGACAGGGTTTCACTGTGTTAGAATGGTCTCGATGTCCTGACCTCGTGATCCACCTGCCTCGGCCTCCCAAAGTGCTGGGATTACAGGCGTGACCCACCGTGCCTGGCCGATAATTTTTTTTTTTTTTTTTAAAGAGAAATACGCATATGTAGAAAAAGACCAGAAGGAAATGTTGGCAGCGCTTGACTCTTGGTGGTGAAATTACAGATCTTTATTTTTCTTCTTTGTGCTTTTGTGTATCTCCTACATTTTCCACAATGTACACAGCACTTTTACAATTGGGAAAAACAATAACAACAAAAAATGCAATTTAAATCCTGAGAGGAGCTATCACCTGCATTTGGGCTCTTCAGGGGATGGTCCAGGGGAAGTGGATTTTAGCACAGCCTGGAAGGTTGGGAAAATGTGAACTAGGGACAGGAGCCAGGTGAAGCCTTTTTTGTTCCTTGGTTTTTGTCTGTCTCCTCTAGACTACGGGTTCCTTGAGGGCAGGATCTGTGGTCTGGCTTGTTCACTGCTGTATCCCTAGCATCTTATAAAACAAAAGCCTGGTGCTTAGTAGGTGATCAATAAATACAAATCTAGTGAATGAATACATGACCTTGACAGCTCTGCTTAGCCTAGGAGACAAGGATGTTCTCAGTTCGCTGTCCAGCTGGTCTGCTGCCAAAACTGAGGTGCACGGTTTCCATGGCAACAGAAGAGGGCCCGACAGGCCAGCAGCAGGAGGCAGATGCAGGGATTGTGAGCTCTGCATGTTTTCAAGGTGTGGCCTAGAAATCCGGAACATGGTGGTGGTTCTTTCAATAGACGTTGAGAGAAAAAAGCTTCATAAATACGGCTAACTCAGTTGTTCACCAGGCAGGTTTCTAAGTCAATCAGTGAAAACTCGGGCAAGTAGTTGAGGTCTTCAAAGGTGACACGGGAGGCTCTTAGTGTTTGAAAGTCTAGGAACTCAGGAAAGTTTGGTTTTAGTCTGGATCCTGAGTAAGGGTGCGACCTTGGGCAAGTTACTTAACCTCTCTGGGCCTCAGCATGCTCATTCATAAATGAGAGGTTTGACCAGCACTAAAATTATTTATAAAAAGACGTGTGGTAGGAACGTAAAATGGTGCAGTCACTGTGGAAGAGTTTGGTGGTTCCTCAGTAAGTTATACATAGAACCATCATATGACCCAGCAATTCCACTCCTAGATATACACCCAAGGGAACTGAAGATAGGCACTCAAATACATACTTGTGCACAAATGTTCATAGTTGCACTATCCATAATAACCAAAAGGCCATCAATGGATGAATGGATAAAGGTAGTATATCCATACAATGGTGTATCATTCAGCCAGTCATAAAAAGGAATGAAGTATTTATACATGCTACAACATGAATGAACCTTGAAAACATTACATTAAGTGAAACAAGCCAGATTCAAAAGGTCACATACAGTATTGTATAATTCCATCTAAATAAAATATCCAGGCTGGGCATGGTGGCTTACGTCTGTAATCCCAGCACCTTGGGAGGCTGAGGTGGGCAAATCACCTGAGGTCAGGAGTTCGAGACCAGTCTGGCCAACATGGCGAAACCCCATCTCTACTAAAAATACAACAATTAGCCGGGCATGGTGGCGTGCAGCTGTAATCCCAGCTACTTGGAAGACTGAGGCAAGACAATCGCTTGAACCCAGGAGGTAAAGATTGCAGTGAGCCAAGCTCGCGCCACTGCACTCCAGCCTGGGTGACAGAGACTTCATCTCAAAAAAAAAATAAATAAATAAAATATCCAGAATAGGTAAATCCATAGTGACAGAATGCAGATTGGTGGTTGCCAGGGGATGAAGGGAGAAGGGAATGGAAAGTGACTTCTTAACGTGTACGGAGTTTTCTTTTGGGGTGATAAAAATGTTTTGCAACTGGACAGAGGTGCTGTTTGCACAACATTGTGAATGTACTAGGTGCTAGTGAATTATACACTTTAAAATTGTTAATTTTATGTCAATTGAATGTTACCTAAAAAAAAAAAAAAGACATGTTCTGCAAGCATGCTGAAGTTACATAATGGATTCCTAGGAGCCTGAGAGATGGGCAAGACTCAGAGTAATGGATGAAGTGGAGACGTTACTCCCACCCCCACAATCACACTGCCAAGGCGATATCTGGAAAAAAGCTCCCAGGTGGGATCAGAACGGCATCTGGACTGTCTCTGGCCACTTCCCCAAGATGGGATCCTGGGCCACCCTGGCTCCTTGAACCTCAGGCTTCCTATCTGCAAAACAGGGCTGATGCACGTTCCCTGTTTTCCTCAGAGCACCACCTTCTGAACCCACCTTCACCAGGTGAATCCGCTGGAATGGGGCCAGTCATGGCACCCTGTTTTCTAAGCATAGCAGACAGAGAGCCAGTTCCTGGTTCAAGTGGAGCCATGGACGGGTGACAGGCTTCAGAAGCCACTGGTGAGGAAGGGGCAGTTAACCAGTTTGAATCCTGGCTCCATCACTATCTGTGTGGCCTTAGGCAGGTCACTCACCTTCCCCAGTTCCAACGGTAGGATGGGAATATCTGTACCTACTATGGAGAAACGATGTGTGTATACACTGGACACTCAGAGCAAACCTCTTTTTCTTTTCTTTTTTTTTTTTTTGAGACAGTTTCGCTCTTGTTGCCCACGCTGGAGTGCAATGGCGCGATCTCGGCTCACCGCAACTCCGCCTCCCGGGTTCAAGCGATTCTCCTGCCTCAGCCTCCCGAGTAGCTCGGATTATAGGCATGTGCCACCACGTCCGGCTAATTTTGTATTTTGTATATATATACATTTTTTGAGACGGAGTTTCACTCTTGTTGCCCAGAGGCTGTAGTGCAATGGCGCGATCTCGGCTCACCGCAACCTCTGCCTCCCAGGTTCAAGCGATTCTCCTGCCTCAGCCTCCCTAGTAGCTGGGATTACAGGCATGTGCCACCACGCCCAGCTAATTTTGTATTTTTAGTACAGACGGGGTTTCTCCATGTAGGTCTCGAACTCCCGACCTCAGGTGATCCGCCCGCCTCGGCCTCCCAAAGTGCTGGGATTACAGGCGTGAGCTACCGCGCCCGGCCCCTTTCTCTTTCTTTGCGGATGTTCCCAGCAGCTCTCTCAAAAATAAAACGTGCCAGTTCCCAAAATCCGCCCAAGAAAGCTGTGGCTCAGAGGAGGCACTAGCCCAAGGTGACAGTGAATCTAGGCTTAGAACACAGATCTCCTGGCTTCGTGTCCAGGAAACTTTCTTCAAGCCTCTAAGTCTCATTCATTCTCTCCAACAGGAGTTTGGCATGTACTGTGCCCTAGAGCGGAGGTGTGCAGGACACGTGCTGCTGTCCCCGTGTACAGGTTAAGAAACAGTCAGTTTAACTGAATCTCAGGGAGGCCAAGTGGCTAAGCACCAGGACACGAAACCAGAAGGCAGAGGTGTCAATTTTGAACTCGGATCATCCGCCAGGGCAACGCCCGGAAGCCTCAGGGCGCGCGTGGCTGGGCACGAGCTCTGCGCGCAGCGGTGGGAATCCCGAGCGGAGTTGGAAGCCGGGCCCGTTCATTTGCATGCTAATACCCAGAATGCTTTTCCCCCGCACACCGCTTCTCTTAATGGAAGCGCTCAGTTTGGAACCGTGGAAAGTTTGGAACACATACTTCGCTTCCTCTTTCCAACTGTGGGAACTTCCCGCGCGCACACGCGGCGCCTGCAGCCCGGGGCTCTGCGCCAGGCGGCCCAAAGGCGGCCGCCAGCGCTTCCTGGGAAGACAAACCTTGGTGTACAACTCTAGCGTGGCAGCATCCCTGGGCGGGCCGGGGACAAAGCGCCGAGGCCTGGCGGCAGGGCCCATGACCAGAGCACCCGGCGTCTCACAGGGCTGCGGGCGCTGGGGATGCTCCGGGCTTGGAGAGGCCCGAGGGTGTCCCCGACTCCTCCGGCACCCCCACTTCCCTGAGGATTGCTAGGGCTTCCGGGGGTCCCTGCCCCGTCCATCGCCCTCATATTGTCGCCTCCCGGAGCTGGTGACTTCACGCTCCCCGGGGACAAAGCTCGGCATGCTGTGGTTTGGGGGAGAAGCTGGACGCTGGCTTCATCTCTCCAGCTTTTCCGGGCGCGCAGCCCATCAGATCGGTCAATGTACCGGGTGCAGAAACAGCTCCGGAGGTTCGGCCTGTCTCCGGCCAGGACCCCGGGCCCTCTCTGGTGTTTGAAGCAGGGAGGCGGTTGCAGGCGACTTCTGGGGATTTCACGCATGAAAGCGGGGCTCCGAAGGGTGGACGACGCCCGCTCGACCTGCGAGTGCGCTTCGCAGGCTGGGGGGCCCGGATCCGCACCCCTCAGTTCCTGCCCCCCCCCCCCCACCCCTGCTAGCCGCCACTCTCAGCGGGCAAGAGAGGGGCAGTGGGAGCTGGTTTGCTGGCTCGGCGCTTCGTTTGCATTGGTCCGGGGGGGCTGAGACTGCAGCCCCCGGCCCCGCGGGCGGGGTGTGGAGGCGGGGGCCGGACGGGGGCTCAGGCTGCTCTAGCATTGGCGGATCTGGGGAATGGGGAGGGGGGGCAGGAAGCGGGGGGAGCGGAGCTGCGGGGGGGGTGTATAAATAGGGAAGGGGGGACGTGCATCCTCGGCTTGGTGAGGGGGGGGCGCTCGGCACAAAGAAAGTGGAAAGTTTGCAGCGCCGGGCGGCCTGGGCTAGGCATCCGGGCGCGCACGTGCAAGGCCGGGGGCGCCGGGGGCCCCCACTCTGAGCTCGCCGTTTCTTTTTTTTCTGCAAGCGAGGGGGGGGGTGTTGTTGGTATCGCCCCCTCCTTCTCCTCCCCCCAGGGGTGAAAGTGCAAGAGGAAGTGCAGCCGCTGCCATCTTTCCTCCGCTCCGAACACACGGAGCCCGGGGCCGCAGAGCCGCCGCTCCGCCGCCGCCTTCTCCTGGCCTGGGGAAGGGCCTACTCTGCCGCCGCCGCTGCCCGCCCGCTCCAGCCGCCGCCGCCGCCGCCGCCACCGCCCTCCAGGCTCCGGGACCCGGCCCGCGCCACCGCCCCCGTGCGCGCCCCGCCGCCGCCGCCTTCGCCTTTTGTTTCCTCCGCTCCGGCGCCCCCGCCCCGGCTCGCGCTTTGCAGGGGACGCAGCGCGCGCCCCCAGCGGGCCCGGGAAAAGCCGCGGCGCGCGCGCGCGCCTGCGCGGCGGACCCCTCCTTCTCTGCCCCGCGTGCGCGTGCTCCTCTTGGCTGCGCGCCGGCGCCGCCTGGCGGGCGGGAGGGGAGGTGGCAGGCGCGTTTGCAGGAGGGGCGCACCTCTTCGCTCGCGCACCCCCCGGGAAGGTAGACCGGGAAGGGGAGGCGGGCGGGCGGAGAGGAGAGAGCGGCGCGCAGTCCAGCGAGGGCGGGGGTTGGCTATGTGGGGGGTGGTGCACCCCGCAGTCTAGACAGTCTGATCCGGGCTGGGGGCGTGTACGCTCGGCGCACCTGCGAGACTACAGAGCCCCGGGCCGGCACGTGTGGGGAGTGTGGACACGTCTGCTGCGCCCCGCTTCTCGCTGCTTAGGGGAAGGGAGGGGGCGGGCAGGTGCAGCGGCCGGGCTAGTGGGAGGGGGCGGCGGCCATGGAGCGGGTGAACGACGCTTCCTGCGGCCCGTCTGGCTGCTACACATACCAGGTGAGCAGACACAGCACGGAGATGCTGCACAACCTGAACCAGCAGCGCAAAAACGGCGGGCGCTTCTGCGACGTGCTCCTGCGGGTAGGCGACGAGAGCTTCCCAGCGCACCGCGCCGTGCTGGCCGCCTGCAGCGAGTACTTTGAGTCGGTGTTTAGCGCCCAGTTGGGCGACGGCGGAGCTGCGGACGGGGGTCCGGCTGATGTAGGGGGTGCGACGGCAGCACCAGGCGGCGGGGCCGGGGGCAGCCGGGAGCTGGAGATGCACACTATCAGCTCCAAGGTATTTGGGGACATTCTGGACTTCGCCTACACTTCCCGCATCGTAGTGCGCTTGGAGAGCTTTCCCGAGCTCATGACGGCCGCCAAGTTCCTGCTGATGAGGTCGGTTATCGAGATCTGCCAGGAAGTCATCAAACAGTCCAACGTACAGATCCTGGTACCCCCTGCCCGCGCTGATATAATGCTCTTTCGCCCCCCTGGGACCTCGGACTTGGGCTTCCCTTTGGACATGACCAACGGGGCAGCCTTGGCAGCCAACAGCAATGGCATCGCGGGCAGTATGCAGCCAGAAGAGGAGGCAGCTCGGGCGGCTGGTGCAGCCATTGCAGGCCAAGCCTCATTGCCTGTGTTACCTGGGGTGGACCGCTTGCCCATGGTGGCTGGACCCCTATCCCCCCAACTGCTGACTTCCCCATTCCCCAATGTGGCATCCAGTGCCCCTCCCCTGACTGGCAAGCGAGGCCGGGGCCGCCCAAGGAAGGCCAACCTGCTGGACTCAATGTTTGGGTCCCCAGGGGGCCTGAGGGAGGCAGGCATCCTTCCATGCGGTCTGTGTGGTAAGGTGTTCACTGATGCCAACCGGCTCCGGCAGCACGAGGCCCAGCACGGTGTCACCAGCCTCCAGCTGGGCTACATCGACCTTCCTCCCCCGAGGCTGGGTGAGAATGGGCTACCCATCTCTGAAGACCCCGACGGCCCCCGAAAGAGGAGCCGGACCAGGAAGCAGGTGGCTTGTGAGATCTGCGGCAAGATCTTCCGTGATGTGTATCATCTCAACCGGCACAAGCTGTCCCACTCTGGGGAGAAGCCCTACTCCTGCCCTGTGTGTGGGCTGCGGTTCAAGAGAAAAGACCGCATGTCCTACCATGTGCGGTCCCATGATGGGTCCGTGGGCAAGCCTTACATCTGCCAGAGCTGTGGGAAAGGCTTCTCCAGGTGAGGAAAGGCCCCCTCTTCCTCCCCTGCTACACGTATCTTAGTCCTGAAAAGGCTCCTGCCAAGATCTGGGGGTGCGGGATTTGTGGGGGTCACTTGACCTTATAGAGCCATGCCAGGTTTGGGTAGAGTGTTTTAAGGGCCCTTATTTTGAGATGGTATGCCTGAGACCTGCTTTCCATTCCCTCAGGGAAGTTTTTTGACGCTAAGTGTGCCCTACTGTCTCTCCTGGGGCCGGATTCCTCAGCCAGAGCCACCGGACCTCACCATTCTTCTCCCAGGGCTCCCTTTGTGTTTCCGGCACCAGGCATGGGGCCCCCTCTGGGGGCGGGAGACTAGGCTCCTCCAGCGACTTCCCCGCTTGAATGGCTGCTGAGGGAGGGACTGGAACAAGTGCATCTGGGACTCCCTACACTCCTGAGGCACCAGATTCCCCAACACAGAACACTGGCCATCCTGATCAGTAGACTCCAGCTGTGCCTCTCACACCACCCTGGGATCATGGGACACAGAGCTGGTCACCCAGAGCTGCTGCTTAACACCAAAAGCTTTGATCTGCTCTGACCTGGTAGCTCTAGAGCCTAATGGGACCCACAGAGCCCCTTTATGTTCTCAGGACAGAAAAGACAGAAAGTTCTACAGGATCTCTATGTAGGTTCACTTTCTAGTTAGCCTGTTGGGGAACTGAGGACTTGTCTGGGAGCAAAGGGTGGTTTTGTTTTTCTCCTAAAAGGCCGGTTTTAACCTGGATTGGAGGACCTTGTGCGTGTGAACGCAGGGATGGAGAACTCCCTCAGAGGGCCCCAACCGGGAACCAGTCTTACCGGTCAGGCAGCCCCTGTCCACCTGCTCAGGCGGGCATCTGGCTTACCACCCAGCTGGGGACTTAAGGCTCCACTGCTGGCCTCTGGGGACTGAATTCCATCCGGGTGGCATTCATTGGCTGCCCGTGGCGGGAGAGGCTGGGGGAGGGGATTGCTGAGTTTCTAAGGGGCTTTAGTCTGGACAATGAATCACACATACCCCCTCCTGGAAAGGCTGCAGTGAGGCAGCTCTGTTTCATTCTACTGCCACCGCCTCTGGTCCTAGAAAACATTGAGTTTCTGGTGGGGGGAACTGAGGGGGTGGGGAGGCAAGATCAGAGACAAATGCCCACTTCTCTTCCTCCTCCAGAGAAAACCAGGGCAGAGAGGCCTGGGCCTGTGGAGCCAGAACTGGGTGGTGACTTTGTCTTTGTCATGCTGGGGTGGGGGAGAGGGAGTCCTCTCCAGCAGTGTGTGTGTGTGTGTGTGTGTGTGTGTGTGTACACACGTATGTATGTGTGCCTGTGTGGTGGGGTCTGGCCAAGTTTCTAAAGTCCCTCTTGGTTCTCTCTTTTCCAGGCCTGATCACTTGAACGGACATATCAAGCAGGTGCACACTTCTGAGCGGCCTCACAAGTGTCAGGTAGGGGCTGGGCCAGGGCAGAGATGGGCTGAAGGAGATGTTGCTGTTCTCACGGTCGCAGCCATGAGCCAGCTGCTGCGTGTGCCCGGGGCCCGGCTGACTGCCCACCGCTTTGCACACCTCCCTTCTGTTCCTCCACCCTCCCTCTGCTCTCCTCCTTTGTTCTTCCCCCAGGCCCCCTTCCCCCACAGCTGACGTTCCTTCTTCCTGGTTGCTTGGTCCTGGTTCCCACCCTGTCTTTGCCTTCACTCTCTTGCTTGGCTTTCCTCTCCTGGTGTTTGCCGGCTCCTTGGATGGTGGGCCGTATCGCACAGATGTGTTGGGCGACCCGGCACTGCGCTGGGCCTGGCTGTTGGTTTCCAGCAGTTTGTAGGGACTGCAGGTTTTTTTAAAAGGGCTCCTGGTGGTCCAGCCAACCACTCTTCCCCTTTTCTGACCTCAATTAGAGCTCCTCCCGGGTCTCCTCAGCTTAGGGCACAAGGCAGTGGGGGAGGTAGGAGGTAGGGAGTGGGTGGTCCCCTCTCCCACACTGGCACCTGTTTAACCCATCCTGAGCCAGGGTTTCTGGAGGACTGGAGAGTAAAGTGGGCTCCTTTTCTTTGAGCTCTTTGCAAAGTAGCAGGTAGGGAAGGCTGGACCAGATAGATTCTCACCCTTGGTTTACCTGCTTGAACAATATCTGGGGGCCCTGCTGGTACCCAGAAGATTGAGTTTCCTCTCCTGGCCACTGAGCCTTCCTGTGTGGATAGCGAACACACCTCTGTCTTCTCGGTTATCTCCCCTCTCCCATGCCAAGTTCCCACCAAGTGAGGGCGAGCCATGATTGTGGGGTATGCACTGCAGTCTCTGATAGGATAACCTGCTTCTCCTTATCATGTTGGTGGCAAGGGGAGGGGGTTCAGGGAGACCAGCAGGGAGGGATGAATGTGCCGTAAGTAGGGCAGAGCCCCTGGGGGTTAGGTGTGGACGGTGTTCATAGGTGCTGGGCTAGGCAGTCTCCCTGGAGGATGACCCAGGGTGGGCCTGCTGGGATCTGTCCTTGCCTTGCTGCCTTCTCGCTCTCTGTCTCTGATTCTCTCATCACAGAGCACATTCTGACTCAGGTAGTGTGCCGAGTAGCCCGGGCAGAATAGGAGGAGCCCAGAGGGCAGTGGGGGCAAGCCCAGTGGCCTGGGGGGGTAACCTGCACTCTCTGCCCTTTTTCCAGGTGTGGGTTGGGAGCAGCAGCGGCCTGCCGCCCCTGGAACCTCTTCCTAGCGACCTGCCATCATGGGACTTTGCCCAGCCTGCTTTGTGGAGGTCGTCCCATTCGGTTCCTGACACCGCCTTTTCCCTTTCTCTAAAAAAATCATTCCCAGCCCTTGAAAACCTGGGCCCAGCACACTCCAGCAACGCTCTCTTCTGCCCAGCCCCACCGGGATATCTGAGGCAGGGCTGGACCACCCCAGAGGGCAGCAGGGCCTTTACCCAGTGGCCTGTTGGCTAGCCTGGGCCTTCCTGGAGAGGGTTGACAGTGGAAGGGAACAGGAGTGGCATTTGGCCTGAGACCCCTGCTTTTGGGAGAGGCTAGCAGGGTGGTTCCTGCCCAGCATGCCCAGCTCCTCCCTGGGTGACTTGGAGTCTTTCCCATCTCAGAGCCCCCAAATGGGGGTAGCAAGGAGCACCTTTCTGGAACCCCCTGTAGCATCCGAGTTTCTCTCTGGGCTCTCTTGCCTTTTCCCCCCTTTCACAGGTGGCACCCCTGGGCATCTGTCCTTGCCTAGGTGATTTTGGAGGTTGGTGCCTTCCTGGGAACTAGCCACCAGCTTATCTGCTTCCCTTCCCCTGGCATCACTTCCCATAGGCCTGGGGTTTCTAGACTGGGGCCTGGTCACCCCTTTCCCCACTCCGGGAGTGAGTCGGCCTCCAGAGAAGACTGGCACAATTCCAACTAGAGTCAACCCATGCTGCCCTCTGCCCTTCCCACTCAGATCTAGATCCTGCTTTCATTTCTGCTAGTGAAGTAGACTTTTGTGTTTTTGAGATTTATTAGCAGGTCTGCTCAGGAACCAAACTAATGAGTAGCTTTATATTGGGCCACCCCAATATATGGCTTTGGGGGGTGAAAAAGCAGATGTAGACCCCCTCCCTTGGATCCCATTGGTGTGCCCTTTAGCACCCCACAGACTCTGCGGGGTGAACAGGAGTGATGATAAAATTTTTCATTCTAACATTTGAGGCTTTGTGTGTTTTGTCCTTGGTCTGTGTCATAACACTGACATCACTGTCCCTTGGTGTACAAATGCGCTCCTGCCCTGCCCCTCCCAACATATACTCTCACAGACCTGCTGGCCCCTCCTCCAGCCCTATAGCCACAATTCCCCTAACAGGGACCCAGCAGGTGAAGACATGCTGGCTCTCGTGCTCTGGGCTGGCCAGCCAGGTGTGCCTGGGCTTGGTTAAACAGCAGGGGCATCTGTTGGCATGGTGTAGGGATGCTGAAAACATAAGAGGTGAAGAGATGGCTCTCTGAGAGTTCATTCCTTGGGTTCCCCACTGCTAGGCACAGTCCGTATTGCTCATCCCCTCCTGATGCCAGAGAGAATGAAAGAGGCCAGTTACAGAGACTAGTGCCATAGCTTAAGTAGAAAGGCCATCTGAATGTAGGGGCAGGAAGCCTCAGGCTTGACAGTGGCATGTCTCTTTGGGGCTTGGCCTGAGTGTCCTTAACTGGCCCAGATGCCCCAGGTACTGCTGGATTTATGAGCTTAGTGGGCTGGGACATTTCCCCCACGTGGAGTTCAACCTGAAGCTGAGAGGCTGGAGCAGCTCAGACCTCCCTAGCTTCCACGGGCTCCACTTCTTGGGGGCTGGTTAGAGAAGGAATGCCTTGAGATGGGCATATGCTCGAGAAGAAGGGGGCCAAAGAGCCCAGAGAGCTGAACCTTCATGCATTGCCCTTAGAGTTTTCCAGGGCTGTGGGAGAAAGCTGCTCGAGACTACCCCTGAGGCTGCCTGAGTTCAAGGGCTACTAAGGGTGGGGGTGTGCACTAATGCCCTTGGTACCACTTGGGCCCCATTCCCAAGCTGCTCAATCCTTAGGAAGAAAAGCTTTAGGAAGTCTGGGAAGGGAGCAGGACTGGGGTTCAGTGTTGAGTGGTGATGACTCACACTCAGGGTGCCTGGGCCAGGACCTGGCAGGCATGGCCCTTAACTACAGCAGGCTGTCTAAGCACAGGGCTGTGGGCCTGGCAGCTCTTCTGAGTGCCACAGGCAGTCAAAGCATTCTGCCTCTGGCTCACTCTCTTCCCATCAGTGTCCCTCTGTCTTCTCCCTGTCTCTAGGACAAAGAATGCTCTTCTCCTGACACCTCAGCATGGAAGTTCTGGATGTTCCCTTTGAGATCTGTCTCCCTCCGCCCCTTCTCTCCTGGGTTGTGTGACCAGGCTCTTTCATGTTCTGTGTTGTCTGAACTTCTGCTGTGCCTAGACTTTGGACTTTCACAGGCTCCCCAGAAAACCTGGGGACTGCAGCAACAGAGGGTCAATCCCGGCACAGAGAAGCCAACAATCACTTCAGCTTGGCTTTGAACACAGGGAAAGTGTTTGTCATGTTTGTGTTTTTTCCCCCAGCAGCAGATTTACATTCCTAATTCTGTTTGCTCAGGCGAAAGTTAGCTTTCATTCCTTGAGAGATAATCAATGGAGGACAGGGTGGGGGAAGCCAGCCCCGTCTGGGATTTTAATTTTGCTTAGCTAATCCCCAAATGGATAAGCCATTAGTGGATAATTGAAGTTTGGCTGTCCATCATCTTTAGGTAGCAAAGCATGACAAGCAAAGCCTTTAGAGGACAGATCCCAAAAGAAGGTTGGCAAGAGAAACAAGGCATCTCTTTCCTATCCCTCTTGTGGCTCCCTCTCCCAGAGACTGTGGAAGACAAAATCCTCAATGTGCTTTCAGCCCCTGAGTAGCTGGGACTACAGGCGCCCACCACCATGCCTGGCTAATTTTTTTGTATTTTTAGTAGAGACGGGGTTTCACCATATTGGCCAGGCTGGTCTCAAACTTCTGACATTGTGATCCACCCGCCTCGGCCTCCCAAAGTGTTGGGATTACAGGTGTGAGCCACCGCGCCCGGCCTCAGCCCTGTTTTCTTACACCTGATCCATGTTGGTTCCTTTGAGTTCTGAGGCGTAGAACACACCCTCTCTCACCATTGGAGGGGTGGTCTTTGGGTCGCTGCCTGGCAAAGCTAGCTCTTGTCCCCAAATAAACCAACAGGTGCACCTCTCTTTCCTGGGGGTGTTTATGCAGCCCCTGCCCTGGTTTAGAGACTGCTGGGCTGTGTAGAGGTTCGGAGTTTTTTTCTGCTACTGTGGCCTGTCACTGGGTCATGAGGTCCCTGGCTGAGGTGGTGCCCACCTGTGGCCATGAGAGCAAGCATCCATGGTGCTTTCTGACTTACCTACATGCTGGAATTTCCTTGCACAAATCTGTTCACCTTTCCCTTTTGGGAGTCCTGGCTGCCAAGTACTGTACACTGTGTTATAAAGTATGAGCACCTTTCACTCAGCAGAAGCTCCCTCTCCTGAATCTGGAGATGGTAAGAGCACAGGCTCTGGGACTGGTTCTTAGTCCAGCTGTCTCATATCCTCTCAGGGCCTCCACTGGCCCAGCTGTAAACTGGGAGAGATCAGAATCCCCCAGGGTGGCCAGGAGGATTGGTAAAGTACTGGCCTGGGTGTGGTGGGGGTGGGTGTGCTAGACTTTCTTTAGTAGCTGAGTCTTGTATTCTAAGCACGTTCACCTTCTAAAGGTTTCCTCATTTATGATATGAATACACTGAATATATAAAACAGATAAAAGCAGTATGTCATTGCTACAAATTCAGTTCAAATGTATAACGTATACTTAAAAAGACAACGACAGAAGAGCTAGGTAGGCTGTGCTAACGTACACAGATATTTGGGACTGGGGTAGTAAACAGTGGTGTATTCTACCTTAACAGCATTGCGTGTGTTTGTTTCTTGCTATGGCTGTACAGTAAGGAGATAGTTAGATGTCTGTATGTGGTGACAGTGTTCAGCCACTTACCTTGAGCTCTCAGGTTCTCAGGATGTGCTTCTGTTAAAGAGAGATGGCAGAGGCAGTTCCGTTCTAGCACAAGGTAATGGGGTGGTCTTCAGTGGGTTACCATTTGACCTGTGACGCAAAGGTGAATGTTGCTTTCTCTTACAGTTCTAAAACAGTAAACACACACACAGAAAAAAGAAATGAGTCAAAATTGACTAGAACCCATGAAACACCTCCCTGGAACCAAAATAGCTTGAAAGCCAATGGATTCAGCTCTTCTCAGGGCTTTCACAATATTCTGTGACCCCCACGGCTGGAATGCCTTTGCAAGCTCCAGCTGAGGAAGGGATGTTGTGAGGAGACTGATCACTGGTACTAAGTCAGGTCTTCAGGTACAGGAAATGCCTGCCAACCTGGGTCCTCCTTCCAGGGTGCTGGTTCTGACCTTCAGCTCCTGACTCATCCGATCCGGGGGCCTGGCTGTGAGTTGGTGCTCAGCTCACACCACAGCTTTCCAAAGGCACGCTGTCTTGGAGGGTGATCACACAGCTTGCCTTGGAGGGCTGCTGTCAGGATGGGTTGCCTGAGATAAGTGCCTCTAAAAGGCTGAGCACCATGCCTGCTTGGCACACAATGAATGCTTAATCAATACAGGGTAGTATCATTATCCTTGCTGTCACCAGCACTTCCCCAGCTTAACGTTTCACAAATGCCTTTTTTTTTTTTTTTTTTTGAGACGGAGTCTTGCTCTGTTGCCCAGGCTGGAGTGCAGTGGTGTGATCTTGGCTCATTGCAAGCTCTGCCTCCCGGGTTTATGCCATTCTCCCGCCTCAGCCTCCCGAATAGCTGGGACTACAGGCGCCCGCCACCATGCCTGGCTAATTTTTTTGTGTTTTTAGTAGCGACTGGGTTTCACCGTGTTAGCCAGGATGGTCTTGATCTCCTGACTTCGTGATCTGCCCGCCTCAGCCTCCCAAAGTGCTGGGATTACGGGCGTGAGCCACCGCACCTGGATTTTTTTTTTTTTTTTGAGAGGAAGTCTTGCCTTGTTGCCCAGGCTGGAGTGCAGTGGCACGATCTTGGCTCACTGCAACCTCTGCCTCCCAGGTTCAAGTGATTCTCCTGCCTCAGCCTCCCAAGTAGCTGGGATTACAGGAGTCTGCCACCACGCCCGGCTAATTTTTTGTATTTTTAATAGAGACGGGGTTTCACCATGTTGGCCAGGCTGGTCTTGAACTCCTGACCTCAGGTGATCCACCCGTCTTGGCCTCCCAAAGTGCTGGGATTATAAGCGTGAGCCACCGCACCCGGCCCACAGAAACTTTTGAAGCCTCCGGCGCTTGTTCTGTCTGCTAATTCTCACATCGTCAGAATTGCCACTATCATTTAATGGGCTGCTTTTTCAATTCAAACTCACGAAAATATTACGAAGAATTATCTCTGCACTTTGTCCTGCCTTTCCTTTCCATTTCCCTGGCCAAGACTAATGTCACTTTTGAATAAAATGAATAAATATAATTCTTTATATAAAACTAGGGGAAACCCAGGGATAGAGAACAGGAAGGCTGGTTTATATGCCAATAACTCATCTGTAAATTCATGTAAATGTAATTCTGTGCATTATAGCTAATGCACCTAAAGTCAATTCTCAATGTCTAAGGATGAGCAAATGTGTAACTCTTCATTGTGTAGAGGGGTATAGAGCTTAGCTTGCCGTGTCCTGGGCACATTTCCCGTAGTCATTTAGTTAGTACCAGTGATTCCCACTCAAGTGTCCCATAAGGAGGCACCATGGGAAATAAGAGCAGCCTCTTGGCATTCTGGGTAGGGAGCCTGAGCCAAACTTTAAAGCTGTCTTTATAAAGGGAGGTCATGTGATGGCCAGAAATTGCCTTTGCTTCATGGTGCACTTGGTGGGGAGTCAGGTGTGGGGTGCTGGGTTTCACATCATCCCATTTTCTTTTCTGCCTTCAGACCTGCAATGCTTCTTTTGCCACCCGAGACCGTCTGCGCTCCCACCTGGCCTGTCATGAAGACAAGGTGCCCTGCCAGGTGTGTGGAAAGTACTTGCGGGCAGCATACATGGCAGACCACCTGAAGAAGCACAGCGAGGGGCCCAGCAACTTCTGCAGTATCTGTAACCGAGGTAATCTGCCCACTGTTTCCTCACTTCCAGAGGATAGGCCTGACCGTGTATGGGAGGCCTAGGGGTGTCTCAATCACCCTGCCTCAGACTCCACTCTTTGCACAGCCGTCCCCCACTTCCCACTGAATGATAAACACCTTCATCACCTAGCTAGCTATTTGCTACCTCTTCCTTCCCAAGAAGCTTGGGGTGCTTAGAATGGGAAGTTCCAGGAGACCAGTAGGTCAAAACAGGAGAGGTTCTTCCCAAGCTTGGGCCCATAACTCTAACCTGCTACCCAGATGGCAGGATGGATGCATTTTGCAGACACCACTGAACCACTGAGGTTGGTGGGGGAGTTCGTAGGTCCCACAGTGGGAGAAAAAGAGGTTGGTCCGGTTTGAGAGCTTTTGCTGGTTGATTCACTGGCATATGAAATTCAGCAGCCAGGGAAGGAGGTAGAGTCTGGAGATAAACAAGGAGCAGACACTTTCTAGCACAAGTGGTCAGAAGAGAGCCCAAACTCAGGTAGATTGTGGCCTTGAGAGAGGAAAGTGGAAGGTGCTCTGAGCAGGGCAGCATGCTTGAGGACAAGGTGGGCCTAAGTAGTGTCTAACTCTGTGGCAGTGGTGTTGTGTTGGGTGAAGTCAAGCCTGTCCCCAAGGTTCTGCCGGGTCTAGTTGACTGTTGGAAGTGCTAGATGTTTGTGTTTTGCAAGCACAGCATCAGTAGAGGCTTGCACTGTGTCTGTGCTAAAGGAGGTTGGAGCAGCTATCTGTGAACGTGAGGATGCTTCTGCATGGTGTGCTTTGCTTTGGCCAGTGGGGAGCACTGGGATGTCCTTATCTCCTGGGGCATTCTTGCTTGTCCCAATGCTTCTGAAAGCCTGCTTAGTGGGTTGAGCACTGAACCAGGAGTCAAAAGACCCAGGGTTTAGTCCCAGCTTCTCACTAGGTGGCCTCGAGTTCTCTCATTCCCTCTCTAAGCTTGAGTTTCTTCATCTCTCAAATGGGGTTAAGAATAGCCCCATTTCGCACCTCACAGGGCTGTTAAGAGGATCCCAGGAGACAAGATAGGTGAAAAGAGCTGCACACTTGGGAGACTCTATCCTTGCACTTGGTAACAATGTTGGGAAAGACATGCTTGTTGACACTCTGGGTTGGACCAGGCACAACACTCCTGCAGGCCTTGGTGGAATCGTTGGGTGCCTGTGCTGTGTTCATGTGCCCTGAGGTCCATGGTGGAAGCAGATTGCTGAGTAGCTGGGTGTTCTTGGTGTCCTGGAACTGGGTCCCTCCTTGCAGCTTCACACCTGGGGTTTGTACCACCAGGACACCTGCTGTGAAAGCAGGGAAGTAGTAGTGAAGGTCTCTTAAGCTGTCTGTTCTGTTTTCTGACATGTCAGTAGAGCCCATTTCTGACAGGAGCTTCCTCCAGGTTGCAAGCGGTGGGCTTGCGCATGCAGGGAGATTTATCAGGCTGTGGCTGACCATCTTGACTGGGGCTGCCCCAGCCCTAGAAATAATATCGTTTCTTGTCTTGCTTCATCCTAACCTGGCTTCCTGACAGCTCCCCCAGATAACTCAAAACCTGCTGTAACATGCTGTTAGCAGGCATTTTGTCAAGTTTTCAATATGGAAGTTCCCAGACCAAGAACTGGGGTCAGAGACCAGAGGCTGAAAACTGCTGAGTGGAGAAGGGTGCTCATGATAAAACTCAGAAAGCCCAGACCAGATGGTGGAGTAGGGCAGGAACTGGACAGGAGACCCAGGGCTACAGCCCTTGAAGCCCAGCTCTGGAGGAGAGAAAAACTGAGAGCAGCAGGGACAGTGGGAAAGTTGGCCCAGTTAGGAAGCAGCTGATGTGGCAAAGCCAACAACTATTGTACATCAGGATTTATTTTCCAAGGGCTGGTAAAGAGAACTTGGGCAACAGCCATAAGCTACATGACAGGAATGGAGAATCCAGAAGAGTAAACCAGAGTCTACTTTTTCTCAGAAAAGCCAAGACTGGGTCTGGATCACAGGCCAAACATCTCTGGGTCCCAGAGCCAGAGCGGGAAGTCCCTTTCCTGCAAGAAGACTAAAGAAGGTGCTGGTCCAACCCATGCTGGGTACTCAGAAGGAAGAGAAAACAATTGCAGTTTTTATCAGAAGAGAAGGAGCAGGATTCTACTCCTGGACTCATTCCTTGGGCAGAAATAGGAAGAGACAAAAAAAAAAAAAAAAAAAAATAGGAAGAGGATAAAGTTCTTTCTGAGCACCAAAAACATTGAGACATTGGAATCAAAATGCAGAGAGCTTTGTGTCCTCCTTTGCCCTGCTGCTACCAAGCCTATACCTACAGGAGGGGTTGCACGAATAAATGAATGTTCTTATCTCTGCATGTGTTCAAACAAAGGCTGAATGTCAGAACAGTTAAGATTGAATCAGGTGAACTTCCAGGTGCTCTCAGATCCTTCAATCCCAACAATTCTTCAACAGTTGACTTAAGTATCTACCTATAGATCTGTCTTTTTCGGTTTTTGCCACAAAAATGACTCCTGGCTGTGAAGAATGGCAAAGAGGAAAGGCAGCCTGACTCCTGCAGCCTCACACGTGAGTCAGATGCAAGTTGATGAGACAGATGACTCTGGCTTTGTCATAAAGACATACCAGGATGTGTATGATACTATTTGTAGAGGAAGATCATTTGCAGTGGAGGGAGTATTATGGCTAGAAAAGCTTGTTCCCACATTTTTGAGTTGAGGAAATCAGTTGAGTTGAACAGTGGAAAAGGGAGAAGGCCCTGGCTGATCACCATGATTTTCTTCCTTTAAAGTTTCTGTAGCAGGATCTTTGTATATATGCCTATGTGCTGGTATGGTGAAGAGGAATAGATTATCAGGAATCTGCCTTTGACAGAGACATTTGAATGCAAACATCATTGCTTGAAAGGTAGAGGAAGCCTTCTCCCCAGTCAGAGGTAAGCACACAAGTGGATGGATGCAGGGAACCTGCTGTTCCCCTGGACTCACATCAAGCTATGTAGGCCCACTCCAACACAGTGCAGTTGGGAATGGCCCCTTCAGGGTTTGGACAAGGAGAAAGCAGTCCCCAACCCCTGCATGGATGTGGAACCTGCCAAAGGATGATTTGCTTCTGGAGTGCCAAGTGCAGGCACACCAGGCAAGAAAATGCAACTGAGGAGCAATGGCCTTTTGCTAATAACACCATTGTCTCTGGAGTGAAAGGGCCGGTGGCTTGCTGGTTGTAGTGGCAGTCATATGTGTGCTCAGCGTCTCCATTGCGTGGATGGCTGGATCAAGCTGCCTCTTTGGCTCTTGATTAATCAATGGTGAATGGGTGGGTAAGTTTAGAATTCCGGCTAAATATGTCTGGCTTCAAAGACATATTCTGCTCAGAAGCTCAGCTTCTGTTTCATCCTAACACTTGGCTGCTGAGTTGCTCTGTGTTTAAATTCTAGGCTTTAAGTGGCAGCTGTGGATCCACTCCTACCACCCCGCCATGTGGTTTTGCTATAGATAGTACAGTCTGCAGCTGGGGTAAAGTCAAGAAGACTCAGCCACGTGTTTCTCAGACTGTTTTTCAGGGAAACTCAGCAAGACAGTTTCGCTCTTGTTGCCCATACTGGAGTGCAATGGTGCGATCTTGGCTCACCACAACCTCTACCTCCTGGGTTCAAGTGATTCTCCTTCCTCAGCCTCCCTAGTAGCTAAGATTAGAGGCATGCACTACCACACTGGCTAATTTTGTATTTTTAGTAGAGACAGGGTTTCTCCATGTTGGTCAGGCTGGTATGGAACTCCCGACCTCAGGTGATCTGCCCGCCTCGGCCTCCCAAAGTGCTGGGATTACAGGCGTGAGCCACTGCGCCCAGCCAAACTCAGCAAGTTTTTATTGAGCATCTGCTGTGTTCTCTTGGTATAGCTCTCCCAGTAAGGAGTAAACATAATTCCTGGTGCTCTCCCGCTCCTTTCTGTCCCCTTTTGATTGCAGCGGACCTACTCTGGTTCATCACGGGGAGAGAGCTTCATGCTATTTTAGAGACCCCACAAGGGATTAAAAAACTAAGGAAAGGCCGGGCACAGTGGCTCATGCCTGTAATCCCAGCACTTTGGGAGGCCGAGGCGGGCGGATCACGAAGTCAGGAGATCCGAGACCATCCTGGCTAACATGGTGAAACCCCGTCTTTACTAAAAATACAAAAAAAATTAGCCGGGTATGGTGGCGGGCGCCTGTAGTCTCAGCTACCAGGGAGGCTGAGGCAGGAGAATGGCATGAACCCAGGAGGCAGAGCTTGCAGTGAGCTGAGATGGTGCCACTGCACTCCAGCCTCAGCGAGAGCGAGACTCTGTCTCAAAAAAAAAAACAAAGGAAAAAATTACCTTCTAAAGTGGTATCATCATATTATCAGAAAGTTCTGATATCTTGTACTGATTGGTGGGAGCCAATGTCTCCTGGTTCTGCTTTGTTTTAGGGGACTCTACAGTACCACCCCAAGGGGCAGGGCTAACAGCCTCTTTCCCATTAGCCTTGTCTGCTCACTCCTGACTACAGCCTCCCTCTTAGGGATGGGACCCTCTTACACCAGTCTATACCCATGATCAGCCTCAGGCAGACCACTGCGGTCATAGCACAGGACAACTTGCTCTACCAGGCAGGGCAGGACACCAGCACCTGGTCTAGACAGATCTTTGAAGTAGCTGTATTGGGAAAGGAAGGAAAATTGGCCCAATCCCACATTTCCCTTCAGAACCACTAACTGCTGCTGTCAGAAGAGAACTTGTTAAATAAAGTTCCCACAGGCCAGCTCTGTTTTTCCAGCAGCTTCCATTCTAACATACCATTATGGTAGAAAAATACATGAGTGTAAATGGTAATAATGAAACCTATTGTAAAAGTCCACTGGATATTTCTAGGGCTCAGGGCTAAGACACAGGAACCAATTAACCCATTTATGCTGGAGGTTACAAACTTTTTTGTGAAAAATCAGACTTTAGCGATGATCTTGAGCAGTAGGATATAAATAATTCCTACAAGGTTAGCGTCCCAATAATGGAACATCAGGCATAAGTGGGTTAAAGCGTCTGCCCAGTAGCTAAGGGCCAAGTTCTGGTGGCACATGATCCTGGGGTTGGAGTCCAGGCTCTGCCACTCAGTAGTGTACGTGTGACCAGGTTACTTAACCTCACCAAGCCTCTTTTTTTTTTGAGACGGAGTCTTGCTTTGTTGCCCAGGCTGGAGTGCAGTGGCGTGATCTTGGCTTACAGGTGCCTGCCACCACACCCAGCTAATTTTTTATATTTTTAGTAGAGACGGGGTTTCACCGTGTTAGCCAGGATGGTCTCGATCTCCTGACCTCGTGATCTGCCCACCTCAGCCTCCCTAACCACACAAAGCCTTTTATTTCTTTATCTGTAAAATGGGTATAATAGTAATCTGTAGCACAAAGGGTGTTGGGCAAATTCTGTAGAATAGTGCATGCAGTGTGCTGGGCCCTGGTGTGCCATCAGCACTTGCTAAAGGTGAACCTTTATTACAGTTTCAGCAGCATTCAAAATGCCATGCCAATTCAGACTCTCTTAAAACAAATCTCGTGCAGACATTACACGGTACTCTTCAGCCTCTGACCCTTTACCCTTTAGCAGTGGATCTCACTGTTATCCTGTGACTGTGTAATTTTGAAAGTGAATGGGAACACCTGATAATGAGTCAACCCGATCTGAAGTGGATTAAAGGGACACTGTCAGGGTGCTGGCACCCTAAGTGGGCCTTATACTAAAAAGCTTCAGTTCCTGCTAAAAGCACCTTCTGATCCTTGACTACAGTGGGGTTTGATGGCATACCTCCTTCCTGTGAAACCCAAGTCAAAATCCTTTTATCAGCCTGCCTGATTCTGTATCCTTGGACGCATGGCTGCTATGGAAGTTGGCCCAAGATCTGTTCATCCCAGCCTGAGATATCTCGTGGCTCAGACTGACCGAAGCATCTGGGAGGTGGGCTGGAACAGTCCCAAGAAGGCCGGATTGTCCTCCCCCAAAATAAAGACAGAGATCATCCCTGTTTCTTCTCCTGTATGCAAACCTGGTGGATGCTCCAAAATCGAACCAAAACACTACCATGAATAAGAGATGACTGCACTCCTCTGACACAACTTCCTATTTTTGTCTTTGTTCTTCAAAAGGTCTAAACAGTTACTAAATCCTGTTATGCTGAAGGTGGGGAAGTTAGAAAAATAGAACATCTCCTGACAGGTAGAAGACGGGATCCTTGGAGGCGTTCCTTTGGGATTTCATTTTACCTCCATCTCGTTTGTTGTCCAGTTTCCTTTTACAAGGATTAAGCAGGCATCCTGCTGGCTAGAATCCTGTGGCTTCCCTGGAGCCCCAAATTCTTGTCTAACCACATTTCTAGTCATGGTTCCTACAGGAGACATCCACTCAAACCACCTGTTACTGAGGCACCAAGCAACCCTAGAGGCAGTTGGCCTCTGGCCCTAGCAGGAGCAGGATCTCAGGCCATTCCATCAGGCGGCCAGCCTCGGCCCCTCACTGCAGCCTTGCAGAGTGGGCTCTGCAGAGAAGCCAATTTGTGGACAGTGCCACCCTCCATCGTGAGTCACATGGCTCATGTGGTTGCAGCCATTTTTGAGCCAGGAGGGGGCCCCTTCTAGGTGCAGCTGACCTGGGAATGCTAGCCAGAGCGGCCAGAGGAGAGGAGTGGGGGAAGGAGAGAGGTATCTCTTGCTGGCCGCGGGATCTCATCTCCTTTTGTCTTGTTTAGGTTTCTCCTCTGCCTCCTACTTAAAGGTCCATGTTAAAACCCACCACGGTGTTCCCCTTCCCCAGGTCTCCAGGCACCAGGAGCCCATCCTGAATGGGGGAGCAGCGTTCCACTGCGCCAGGACCTATGGCAACAAAGGCAAGCGATCCCTTGCTCTGCACTTTGCTTCTCCGCGCAGACTGTGTTGTGGGGGCGCTGGGCTGGGTGTGGGGAGGCGGGAAGGCTGCCAGTTTTCTGGCTGCCTTGAGGAGACTCAGAGATCTGAGTGGCAGTGGCCTCCAGGACAAAAGTCACAGTGGGTATCTCACTCCAGGGCAGTGAGTGAGGCTTTAGGGCACTGCCGAGATCCAGCCTCCGCCTCCTCTTCCCCAGCCCTCCTCCCTTCCTCCTGGCCAGCCCCCACTGTCTGGAGCCCTGCAGGGATGCCCCGGGCCCTGGGCAGAAGAAGAACCCTGCATGATGAGTCACTATGGGCCTGTCACTGCCTGCTGCCCTTTAGGATGGTGTGGAGCTGCGACTGAATGCTTTCTCCTCTTTTGACCCAGTGGGCCGGTGGGAGCCAATGTCTGGCTTCTCTCACAATAGGGGTGGTTGGTTACTGTGAGTGGCCCTTTCTGGAGAGCCTCTGGCTATGGTTGTGAGATGCATGGCAATAATGAGCTATCTGACTCCTCTGACTTGGGAGTTGGTTTGCAGAAAGCTCCCCAGGCCCACCTTCACTTGTTGATTTAGGTTGTTTTGTGGTATGTCACATTGTTGTTGCCTTGGGGATGAGGCCAGGGGCTTGGCAGATGGTAGAAACAGCAGAGATGGCATGCTCCATGCTCCCATCACAGACCTCCCTTCCCGGCATGGCTCTCTGGACCCAGGCAGGAAGCTGCTGATTGGTGGAGGACTCCAGTGTGGGCCGGGCAAGGCAGAGCAGCCAGGGTTGTCTCTTGGCCCAGCTTGTCTGGGGCCTAAGGTGGGGACACCCAGCCGACTGAGTAGTATAGAGTTGCTTTCAATCCCTGTGCTTTGGCTGCTTGGCCCTGGAAAGGTTTTGGCAGAAGGAAGGCGGTAAGGACAGGGCTCATGTTTGCAGCATTAGGAAAAGGATTGGCTTCTGTCTGAGCCATTGATGGGGTCTACCCAGGTTGAGGACCTAATGGCTCTGGTTTTGCCTGTCTTGCTAGGGTGCAGCTAGTCTGGTGCAGGAGGCGAGGCTACTATTACACTGGCTCGGCATCATCAGAATACCAATTTTACCCCCAGAGGCACCCAAAAGAGCGCCTAGGAGTTGGGGGTCTTTGAGTTGTTCTGGGCAGCTATAGCAGAGTTGCCCTCTCTGTATCCCTTCCTTGAAGCAGGCTGAGATGACGGTGAGCAGTACATGTGCAGCTGCATGAAGAGTCCACAGCAAGGGAGGCTGGCAGCCCTAGGGCCCTGCCGTTTCACCCCTGTAGGCACTCCAGGCTCCCAGACTGACCAGCTGACCCTCCGTGGGTTCTGCCAGGGCAGTGGCTGGCTAACGGCTGCCCTCCACAGGTCTGTGAGCTGGCCCCTCATGACCCCTCCAGGAGGGGGCATCTCCAGAGCCTGGCCTCATCACTCTCCTATATTTTGTTTTTTCGTAGAAGGCCAGAAATGCTCACATCAGGATCCGATTGAGAGCTCTGACTCCTATGGTGACCTCTCAGATGCCAGTGACCTGAAGACGCCGGAGAAGCAGAGTGCCAATGGCTCTTTCTCCTGCGACATGGCAGTCCCCAAAAATAAAATGGAGTCTGATGGGGAGAAGAAGTACCCATGCCCTGAATGTGGGAGCTTCTTCCGCTCTAAGTCCTACTTGAACAAACACATCCAGAAGGTGCATGTCCGGGCTCTCGGGGGCCCCCTGGGGGACCTGGGCCCTGCCCTTGGCTCACCTTTCTCTCCTCAGCAGAACATGTCTCTCCTCGAGTCCTTTGGGTTTCAGATTGTTCAGTCGGCATTTGCATCATCTTTAGTAGATCCTGAGGTTGACCAGCAACCCATGGGGCCTGAAGGGAAATGAGGCAGCTGCTGTGTCCCCACAGAAACAGCCATTTGGGGACTGCTGGGAAATGCTGTGAATGCGGAGGGAAGTGATGTTTGGGTTCTGTAGCTGAGAGATTTTTATTCATTTTTAACTGCCCCCCAACCCCACTCCAACTCCTTCTCTACCACCCATTCTCCCAATGGTCTTTAGAAATAGATTTTCATCTGATATTCTGCAGAAATATCAATGAGACTTGGTATGGGACAGGAGCAGAAAACACTACATAGGCCTCCAAGGCAAAACCAGTCCCAGTTTCTCTAATGGGAAGAAGCTGGAATTCCTGGTGCTGAATTCTTAGTGACCCCAATCCTATACCCAAATCTATGATATTCTGGGACCTCAGTGATTTTGGTCCCCTCCCACTTCTCTAGTTCGTCATCCTCCCTTCCCATATCCTTCAAAAGAACCACACTAGGGTCTCCACCCACTTATACAATGTGGATGCCCAACTGTTTTTAAGGAAGCCAGAAGCATCCTATGGACCATGGGGTGAGTGTCCTCCAAGAGCCCCCTGAGCTCAGCCCTCTGCCTGGAGGGCTCCAGACCTTCCTGAGCCCTGCTTGGAGGCGAGCATTTTCACTGCTAGGACAAGCTCAGCCATTGAGGACACCCCCACCCCAAATTTCAGTTCTTACGTGATTTTAACCATTCAACATGCTGTTGGGTTTTAATTCTCTAATTATTATTATTGTTATTATTTTTTAGGACCAGTTGTAGTGAATTGCTACTGAAAGCTATCCCAGGTGATACAGAGCTCTTTGTAAACCGCAGTCACACATTAGGGTTAGTATTAAACTTTGTTTAGATGTACCATAATTAACTTGGCTAGTTGATTGTTTGAAGTCTATGGAAGAAATAGTTTTATGCAAAATTAAAAAAAATGCCAGTCTGGTCAGGGAAGTAGGGGGTTTCAATGCTGTTGGGAACCAGGAAGGTGGGACAGCCAACAGGTAGGGACATTGTGTACCTCAGTTGTGTCACATGTGAGCAAGCCCAGGTTGACCTTGTGATGTGAATTGATCTGATCAGACTGTATTAAAAATGTTAGTACATTACTCTATCTGCTCCCTTGAGTCCAGTTTTTCAGCTGTGGGGGTCTTTGGGACCCAGAGGTGGGCAGTCCATACCCCAGCACCTGGGGTGGGAGTGGGATCCCAGGAGACCCCTTTTCCACTTCGTTGCACCAGTTCTACTGGGATTGACAGGTAGATGGTCCCACTGAAGACTTAGAATGCCAGAATTCACCCATGTGTTCAACAAATATCCACTGCTTGTCTTTACTGCTTGTGTGCCAGGCATGGTTTCATGCTCTTGGGATATGGTGGTGAACAAGACACCACTGTGAGGCTTAATGGGAGAGACAGACAACTTAAATATGAGTTCAGATAATGAGAAATACAAGGAGAAAAACTGGGCAAGGTGAGGGGACAGTGACAGCAGGAGGGTGAGTAGGGTGGACCAGGGAGGTGTGAAGCGGGGTTGGGGCTCTGGGAGGGAAGACTTATAGAGGGGATCTGACATGGCCTACCCAGCTAGCACCTGAGGAGGGATGTGGGCAGGGACTCCTCATGGCCAAGGGGCTCTAAGAAGCTCAGCAACCTGTCTCCCCCACCATGTTATCTACCTGATGTTAAGTAAAAGGTTGGTGCGCCGTTAATGGTGAATGTATGAAGAAAAGAGGGAAAGAACAATAAACAGGAGGCAAGAAGTAAGCACTATGGAAAATTAATGGGAATAAGAATGAGGAACAAGAGGGGACAGGCAGACTTAAGGCACCCTGGGCATCTTGAGAAATCTCAGAGAAGAGGGAAACCCCTAAAAGGATAGAGACAGCATTTAACTTCCAAGCAAGAAGAAAACAAACAATGGTAAAGGAGAGAAAAACTGACCTAGGGGAACAAACAGCACAAAAATTTTTAGACCCACATTGGTATCAGAATTACATTGTTTTTTGTTTTTTTTTGTTTTTTTGAGATGGAGTTTTGCTCTTGTTGCCCAGGCTGGAGTGCAGTGGTGTGATCTTGGCTCACTGCAACCTCTGCCTCCCAGGTCCAAGCAATTCTCCTGCCTCAGCCTCGTGAGTAACTGGAGTAACTGGATTAAAGGCATGCGCCACAACGCCTGGCTAATTTTTGTATTTTTAGTAGAGACAGGGTTTCACCACATTGGCCAGGCTGGTCTCGAACTCCTGACCTCAGGTGATTTGCCTGCCTTGGCCTCCCAAAGTGCTGGGATTACAGGCGTGAGCCACTGCACCCTGCCTAGAATTACATTGTTCTGGTGTAAAGGCAAAGACTCTCAGCTGAATTTTTAAAAGAGCAATTCTAAGCCATTTACACAAAATCCTTGGTAAGCTGCTGGGCTTTGTAGACTGTGTGGAATAGAGGCTTAGGCCATTAGATGTGAGTATCAAAGGAAAGGGTGACCCTAGAATGTGGAGGCCCTGTGGACACGTAGCTTTGTGACCACCACAGAATCTGGTCATACCCACCGAGTGTTAGAGAACCTGGCCTTGAACCAAGGACTTGACTGGGCCAGCCTGAGTTCCTGAACTCATTTTAGTTCTGCTCCCTGGAGACCTGTGAGCATGTCCATGGACAGGTAGGGACCACAGGTATTAGAAAGGAGCATCTGTCACATGGCAGGAGGGGAACAACACAGCAAGCAGGCTGTTGCATCTTCCAAAGCACTGCTCCCTTGGCAGCCTGAGCTTTGGGAGGCCAAGGCGGGAGGATCACTTGAGGCCAGGGGTTTGAGACCAGCCTGGGCCACATAGTAAGACTCCATCTCTACAAAAAATGAAGAACAGCTGCACCTGGTGGTGCCCGCTTGTAGTCCTAGCTACTCAGGAGGCTGAGGCAAGAGGATCGCTTGAGCCCAAGTGTTCAAGGTCACAGTGAGCTATGATCACGCCACTGCGTTCAAGCCTGGGTAATAGAGTGAGGCCCTAACTCTAAAAAAAAGAAAAAAAAAAAAAGAACCACCTGAGCTTTGGCTGTTCAGCTCCATCATCTGCTCTCTGCCAACCTTGGAGAAATCCCTAAATCTCTGAGCCTGTTTCCTGATCAGGTCTTTTGTGAAGACCAAAAGAAACCATCATCATGAGCTAATCCTCTGCACAACCTACAAGGTTGGTTTCATTATTCTATTATCAACCCCCTCTTGCAGATGAGGAAACAGGCTCAGAGGGATGGAGGAACTCCCCTGGGTCACATAGTAAGTGGAAGCGTCAGGATTCAAACTCAGGTCTGCCTTGTCCTCAGGCTTTACTCCTAAGCTCCCAGTGATAGTTTCTGGTTTTTTGTTTTTTGTTTTTTTTTTTTTTAGACAGTCTCACTCTGTCACCTAGGCTGTAGTGGTGCTATCTCGGCTCACCTCCACCTCCCAGGTTCTTCTGCCTCAGCCTCCCAAGTAGCTGGGATTACAGGCACACGCCACCACACCTGGCTAATTATTTTTTTGTATTTTTTGTAGAGACAGGGTTTCACCATATTGGTCAGGCTGGTCTCAAACTCCTGGCCTCAAGTGATCCGCCCGCCTTGACCTCCCAAAGTGCTGGGATTACAGGCGTGAGCCATGGTGCCTGGCTCACGAGTGCCTCTTGGAGGAAATTTCACAGCCATGCCCTCTCCTACCTTGAGTGACAATGATCAGCACTCACTCTAAAGGTACCTAAAACTTACCCAGAAGTATCACTAGTGTCTCACAAATCCCTCATGTCCATTGGAGGAGGAAGGCTGGCGGGATTCCCTCCAGTTTACATAATTTATGTGCCTGGCTGCTGAGCACCTGGCAGCAGTGTCTCCAGAATTCTACTCCTTACAAACCCTACCTCTCAGTCTCTGCCTACCCTACTCTGCACCTCTCCAAGAGTGGAGGGCGACTGGTAGATGGTGTGAAATGATTTTCACTGGGGGAAGGTAGGAGGAGGGCAGAATGATTAATGTCTGGATTTGTATCTCTTGCTAAACTGCTGTGAAAGGAAATACCAAATATTTAAGAGACTAATCCATCCTAACAAAACAAGTTTCCTTTAAGGACAGGGCAGTGCAGAGGTAGGAACCCCTGAAATAAAACTTCTTTGTATTGCTGTGAATGGGCATACCAAAAAAATAACTTATTTTTCCTTCAGGGAAGTCTTCTGCCCTCCAAAATCTGGCACCCTACCCCATGGCCAGTCCATACTAGGCAGAGGTCAGAGCCTGTGGCAGCAATGAAGAGGGACTTCAAGATTATTAACATCTCCCTCCCTCCTTCCAAGTCAAAATCTGTCCCCTGAAGCTGCTGAATGTTTTGGAGTCCATGTTAAGCAGCACAAACTCCATGAGCTGTGGGGCTTGTGTTTCATTTTTCAAAGCTTTTCTTTGGATGATGATAAACTATTGCTTATTTGTGAAGTTTCCTCTGCCTCTAAAATACTTATCTCTTGTCTAAGGAACTCTTTTTCAGAAGCTCAGTTCAGATTGCCCCTTGCCTACAAAGCTTTTCCTGCCCCCTCCACAAGACAGCTTATGTGTATTACATCACTACCATGTGCCAACCACCATGACAGGGGTCTTACATACATCAACAACCCTGTGCGGTAGGTACTATTTTATTCTCATGGAGTCCCAGAGAAGCAACTGCCAATGTCACATAGCTGTGAAGTGGCAGAGCCAGGACTTGAATTCGGAACTGTCTGACCAGGGAGCCCAGGACTCCATCATGATGGATGTGATACTTTGTGCCACCTCCCTGTTCTGCACATATTTCCACTATTGCATCATCTTTTTAGGGATCTATCTCCCCATATGAGACCAGATTTCTTTGCTAATGGGGATCAGGCAAAGATAATTCATCTCTGTATTCCCACTGCCTAGAATAATAGTTCCTGGCACTTGGCAGCCACTAATTCATTCAACAGATATTCTGAGTGTGCTAAGAGACACTTAATTCCTGTCCTCAAGGAGCTTTAGCATACAGTAAAGTAGCACAGGACATGGGACATACACAGAAAGAAGTGTCTATAACATAAGAGAGAATGAGGCATGGGAAGTGATGGAAAATACATCCTTTGGTGCTGTGGAGAAAAATGAGATGCCGTCCTGGTCTAAGATGCTGCCCAGGTGGCATTAGAGTAGGACCCTGGAGTACTAGGACTGGGACATGTAGGGAGGGGGGCAGGGTGCTCACAGGTGGACATGGGCAAACTTGCCCTTCAAGTCCAAATAACAGCTGACATTTGAAGTGACAAACCTCTTCATGTCACCAAGGGAGACAGAGGGCCCTTTCAGACTATGTAGAAGCTGCTGGAAAATGCTGGCCAGCCATCGGACTGTGAAGAGCCCCAGGGGCAGGATAGACCATGTTCTAACATGGAGGCCAGTTTGGTGGGAAGCATACTGAGGCTGGACACCAGGATGAACACAGGATAAAATGATGTTACCTGCCCTCACTCGAGGCTGCCTTTCCCAATAACACAGCCCCATACCTCACAACCCTCTTGCAAGCCCAGGGCCAGAGCTCAGGAGGAAAGGCCAAGCCAGATCACTGGGTGGGAACTCAGGAGAGGTGGACATCCCCATTACATGGGGCCCCTTTCCAGGGCTCACCCCACTCCAGGTCTTGAGAATATTTTAAAATGCTTTCAACTGTGTAAACAAACAAAAGGCACCTGAGAACCCCAAATAGGCCATGCCTATGAAAGCCATATTCCCTGCCCGTTTCACATTTCCTCAGACTGTTGTTTAATGTCAGCCTGAGCATCTGCCCTCCACACTTCCTGCTGTATGGGATCATCCTTCTCATTAACACTGAAGTTAGAATGGCTTTGGCCCATTCCATAAAGGGTGGGAGGCATCTCCTCCAACATCTCCAAACATGGTGAAACCCCGTCTCTACTAAAAATACAAATTAGCCAGGTGTGGTGGCACACGCCTGTAATCCCAGCTACTTGGGAGACTGAGGCAGGGGAATCACTTGAACCTGGGAGGCAGAGGTTACAGTGAGCTGGGATCATGCCATTGCACTCCATCCTGGGCGACAGAGTGAGACTCCGTCTCAAAAAAAAAAAAAAAAAGGTCCCTTCTCAAGCCAGGTGCAGTGGCACATGACTGTAGTCCCACCTACTCAGGAGGCTAAGGCAGGAGGATGGCTTAAGCCCAGTCCAGCCTGGGCAACATACCAAGTCCCTGTTTCTAAAAAAAAAATTTTTTTTAAATGGTCCCTCTCTCCACTGGCATCAGCCCAGACATGGAACCTAGGGCTTTTCCTTCATTTTTTTTCAAAATCAGTAGGTGCTCTGATGTTCACCCTGATTTGGGGACAACAGAGGCTAAGTCATAGCCAGCACATAAGACGCACTGACAGTCCAGTCCCTTCATATCTGCCACAGGGAACATCTCCCTGGTGAGGCTGTTCCTCAGTACCCTCAGCTGCCCTCAGGTGGCTGGTCATTCTCAATCTCCCCAGCCACCTGCCCTACTTCCTTGGCCCCCTCAATTCCTTCATCCTGGGCTTATCCCCATCGCCTCCCCAGAGACACACAATTCTCACTGCATTTTTCAGGGTACTTAGGTTTTTTTTGTTTTTTTTTTGAGACAGGGTCTCACTCTGTTACCCAGGCTGGAGTTGCATGGTGTGATCTCAAGTCACTGCAGCCTCAACGTCCTGGGTTCAAGTGATCCTCCTGCCTCCGCCCCCCAAATAGCTGGGACAACCACAGGTGTGCACTGTCACACCTGGCTAATTTCTAATTTCTTTCATTTTTGGTAGAGACAGGGTTTCGCCATGTTGCCTAGGCTGGTCTTGAACTCCTGAGCTCAAGTGATCTGCTCACCTTGGCCTCCCAAAGTGCTGGGATTACAGGTGTGGGCCACTGTGCCCAGTTAAGATCTTTCTTTTTCTAATTATCAACTATGTTGAGTGGGGATAAGGAGGAACAGGGATTCACCCTTCACGTCCAAACAGATTGTCAAGGTATTTCCTGAAAAAAGACACTTTCCTAAGAGGAATACTGCAGCCAGCTTTTTAGATAGCAATCTTTTTTTTTTTTTTTTTTTTTTGTGGCGGAGTCGCGCTCTGTCTCCCACGCCGGGGCGCAGTGGCGCAATCTTGGCTCACTGCAAGCTCCGCCTCCCGGGTTCACGCCATTCTCCTGCCTCAGCCTCTCCGAGTAGCTGGGACTACAGGCGCCCGCCACCGCGCCCGGCTAATTTTTTGTATTTTTAGTAGAGACAGGGTTTCACCGTGGTCTCGATCTCCTGACCTCGTGATCCGCCCGCCTCGGCCTCCCAAAGTGCTGGGATTACAAGCGTGAGCCACCGCGCCCGGCCTTAGATAGCAATCTTTACCTATTCATTATAATATTAACAACTACCATTTATTGAGCATACCTCTAATCCTCATGACCATGAACGGTAGAGTCATCTCCACTTCACAGGTAAGAAATGAGGCTCAGCCTGGGCAACATAGTGAGACCTCATCTCTACAAAAAATAAACAAAAAATTAGCCAGGTGTGGTGGCATGCACCTGTAGTCCTAGCTACTTGGAAGGCTGAGGTGGGAGGATTGCTTGAGCCCAGGAGGTTAAAGCTGCAGTGAGCTGTGATCATGCCACTACACTACAGCCTGGGTGACAGAGTGAGATCTTGCCTCAATAAATAAATAAAAAGTGGTTATGAGAAAACAGCAGGTTTTAAAAGAACAAAATTGCCTAGGTGGTAAGACCTGAACAATGTTTAAAAAGATGCATGAAAGGCCAGGTGCGGTGGCTCACACCTGTAATCCCAGCACTTTGGGAGGCCAAGGTGGGCGGATCACTTGAGTCCAGGAGTTCGAGACCAGCCTGGGCAACATGGGGCAAAACCCCATCTCTACAAAAATACAAAAATTAGCCTGGCATGGTGGTGTGCACCTGTAGTCCCAGCTGCTCAGGAGCCTGGGAGGTGGAGGTTGCAGTGAGCCGAGATTGTGCCACTGCATTCCAGCCTGGGTAACAGAGGGAGACCCCGTCTCAATCAATCAATCAAATAAAAAGATGCATAGAAAAAAGACTGGAAGGAAATGCAGTTGCAACAGGTTTATTGGGGTGTCTCATCCTACACAAATGTAAGCATTTTTAGTGATTTTCACTAGCCATCCTCAGTAACACCACGTCAAGTTCCTCTTTTCCAGTGGGTAGCTTAATGATGGCTGCCTAGACTCAGCTGCTTTCAGGAATTAGAACAGTCTCCATCTGGTATTTAAGATTCATTTAAAATGTTTACACATAAAAATATTCAAGCCGGGCACGGTGGCTCAAGCCTGTAATCCCAGCACTTTGGGAGGCCGAGGAGGGAGGATCCCGAGGTCAGGAGATCGAGACCATCCTGGCTAACACGGTGAAACCCCGTCTCTACTAAAAATACAAAAAATTAGCCGGGCGTGTTGGCGGGCGCCTGTAGTCCTAGCTACTCGGGAGGCTGAGGCAGGAGAATGGTGTGAACCCAGGAGGTGGAGGTTGCGGTGAGCCGAGATCGCGCCACTGCACTCCAGCCTGGGGGACAGAGAAAGACTCCGTCTAA
>NW_026652294.1:12878258-12959621 GCF_009828535.3 Hylobates moloch | reverse complement strand
GGTCTTTCACAGAAGAGAAATTCTTAATTTTAATGAAGTCTAGATTGTCAGTTATTTATTTCATGGATCATGCCTTTGAGTGTTGTACCAAAAAAGTAATAACCATATCCAAAGTTTTCTTCTGTTATCCTCTCAGAGTTTATATTTAGCTTGTGTTTTACATTTAGGTCTATGATCCATTTTGAGTTAATTTTTGTGGAGTGTAAGGTGTGTGTCTAGATTAATTTTTTGCATGTGGATGTCCAGTTGTTCCAGCACCATTTGTTGAAAAAATTATCTTTGCTCCATTGTATTGCCTTTGCTTCCTTCCACTATATTTATTCCTTCCACTATATTTATGTGGGTCTGTTTCTGGCCTCTCCATTCTGTTTCATTGATCTATTTGTCTATCCTTTCACAAATATCACATTGCCTTCATTCCTGTAGCTTTATAAGTCCCAAAGTCAGGTAGTGTCAGTCTTCTAACTTTATTCTTCTCCTTCAATATTATGTTAGCTATTCTGGGACTTCTGCCTCTCTGTATAAACTTTAGAATCAATTTGCTGATATCCACAAAATAACTTCTGGGATTTTGATTGGGATTGCTTTGATCTATAGATCAAGTTGGGAAGAACGGACATCTTGACAATATTGAGTCTTCCTATCCATGTACCATGAAATATATGTCCATTTAGTACTTTTTTGATTTTGTTCATCAGAGTTTTGTAGTTTTTTTTCATACAGATCTTGTACGTATTTTGTTAGGTTTATACAAATTTTGGGGGGTGGTAATATAAATGTGTTATTTCAAATTCCACTAATTCATTGCTGGTATATAGGAAAACAACTGAGTTTTGTATATTGACCTTATAACCTGCAATGTTGATGTAATCACTTATTAGTTCCAGGAGTTTTTCTATCAATTCTTTCAGATCTTTCCTTTCCCTTCCTTCCCCTTCCCCTCCCCACTTCCCTTTCCTTTTTCCTTTCCTGTCCCAACATCTCCCAAGGCTTCATCATTCATCTTTCAGATTTTCTACAGAGATGGTCACGTTGTCTGTGAAAAAGACAGCTTGATTTCCTCCTCCCCAATCTGTATACGTTCTATTTCCTTTTCTTGTCTTATTACATTAGCTAGGACTTCCAGTACGATGTTAAAAAGAAGTGATGAGACGGCACACCGTTGCCTTGTTCCTGATCTTAGTGAGAAAGCTTCTGGTTTCTCACTATTAAGTATGTTAGCTGTAGGTTTTGTAGGTATTCTTTATCAAGCTGACGAAGTTTACTGAGAGTTTTATCATGAGTGGGCATTGGACTTTTTTTTTTTTTTTTGAGACAGGGTCTTGCCCTGTTGCCCAGGCTGGAGTGTAGTGGTGTGATCATGGCTCACTGCCATCTCCACCTCCCAGGCTCAAGTGATCTTCCCACCTCAGCCTCCCAAGTTGCTGGGACTATAGGCATGTGCCACCATACTTGACTAATTAAAAAAAAAACTTTTGTATAGATGAGGTCTCACTATGTTGCCTAGGCTGGTCTTGAGCTCCTGGGCTCAAGCAATCCTCCTGCCTTGACCTCCCATAATGCTGGGATTACAGGTATGAGCCTCTGTGCCTACCCCAAACATTTCTTTATCATGACCATTTCACAGCTATACTTACCTAAGTCTAATGGTAATATTCATGCCCTGGGGTTCTTCTGGATTAATTTCTCTTCCTTGTGTATTGGGGAAAGTCACTTGCTCACCCCTTTGTCCTGAAGTAAAACAAATGCCCATTTTCCATGTTCAACTTTAAGTGGAATTATGCTGGTGCTTGGGGCTTGGGATTGGAGAGAAGAGGAGGGGATCTGCCCTTAGTGTCTTGACATCATTAACCCTCTTCCTGATGCCCTCAGCTGGCTGGAGTCTGGAGAGATTCATTTGGCCACAGTCCCCTTTCTGGGAAGTTTTGTGGAAAAGACAAGTAAATATAAACAACTGAGAAATGTGATCTAGAGGGTAGGTAGGTGTAAGGAATTTCTTTTTTCTTTTTTCCAACTTTTAAGTTCAGGGGTACATATGCAGGATTACATAGAAAAACATGTGCCATGGTGGTTTGCTGCACAGATTATCCCATCACGTAGGTATTAAGCCCAGCATCCATTAGCTGTTCTTCCTGATGCTCTCCTTCCTCCCCTGCCACACCGTCCAACAGGCCCCAGTGTGTGTTGTTCCCCGCCGTGTGTCCATGTGTTCTCATCATTCAGTTGCCACTTATAAGTGAGAACATGCAGTGTTTGTTTTTCTGTTCTTGCATTAATTTGCTGAGGATAATGGCTTCCAGCTCCATCAATGTCCCTGCAAAGGACATGATCTCATTCCTTTTTATGACTGCATAGTATTCCATGGTGTATATGTACCACAATTTCTTTATCAAGTCTATCATTGATGGGAATTTAGATTGGTTCCATGTCTTTGCTACTGTGAATAGTGCTGCAATGAAATGAAAGATACATGCATGCATGTATCTTTATAACAGAATGATTTCCATTCTGTTGGGTATATACTCAGTAATGGCATTGCTGGGGCAAATGGTATTTCTGCTTCTAGGTCTTTGAGGAATCGCCACACTGTCTTCCACAATGGTTGAACTAATTTACACTCCCACCAACAGTGTAAAACTGTTTTTTCTCTACAACCTCACCAGCATCTGTTACTTTTTGACTTCTTAATAATAGCCATTCTGACTGGTATGAGAGGTGTGGGGAATTTATTGTTTTTACAGAGGGTGGAGGAAGAAGGCCCTGGCAGAAGCTCCACCCAGAGCTCCACAGAGTTGTTTTTTTTTTTTTTTTTTTTTGAGACAGAGTCTCGCTGTCTCCCAGGCTGGAGTGTAGTGGCGCGATCTCGGCTCACTGCAAGCTCCGCCTCCCAGGTTCACACCATTCTCCTGCCTCAACCTCCCGAGTAGCTGGGACTACAGGCGCCCGCCACCTCACCTGGCTAATTTTTTGTATTTTTAGTAGAGACGGGGTTTCACTGTGTTAGCCAGGATGGTCTCGATCTCCTGACCTCCTGATCCGCCCGCCTCGGCCTCCCAAAGTGGTGGGCGTGAGCCACCACGCCTGGCCCACAGAGTTGTTAATGGTCTTAAGAACTGGGAGATAGTAGGGTCATGTAGCCAACTTAGGACTGTGAACTCTGGGGATGCTCCCATTTACATTCACCACCATCCTTACCAAAATAAAACAAACACTTTAGGTACTATGCCTGCATGGTGACTATGTCTGACCCCAGGCTGCTTTGTCTTAGAAAAGGAGCCCATCTCCATTCTCAAGATAAGGTCTGATCCTCACATAATGACCAGCTCACTTATGGGCTCGTGTGGTCACGATTCTCATGGTCTACAGTGCTGCAGACCAGGAAGCTGTAGCCCCGATCCCTGCTCTCCTGATTTTGGCTGGCAGTGGGCCACCTTCCTTGCCCTTTACACAGAAAGCTGCACTTCCCAGAACTGTTTTCAACAAGCTGCTTTCTTCCTCCTCAAACCTGCCTGGACTGGTCAGGGCACTCTACCAACAATGCTTTGTTTTCCCTTCCCAAACTTGGCTCTGGTTCCAATCCTATCAGGGCACTTGTACGCAACTGCCCAGGAGCAACCAGCAGGGGGAGCTAGAAAAATTTAGATTTTTCAGCTAGACAAAAGAGGTCCAGGATAAAAGCTGTTTCTCAAGGCCGAGGTAATTTTCTCCTCATTTAAGTTATAGAGAACTGGCTGGGTGTGGTGGCTTACACTTGTAATCTCAGCACTTTGGGAGGCCAAGTTGGGCAGATCACTTGAGGCCAGGAGTTTGAGACCAGCCTGGGCAACACAGCGAAACCCTGTCTCTACAAAAAATACAAAAATTAGCCGAGCATGGTGGTATGCGCCTGTAGACCCAGCTACTCCAGAGGCCGAGGCACAAAAACCGCTTGAACCCTGGAGGTGGAGGTTGCAGTGAGCCGAAGTCACACCACTGCACTCCAGCCTGGGTGACAGAGCAAGACCGTGTCTCAAAAAAATATCTATATCTGCATCTGTATCTGTATCTATCTACCTACCTACCTACCTACCTACCTATCTAGAGAGAACCAAGTGTATTGTTTCAAAACAACTGCTGATTCTGAGGTTCAGATGAGTGGAAAGCCAAATGGAGTTCATCCATTCAGTCATCAACAACTTTTTTTTTTTTTTCAGACAGAGTCTCACTCTCTCACCCAGGCTGGAGTGCAATAGTGCGATCTCGGCTCACTGAAACCTCCGCCTCCCAAGTTCAAGCAATTCTCTGCCTCAGCCTCCCAAGTAGCTGGGATTACAGGGGCCTACCACCACGCCTGGCTAATTTTTTTTTTTTTTTTTGAGATAGAGTCTCGCTCTGTCGTCCAGGCTGGAGTGCAGTGGCGCAATCTCGGCTCACTGCAAGCTCTGCCCCCCGGGTTCACGCCATTCTCCTGCCTCAGCCCAAGCAGCTGGGACCACAGGCACCCGCCACCACGCCCAGCTAATTTTTTGTATTTTTTAGTAGAGACGGGGTTTCACCATGTGAGCCGGGATGGTCTCGATCTCCTGACCTCGTGATCCACCCACCTCGGCCTCCCAAAGTGCTGGGATTACAGGTGTGAGCCACCTCGCCCGGCCTAATTTTTGTATTTTTAGTAGAGATGGGGTTTCACCATCTTGGCCAGGCTAGTCTTGAACTCCTGACTTCGTGATCCATCTGCCTTGGCATCAACAACTATTTATTAAGTACCTACTATGTACCAGGCTAGACACTGTATGTAGAATAATTAAGAAGACTACTAAAGTCCCTAACTTCATACATTATAGAGATGAACTAAGAGAGCTGGTGAGTGGAGGTCCCAGTCACTTTGACTTGGGTAAAGTGAAAATGTGTGGCAGGTTCATGGGACTCTGAAATGGGAGAGACAAAAGAGAGTTTGAGGCTGGAAAACACTGTGATTCTATCAATACAAAACAAAACAAAACTCTCTCTCAGAGAAAGAATACTGTATACAATAAGACTGCTAAAAGAAGTCAAAATTAGAGCACACACCCCAGTATCTAAGGGAAACAGCATCAAGAACAAGTAGAAAATGAAAACTTGAATAATATACTGACTTTGTTTCAAAATAATCTAGTGGTAAGAGGGAATGAGTGGGGGTAGGTGTGAAAGAAGACTGGGTATGTGTTGATGATTCCACAAACTGGGTGACAGGTATTTGGTGATTCATTATATTACTTTCTTTACTTTTGTGCATGTTTTTAAATTTACATAGGGAAAGCTAATATATATCTCTTTCTCAACAACTTAGTCAATAACCACTGTAGCCAAGTTTCATACAGAACACCCTATTTGTTATGGGAGAAAACTGAGCAGATTTGCCCATGCAAAATTCCTAAAGAGTTCAGAACACACCAAAGCTGTGGACGTTTTCTCTCCCATCCCCTTCTCTCAGATATGTTGCTAGAGCTTATGGTCCTGATCCTTTAGACAGGGCTACAATGGCTATAAGTTATTTCATAGGGGCTCCTTATCTATGTTATTTATGAGGGCAGGGACTGTGCCTATTTCATATTTGAATCCTGGAATGTAGCCAGGATTCAATAAAACTTTACTGAATGCACATCAAGTATGTTATAATTATTTAAAAGATCTGTACACAAAATATGATATGAGTTGGGTTATGACTCAAGGTTCTTTAAAATATATATTCATTGCACTTCTACACACCCATTAGGATGGCTATTATCAAAACATAAGAGTTGGTGAGGATGTGGAGAAACTGGAAACTTTATGCACTGTTGGTAGCAATGTAAAATAGTACCACCACTGGAAAATGGTATGGTGGTTTCTAAAAAAAATTAAAATTCAAATTACCATATGATCCAGCCATTCTACTTCTGCTATATACCCAAAGGAATTGAAAACAGGGTCTCAAAGAGGTATTTGTCTACCCATATTCACAGCAACATAATTCACAATAGCCAAAAGGTAGAAACAACCCAAGTGTCCATCAGTGGGTGAATGGATAAACAAAAGGTGGTATACAATGAAATATTATTAGCTTTAAAAGGAAGGAAAGGGCCAGGCACAGTGGCTCATGTCTGTAATCCCAGCAGTTTGAGAGGCCGAGGCGGGCGGATCATGAGGTCAGGAGATGGAGATTATCCTAGCTAACACGGTGAAACCCCGTCCCTACTAAAAATACAAAAAAAATTAGCCAGGTGTGGTGGCGGGCACCTGTAGTCCCTGCCACTCGGGAGGCTGAGGCATGAGAATCGCTTGAACCCCCCTGGGAGGCGGAGCTTGCAGTGAGCCGAGATCGTGCCACTGCACTCCATCCTGGGCGACAGAGTGAGACTCCGTCTCAAAAAAAAAAAAAAAAAAAAAAGGACAGAAAGGCTGAGTGCAGTGGCTCAAGCCTATGATCCCAGCACTTTGGGATGCAGAGGTGACCAGACTGCTTGAGCTCAGGAGTTTGGGACCAGCCTGGGCAACATGGCGAGACCCCATCTCTACTAAAAATACAAAAAAATAGCCGGACGTGGGCTGGGCACAGTGGCTCACGCCTGTAATCCCAGCACTTTTGGGGGCTGAGGCAGGCAGATCACTAGGTGAGGAGTTTGAGACCAGCCTGGCCAACATGATGAAACCCCGTCTCTACCAAAAATATAAAAAATTAGCCGGGTGTGGTGGCACACCCCTGTAATCCCAGCTACTTGGGAGGCTGAGGCAGAAGAATTGCTTGAACCCGGGAGGCAGAGGTTGCAGTGAGCCAAAATCGCGCCATTGCACTCCAGCCTCGGTGACAGAGCGAGACTCCATCTCAAAAAAAAAAAAAAAAAAGCCAGACATGGTGGTGCACACCTGTGGTCCTAGCTCCTTGGGAGGCTGAGGCGGAAGGATAGCTGAGGCAGAGGTTGCAATGAGCTAAGATTGTGCCACTGCACTCCAGCCTGGGTGACAGAGCGACACCATGTCTCGAATAAAAAAAATATAAATAAAAAGGAAGGATATTCTGACATGTGCTACAACATAAACCCTGAGGACATTATGCTAAGTAAAATTAGCCAGTCACAAAAAACAAATACTGTATGATCCCACTTATATGCCATACCTCGAGTAGTCAAATTTATACTATACAGTCAGAGAGTAGAATGGTGGTTTCCAGGGGCTGGGGGAATGGGGAATGGAGAGCTGGAAATTGGGATCTTAAATGTGGGTTAATGGCCAGGTGTGGTAACTCACACCTTTAATCCCAGCACTTTGGGAGGCCAAGGCCAGTGGATTGCTTGAACCTGGAGTTTGAGACCAGTCTGGACAACATGGCAAAACTCTGTCTCTACAAAAAATACAAAAAAATTACCTGGGCATGGTGGCACTCACCTGTAGTCCAAGCTACTCAGGAGGGTGAGGTGGGAGGATCGCTTGAGCACAGGAGGTTGAGGCGGCAGTGAGCCGTGAGTGTGCCACTGCACTCCAGCCTAGGTGACAGAGGAGTGAGACTCTGTCTCCAAAAAAAAAAACCAGAAAAAAGTGGGTTAATAAAATCAACCTGAAACCATCTACTTTCATCACTGAAACAAAATTCTACCTTGTGCAAATTTAAATTCATTTAGTTCATAACAATTTTCAGTAGGCACAAAGACTAGAGAGTTTTGTTATAAAACATTAAATCAGGCCCGGTGCACTGGCTCACACCTGTAATCCCGGCACTTAGGTAGGCCGAGGTGGGTGGATCACCTGAGGTCAGGAGTTCAAGAACAGCCTGGCCAACATGGCAAAACCTCGTCTCTACCAAAAATACAAAAATTAGCCAGGTGTGTAGTGCATGCCTATAATCCCAGCTATTTGGGAGGCTGAGGTACAAGAATCTTTTGAACCCAGGAGGTGGAGGTTGCACTGAGCTGAGATCGAGCCACTGCACTCCAGCCTTAGTGACAGAGCAAGACTCCATCTCAAAAAAAAATTAAATCTACCAAGGACTTTAATGAAATGGGTACAGAATCCAACTGGGGAAGAGGAAAATCATCTTGTTTCCCCAAAAGGGAATAAGAAACTCAAAACCTCCTTTGGAGAAAATACTGAGATATATTTTCTGTTGACCAATAGGGAAGGAGCGTTTGGTAATGATAACAACAAAGGAATCCATGGGAGTAGGGGATGAATTCTGTTCCTAGCAGCACTCTGACATCACTGGATACCCTGAACAAGGCCCATAATTTCTGATGGCTCTTCCTTTCTAAAGACGAGGGTACGGGGCCGGGCGCGGTGGCTCAAGCCTGTAATCCCAGCACTTTGGGAGGCCAAGGCGGGCGGATCACGAGGTCAGGAGATCGAGACCATCCTGGCTAACACGGTGAAACCCTGTCTCTACTAAAAATACAAAAAATTAGCCGGGCGTGTTGGCGGGCGCCTGTAGTCCCAGCTACTCGGGAGGCTGAGGCAAGAGAATGACGTGAACCCGGGAGGCGGAGCTTGCAGTGAGCCAAGATCGCGCCACTGCACTCCAGCATGGGCGACAGAGAAAGACTCCGTCTCAAAAAACAAAAACAAAAACAATAAAGACGAGGGTACGGTACATATGGAAACAGTGCTTATAAATGCTTGTTCTGGCACCATGAAAGAGGTTTAAAAGACAGGTTCTTTCCCATGTGTCTCCTCATCAGTATGACATCTCAGGGATTGTAATTTACAACAAAGCATATCATAGATCATAAGGCCAGTGCTACTCTTGACCTCTGGAAAGCTCTAGTTCAAGGAAGAGGTTTTCTTAGCAGGCTTTCTGCATCAGAAGTTCAGTCCACAACTGGCAGGAAGTATCAGCAATGAGCTGAAGCAGATGGGTGTAGCCCGAGTTTCTGTGAGGATGAACTAAAAACAGCAGCCAGTATTCTTTGACATCAAGGGAGTGGGCCTCAGTAGTGAATGAGTCTGGGTCCAGAAGAAATAGTGCAAACAAGGCTTTCTAAAACTAAAAAACAACTCAGAAAATAAGAGCCTGGAAAATCTAACCACAGCACAGTAAGGCAATAAAACAAACACTTCTTAATTACCTTAAATGACAAGTGTGCTAATTATGCAAATAATCCACACAGAAGTACTTGCATCAAAAAAAGGAGAATATGAAATAATGATCATGATATTCTAAAATGTACTAAAAGTCAGAAGCACATTTGGAGTACTAAAAGTAGAGCATTCAAAAAGCTAAATAATCAAAACAATATATGATACTGGTAGAGAATAGACATATATATGTACGGAACAGAATTGAGAGTCCAGAAATAAACTTACACATCTGTGGTCAACTGACTTTCCGCAAGAGTATTAAGACTATTTGGCCGGGCGCGGTGGCTCTTGCCTGTAATCCCAGCACTTTGGGAGGCCGAGGCGGGCGGATCATGAGGTCAGGAGATTGAGACCATCCTGGCTAAAATGGTGAAACCCCATCTCTACTAAAAACACAAAAAATTAGCCGGGTGTGGTGGCGGGCACCTGTAGTCCCAGCTACTGGGGAGGCTGAGCCAGGAGAATAGCGTGAACCTGGGAGGCAGAGTTTGCAGTGAGCAGAGATCACGCCACTGCACTCCAGCCTGGGCGATAGAGCGAGACTCTGTCTCAAAAAAAAAAAAAAGACTACTCAATGGAGAAAGGCTAATCTATCAACAAATAGTGCTGGATATCCACATGCAAAATAGGATATCAGAAGCATAAAATACTAAAGGAAAAAACAGATACAATTGAGTTGATCAAAATTTAAAACTTTGTGCATCAAAGGACTATCAAGAAAGTGAGAAGACAACCCACAGATTGGGAGAAAATATTTCCAAGTCATATATCTGATAAGGGTCTAGTATCCAGAGTATATAAAAAACTCTTGGCTGGGTGCAGTGGCTTATGCCTGTAATCCCAGCACTTTGGGAGGTGGATTACCTGAGCTCAGGAGTTCCAGACCAGCCTGGGCAGCATGGTGAAATCCCGTCTCTACTAAAAATACAAAAAATAAGCCAGGCACTTATAAGCATGCACCTGTAGTCCCAGCCACTTGGGAGGCTGAGACAGGAGAATCACTTCAGCTTGGGAGGTGGAGATTGCAGTGAGCCGAGTTTATGCCACTGCACTCCAGCCTGGGCAACAGAGTGAAACCTTGTCAAAAAAAAAAAAAAAAAAACAATAACAACAAAAAAAGAAAAACAACTCTTACAACTCAACAACAAAAAGACAACCCGATTTTTAAAATGGGGGAAAGGACTTCAATAAACATTTCTTCAAAGAATATAAACAAACAGCCCACAAGCACATTAGTCATTAGGAAAATGCAAATCAAAACCACAATGAGATCCTACTTCACACTCAACAAATATGGTAATAATAAAAAAGGAAAAATAATCAACAACATCCTTGTTGGCAAGGATGTGGAAAAATTAGAATCCTCATACATTGCTGGTGGGATGTAAACTGGTACAGCCACCAGTACCTGACTACAGCCATACCACCCTGAACATGTCCAATCTTGTCTAAACTTTGATGTGGAAAAACTGATATGGAAAATAGTTTGATCAGCCGGGCACGGTGGCTCATGCCTGCAATCCCAGAACTTTGGGGAGCTGACGGGGGTGGATCACCTGAGGTTGGGAGATGAAGACCAGCCTGGCCAACATGGCGAAACCTGTCTCTACTAAAAATATAAAAATTAGCCGGGTGTGGTGGCTCACACCTGTAATCGCAGCTGCTCAGGAGGCTGAGGCCGGAGAGTCATTTGAACCCAGGAGGCAGAGATTGCAGTGAACCAAGATTACATCACTGCACTCCAGCCTGGGTGACAGAACGAGACTCCATCTCAAAAAAAAAAAAAAAAAAAAAGAAAAAGAAAAGAAAGTAGTTTGCTGGTTCCTTGAAAAGTTAAACATAGAATAACCAGCAATGCCACTCCTAGGTATATACTCAAAAGAAATGAAAATAGGTATCAAACAAAAACCTGTACAGGAATATTCACAGTAGCATTATTCATAATAGCCAAAAGGTGGAAACAACTCAAATGTCCACCAACTGATGACTGGATAAACAAAATATGGCACATCCATACACAGGAATATTATTCAGCCATAAAAAGAAATGCTGATACATGCTACAACTTAGATGAACCTTGAAAACAGCACGCTTAGTAGAAGAAGCCAGACACAAAAGGATGCATATAGTATGATTCCATTTACATAAAATGTCTGGAATAGGCATATCCATAGAAATAGAAAGAGATCAGTATTTACTTGGAACACTTGGGACAATAAAAAATAAAATAATAAATAAAAATTTTAAAAAAGAGTCCAGGCGCAGTGGCTCACGCCTGTAATCTCAGCACTTTGGGAGGCCAAGGCGGGCGGATCACGAGGTCAGGAGATCGAGACCGTGGTGAAACCCTGTCTCTACTAAAAATACAAAAAATTAGCCTGGCGCGCTGGCGGGCGCCTGTAGTCCCAGCTACTTGGGAGGCTGAGGCAGGAGAATGGCGTGAACCCGGGAGGCAGAACTTGTAGTGAGCCGAGATTGCACCACTGCACTCCAGCCTGGGCGAGAGAGCGAGACTCCGTCTCAAAATAATAATAATAATAATTTAAAAAAGAAGGAGATCAGAAGTTGCCAGAGGGTGAGGAGAAAGGAAAATGAAGAGTGGCTGCCAACAGGTACTAGGTTTCTCCCATCCAAGTACTAACCAGACTCAACCCTGCTTAGCTTCTGAGATCAGATAAGATTGGACATGTATGGCTGTAGACAGGTACCAGGGTTTCTTTTTGGGGTGATGAAATGTTCTGGAATTAGATAGCGGTGATGGTTACACAACCTTGTGAATATACAGACATGAGCCACATAATGATGTTTCAGTCAACAACAGACTGCATATATGACAGTGGTCCTATAGCACAGTGGTCCCCAACCTTTTTGGCACCAGGGACTGGCTTCATGGAAGACAATTTTTCCATGGACTGGGGGGGAAGGGGGGATGGTTTCAGGATGAAACTGTTCCACCTCAGATCATCAGGCATTAGTTAGATTCTCGGAAGGAGTGTACAACCTAGATCCCTAGCGTGTGCAGTTCACAATAGGGTTCACACTCCTATTAGAATCTAATGCTACCACTGATCTGACAAGAGGCAGAGCTCAGATGGTAATGTTTGTTCACCTGCTGCTCACCTCCTGCTGTGCTACTAGGTTCCTAACAGGCCATGGCCCTGGGGGTTGGGGACCCCTGCTATAAGATTATAATACCATATTTTTACTGTACCTTTTCTATGTTTAGATACACTAATACTTACCATTGCGTTAAAGTTGCCTATAGTATTCAGTACAGTTAGAAGCTGTACTGGTTTGTAGCCTGAGAGCGATAGGTTACACCATATAGCCTAGATATGTAGCAGGCTGTCCCGTCTAGGTTTGTATAATTATACTCTATGATGTTTGCATGACGCATTTCTCAGAACCTATCCTTGTTGTTAAGTGACGCACAGGTACTAACAACTGCTGAACTGTATGTTGTTAAATGATGAATTTCATGGTATGTGAATTATATCTCAATAGAAAAGAGCATTTATAAAGTTTTTGTTGCTAAATTTATTTACTTTCGGTAAATTTTGTTTTAAAAGATGTCTATGTCTTACTGTATTCGTGGTGCTGGGACATAACTGACATCTGAAGCCTTGAATGCCTCTCCTTGCAAACTCATTTGTTACTACTCAGTTACCATCTCACCTCCAATACCCAACTGCGTACCAAACCTCTAGCCATTACTAGAACACATACTCCGAGCTCTGCTATACTTTAGCGCCTGCACACATGCTGTTCCTTCTGCTCAGAAACTTTTGTGCCTTCTGTCCATCCCATCTAAGCCTGTTTTTCAATGCCCAACACAAATGTCACTGGTACCCTGAAACTTCAACTCCTCCTTGCCCCATCTCAGAAAATGTAACTTTCTGTATTCTTCTCTCTGTATATTCCTCTACAGTGGTATTTCTTATACTATACCATAATGACCTGGTCCCATGTTTGTCCTCTTCTTCCCTCTTCATCCCAGACTGGGACCACAAGGAGGTACAACTTTTTTTTGGTTTTTTTTTTGAGATAGAGCCTCGCTCTGTCGCCAGGCTGGGGTGCAATGGCGTGATCTCGGCTCACTGCAACCTCTGCGTCCCGGGTTCAAGTGATTCTCCTACCTCAGCCTCCCCAGTAGCTGGGATTACAGGTGCACACCACCATGCCCAGCTAATTTTTGTATTTTTAGTAGAGACGGGATTTCACCATGTTGACTGGGATGGTCTCGATCTCTTGACCTCGTGATCCGCCCACCTCAGCCTCCCAAAGTGTTGGGATTACAGGCATGAGCCACTGCGCCTGGCCGGAGGTACAACTTTCTTAGTCAATCTTCAGCACCAGTGTAGTGCTTAGAATAGGGTAGTGAGAGAAGAAGCTAACATTTACTGAATGCCTAAGAAGTTCAGGGCACATAACAATCTTCACAACCATCCTGTGAAGTACGTGTTACCTTATCCATTTTACAGATAAAGAAACTTGAGTTTCAAGAAAGGTATAGTAACTTTCCTAAGGTCATTCAGCTTGTTAAATGATGGAATGGAGGAGTTGAGACCAGATTGGACTTCTGCCTCTTTTTTTTTTTTTTTTTTTTGAGACAGGCTGGAGTGCAGTGGCGTGATCTCGGCTCACTGCAAGTTCCGCCTCCCAGGTTCACGCCATTCTCCTGCCTCAGCCTCCCGAGTAGCTGGGACTACAGGCGCCTGCCACCACGCCCGGCTAATTTTTTCTATTTTTAGTAGAGATGGGGTTTCACCGTGTTAGCCAGGATGGTCTCAATCTCCTGACCTCATGATCTGCTCGCCTCAGCCTCCCAAAGTGCTGGGATTACAGGCGTGAGCCACCGCGCCCAGCTGGACTTCTGCCTCTTAAATCCAGGGTTCTCCCTGTCAGTACAGTGAGGTGGTGACTAGCATAAGCTATGAGATATGACTGCCTGGGTACATATCCCTTTCACTTATCTTTGTGGCTTTACGCAAATTACTTAACCTCTTTATGATTCTTCATTTGTAAAAGGAAGATAATAACAGTGCCTATATATAGGGTTTTTATGAAGAATAAATGAGATAGTATATATAAAGCACTTAGAACAGTATCTGGCACATACTAGGTGCTCAATAAATGTTAGCTATGACATTTATTACTGTCCCACATTGAGCTGGTGTTTGTTGAACACTGGATGACTGGATAAAAGGTACATCTTTCATGCAGAGATTGCTGGATTATCCATTTTACTGATTCAGGATCAGAGTCTCTTAAGAATCCAGAGAGGGGATGTTGAAGCCCTAAGAAGTAAAAACACTAAAATGATAACATTTTGACCTTTTGAAGACTCTTTGAGGTGGCAATGGCCACAAAATTGAGCGGAAACCAAATATTTTCAGCCCCATTTCCAGATAAATTGGATTTGCTAAACCACCCAGAATAACAAGAGCAAGAATTAGATGTTCAGCTAAGCTCTAGCTTCTGATCCTAGATGGTGGCAATAACAACAATAGTATTAATGATAATAGCAGAAACTGTTAATATGTGTGAGGCATTCTTCTGAATGCTTTACATACATTAATTTAATGTTCATCAGAGCAGATTCTCCTACTGTATCCAAGAGATCAGAAATTCAGAGCAAAAAGCAGATTGCTGCCTGATAGCAGAGCCACTCTAGGAATGGGGAGATTTTCTCATAAATCTAATGACTGGTGAAAGTGACAAGAGGTTAGTCCACTCAGTGTTGGAAAGGACAAGATCCTAGAAAGTGGAAATGCTCCACTATTGCTTTAGGGGCAACAGCCTGGCTACAACTGGGCAGACTTTCTATTTCTAACATCAGGATAATAGGGAAGCTCCTGCCAATGCTGCATAGAACTAAGAACACTCAGCAGTGATGGCTGACTTCCAACTGAGCCATTAAGGTAAATGTAGAAGAAAGCTCCAGGTAGAAATATCTTTTGGAACTCAAAGAACACACTGAGTGTTTGAAGCTGGTACTTAATCTATTATTGAACTCAGAGTTTGCCATTCTGGGGCCAATTTGAGTCCACTTATGACACCTCCCACAACACTGCTCATTTCTCTTAACTGGGCTTCACAGAGGGTGAGAAGGGCAGCAATCAGATCATATAATTGGGCCTCATTGTAATAAAATGTTGATTTCTGTTGTCCTTGGACTTCCTTCCAGCCACAATCACTCTATGATCTTGTCTGAGATTCTTTTTCCTTTCTCTCTCCATTTCACTGACTGTAATGGAATAATAGCAGAAACTCTCAATCTGTATGAGGCATATATATGAAGAATGTATAACATTCACTGTGTTTCCTAATAGATGAATTATCTAAAGGACACCTCTTAAGAAGAGATGAGATGGAGCCAACTGTGAGAAAAAAACATGGGTGAAGAAAGTTTCAAGGAGAAGACTCCACAGAGCAGAATAGGAAAGATGGCCAAGAGAAAAGAGAGATAATAAAAGGAAAAGCAGTCCCTGACACAGAAGGTACTCAACAGCTATTTGCTGACTGAAAGAATAACCACTAATAAGAGAACGAAATACCTGGATTATAAAGAGGGAACAAAGATATTTTCCCATCTACTTTGTTGTTACCCCACCCAGGATATATTTAGGTTGGTGCAAAAGTAATTGCGGTTTTTGAATCGTTAATAGATTAACATCTAATTTATGTATTGTTTACATACATACAAATACAAACTACAACCATATATGATACATTTAAAGTAATACGCTAGGCACAGTGGTGCATACCTATAGTCCCAGCTATTCAGGAGGCTGAGGTGGGAAGACTGCTTGAGCACAGGAGTTCAAGTCAGCTTGGACAACACAGCAAGACCGTCTCTAAACAAAGAAAACAAAAGTGAAGTAATTAATGCCAAACATTGCAATCAGGGTTTGGTGCACTTGAAATACACAAATGAGTGTTTTTACATGCTGAAGACACAGCAACCAACAACTGGGGCTAAAGTGCTGCATTCCTAAAGTTAACCCACATAGCCTATCATGCCATTACAAAGTTCATTGCTCCAGCTCCAAACCTGGGACTTTCCTTTCCTATTTCCTCTCCATAACAGCTTAGAGCTACTGGACTCCATCCTTGAACTCCTCTGTTTACTGCAAATATTCTTTATAAGCTATGAAATCTGGATTTGAGGTCTGGTTTCTTACTTCAACTTTGCAACTAATTTCTCACCCCGAGTTCACACAATCTCAAAATGTTCATGAATTTTATGGCTAGACCTAAAGCTTCTTTGTGCCTTCCTGCCAGCCTGCCTTTGTTTTAGTACCTTCTAGCCTATCCTCACTCACTTGAGTTTTTACTCTAATTTTCTGTCTAGTCATCCCACCACTAGTCCCCTATCAAATTGCTTGCTGGACATTTCTGTATACATAACTTGCTTGTCCTTACGTCAAATTCAAAACCACCAAGAGCAAATCCAATGTGTGTTCCCAAATCAGCTCCCCTTCCTCACCTCCCTGGTATGGTTACTGACCAATTAGAATGAATGTCCAACCACTCATAATGCCACAGGCAATAGGCCAAATCAGTGTACTGGGTCCAATGTCAGCCCTGTCCATAATCCTTCTACCCAGCTAAACTTGGAGGCATTGTCTGTTCTCATAGTCTCCCTTCTTCATCTCGTATTCCTTCCATAATCCATACATTTTTAGCCCTCCTTCATTACCATCAAAATTCCTCCTGACAAGGTCGCCAATGGCCTTCTTGTTGCTAAAACCAATTAATTCTTTTTAGCTTTTATTTCACTTAATCATCCCTGGTAACATTTAACAATGCTGACCGTTCCCTCCTCCCTGAAACACTCTCCTTAGCTTGTCGGACATTATACTCTTCTGGTTGCAATCCAGTCACCTCTGTTGGTGTCTTCTCAGCCTTCCCCAAACCTGCTTTTCCTCAGGTTTCTTATCTCAATGAATGTCACCACCATCCCCTAAGCTCCTAAACCAGAAACCAAATTCCTTATTCTTCTTATTTGCTCCTAACCTTCCTTCAGTCATGGAATCCTGCTTCTTAGTTTGCTTCTTCACTGCCTACATTTTTCTTTTTTTTTTTTTTTTGAGACGGAGTCTCGTTCTGCGCCCAGGCTGAAGTGCAGTGGCGTGATCTCAGCTCACGGCAACCTCCGCCTCCCTGGTTCAAGTGATTCATCTGTCTCAGCCTCCCGAGTAGCTGGGACTACAGGCGCGTGCCACCAGGCCCGGCTAATTTTTGTATTTTTAGTAGAGACAGGGTTTCACCATATTGGCCAGGCTGGTCTCAAACTCCTGACTTCCTGATCCGCCCGCCTCGGCCTCCCAAAGTGCTGGGATTACAGACATGAGCCACCACACCCGGCCTTCACTGCCTACATTTTTAAAGCACTTAACTATGTGCTAGGCAGGTGTGTTCTAAGTGATTTAATCCTCACAATAAGTCTATAAGGTAAATTTATCATCTCCAATTTTCAGATTAGGTAACAGAGGCAAAGAGTGGTTAAATAACTTGCATAAGGTCACATAACTACTAAGTGGCAGAGCAGGATTCAAACCCAGGTGGCTTGACTCAATTCTGGGTCCAGGTCACTATTCTATCTCACTGAAATCTCTCCAATAGCCTCCTTGGTTTCCAGCCTTCCATCATGGCTTCCCTGCAGCCACAGTGATCTTTGTTAAAACAGAAGTCTGACTCTTGCTACTCTTTTGCATGAAAATCTTTACTGGCTCTTTATTGCCTTCAGAATAAAGTCAACACTCAATATGACATTCAGGTACCTCCATAACCTAGCCAGAAAGTGTATACTTCTTTGGCTTCATGGTTTTGGTTTTTGGCCCCATTTTAACCACGACCCTAAAAGCTCCACTAGCACGACAGCCTAAACTTCCAGGTTTCTGCATTGTTTGATGTGCCAAAAACACTCTTTCCCACCTTCATATTTGACTTCTTCTGATAAACCTTTTCTGATTTCCTAAGACTAGGGTATATGCCTCTCCTGTGAGCTCCCACAGCTCCCAGTTCTAATTCTCACTGTAGCATTTATTTCACTGTGTTATATGATTCTACTACCCATCTACTAATATTAATATCTGCTTTATCACAAGATTGTGAGCTTCCTGAGAATGGGAACTGTGTAGGATTCACTGTTGTATCCTCAGTACTCACTGCTGCCTACCTGGTGCACGGTAGGCAATATTCATTTAATGAATATAACTTTATTGTCTATATCACACTCTTTAACACTTACTTATATAATGCCCTATATTGATTTTATTTTCATATGTTTTAGCCTGATCTTTATAACAAGAATGTCAGTTTCTTGAAAGATAGCAAATATACCCAGTACTTATTTTATATATTTATTTACTGTTAGGCTGGGCGCAGTGGCTCACGCCTATAATCCCCACATTTTGGGAGGCTGAGGCAGGAGGATCCCTTGAGTCCAGGAGTTTGAGGTCAGCCTGGGTATAGTGAGACCTCATCTCTCTAAAAAATAAGCAAAATTAGCTGGGCATGGTGGCATGCACCTGTGGTCCTAGCTATTCAGAAGAGCTGAGGTGGGACGATTGCTTGAGCTCCAGAGCCTGAGGCTACAGTAAGCCATGATCATGCCACTCCAGCCCTTGGTGACAGAGTGAGATCCTGTCTCATAAAAGAAAAAAAAATTATCTTTAGAGATAGGGTCTCACTCTGTCACCCAGGATGGAGTGCAGTGTCATGATCATAGCTCACTGCAGCCTCGAACTCTTGGGCTCAAGAGATCCTCCCACCTCAGCCTCCCAAGTAGCTGGGACTACAGGTCTGTGCTGCCATGCCCAGCTAATTCTTTTATTTGCAGAGATGGGGGTCTCACTATGTTGCCCAGGCTGGCCTTCAACTTCTGACCTCAAGCAATACTCCTGTCTCAGTCTCAGCTTTCCAAAATGTTGGAATTATAGGCAAGACCCACCATGCCTGGCCTATACCTAGTACTTACAAGTTAGGAGGTACTCACAAAAATTCCTGATAACAGCTAACATTTATTCAGGGATCAATGAATGTCAACAATGCAATGATTTTGGTAATTTTTCTCTCTCTCTCTCTCCCTCCCTCCATATGAGGAAACTGAGCCATAGTTTAGTAGCTTGCCTAAGATGACATAGCTAGGAAGCAACAGAGCTGGGATTTGAATCCTCATGTTGGTGCCTGTATTCTTAACCACTATGATAACAGGCTAAGAAAACTTAAAATTATAGATGCTAAGTAACTTACCTAAGATCTTTTTAAACATTTAAAAAGTTTTTTTTTTCCTTTGTTAGCAGGCAAGGAACTAAGATCATAGTGCAGTGCTAAGACTAGAACCCAAGGATTTCCAAAGGCTACGCTCAACTGGGCGTGGTGGCTCATGCCTCTAATACCAGCACTTTGGGAGGCCGAGGCAGGTGGATCACGAGGTCAGGAATTCGAGATCAGCCTGGCCAACATGGTGAAACCCCATCTCTACTAAAAATACAAAAAATAGCTGGGCGTGGTGGTGGGTGTCTGTAATCCCAGCTACTCGGGAGGCTGAGGCAAGAGAATCTCACTTGAACCTGGGAGGCGGAGGTTGCAGTGAGCCGAGATTGCACCATTGCACTCCAGTCTGGGGGACAGAGCGAGACTCTGTCTCAAAAACAAAAACAAAAACAAAAAAACAAAAAAACAAAACCCCAAAGCCTACGTTCATAAGTTATTTGGTATACTGCTTCTCCTACTTTAAAAGTCAGTACTAAGCTCATACTGGGTGTTAATACATTTTAAAACTGCAAATCCAGTTTATTGAAATTGGAGAATATCAGATCCCCTTCCAAGAGGCATAATTGTAGCTTACTGAGTGAATTCACCTTTTATATTGACAGTCTAGTCTTATGAACCAATTAAGTTTGTAGTTTCTGCATTCTTCCTGTGACACTGAAGACTGTGTTTTCATCAATGTGAAAACCATGTTATCTAAGCGAAATCAAAATCCACTCTCATTCAGAATTTATTCTTCCTTTTATTTCTCAACACCAGTGACATATTCCCAAGTTCTCTGCCTTTGTGGCTCCTTAGTTCCCAGTGTGGAATGTCTTATTTCTGAAAGTAACCTGTGATTGACAAGCCTTCTTGGCTATTCTGTAGTTTACCCTAAAAAAAAATCTGTCAGCTCATTAGACTGCTTTTCCTTACATGGTACTCTGCTTTTCCCCTTTATTTCAAGCATTTATGAAAACTAAACTATGTACCAAGCATATACAAAATGGATATAACCTAACTCATTGAAGGCTACACTTTCAAAGAAACACCCTTGGTGTTTACATATTTTGACTAGAACATTATTTCCCTAACAAGCTGCATAAAACCATTCCTGCTCAGTTTGTAATTATACACCAAAATATTGAGCACAATCTCAGTAGCTACTTCTACAGCACATCATATAAAGTGAATTGCTGGAGTCAACTCATTAAGTCTTACTCCAAAGATTTTTACCAACACTTTGGCCCTCTTTTGCTGACAAAAAGGATTCTTAAGCCTTTTAACAGCTTTATGACTTCCTTATTAGAGCTCACCCACTAACATATCCTGTTAACAAAATGAACTGCCCATCCTTCTTGGGAAACACTCTGGAGAATATTTCCTGATTTCATCGCACAGCTTTGTCTCTGGATTAGTAATCATCTAATACGAAACTGAGAATCAAACGTCCCTGGAATATTTTGTAAAATATGAGTATTATGTTTCACAATGTTGTCTTCAAGGATATAAACAATTCAAAATTTAAGTATTTGAGTAGTACTGTATCATATTATTATTGCTGTGATACTTTCAGAAGAAATCTGAAGTCTGCAGTAACCACAGGCCATAAAATATGGCCATCTTGCCCCAATAAATGGAGCGAAGTTCAAATCTGGATCATCAGAAAAAGACAACAGGCACATTTCTAAACCAAATCTGATTGCCTTGAGGAAGGAATGTACTGAACCTGTTAGAGTACATCTCTGAAGGACTGAGAATCAAGTCCTTCATTCTCCTGCCCCCTAAAAAAATCCAATCAATCATGCTGATAAAGGTCTTAGTTACAGGGGAGAAAAAATAGACATGACTAAGCCAAAAAAAATCTCCTTCTGGCTTTGTGTATTTTCTAGGCAGTGCTGTTCCTGATAAGACACATGACACAAAATATGGTTTTGCTGAGTATCAAGGTAAGTTAGGGAAAATAGTATTTTTTAAATAGGAAAATTAGATGACAACAGCAACAGGTAAAGAAGCCTTGGGCTTCTGAGGTAGAAATACTAGCATCCCTACGTAGGCATGGTAGATAATCTGAAAATAGTACAAGTGCTGGCCTGTTATAGCCTGTCTCTACCATAATCAGAGGGAAAAGTATTACAAACCAGCAAAAGTAGCCCTTCAAAATCTAAGGGACAGCATTTCATCAAATATCAATAAATGAGCCCTCACTGCATACAAAGGCAATACATTAGGTGCTGAGTGACCAACTTCAAAGAACCTCCTGCTATTCTGAAATTTAAAACTACTCTCATTTCCTCAAGCCTGTATTTTATGTAATGAAACAAAATGCACATCATGTATCTCTTGCTGCAGTGTAAGAGTAAACATAGGACCCCTCCCACCAAAAATTGTACAAAGAGCCCTTTCCCTTCAGCCTTTTGCTATAGAAATATCCTACTGCTTCCCTGAAAATAGTATACGCTTTCTTTGGCAAGTGGAATATCACCCTGTTACTCTCTCCCTTACTCTGCTTCACTTTTTTTTGCATAATGCTTAAGATTACCTGATATTTTACATGTTTATCATGTCTCTCCCAATTAGAATATAAGCTTCATGAGGGCAGAGATTTCAAATATTTTGTTCACAGATGTATTCCCAGTATCTAGAACTATATTTAGCATGTAGCAGATTCTCAAAAATATTTGTAAAATTAATAAAATTTAAAAATCCCTATTATATTGGAATTGTTAAATTAACAAAAAATTTTGGCCGGGCGCAGTGGCTCATGCCTATAATCCCAGCACCTTAGGAGGCTGAGGCAGGTGGATCACGAGGTCAGGAGATGGAGACCATCCTGGCTAACACAGTGAAACCGCCGTCTCTACTAAACAAAATACAAAAAATTAGCCGGGCGTGGTGGTGGGCGCCTGTAGTCCCAGCTACTCGGGAGGCTGAGGCAGGAGAATGGCATGAACCCAGGAGGCAGGGCTTGCAGCGAGCCGAGGTGGGGCCACTGCATTCCAGCCTGGGCAAGAGAGCGAGACTCCGTCTCAAAAAAAAGAAAAAAAAAATTTTAAGACAGGGTCTTTGTTGCCCAAGCTGGAGTGCAGTGGCATGATCACAGGTCACTGCAGCCTCCAACTCCTAAACTCAAATGATCCTCCCACCTCAGTAGGTGGGACTACAGATGAGTGCCACCACACCTCGCTATTTTTTTTTTTTTTTTTTGTAGAGATGAGGGTCTCATTATGTTGCCCAGGCTAGTCTCAAACTCCTGGGCTCATCCTCCCACCTTGGCCTCCCAAGTGCTAGGATTTACAAGTGTGAGCCACTACACTTGACCAAATTTTAAAATTTTGCCATATCTGTGTACATATATATGTGTGAATAAATTTAGACTCTAGAGTGTAATTCACAGTGTAGACCAAGTCAAGAGTCAGAGGATCAGAAGCTTGGGTGGGGAGATAGGACAGTGATCGCAAAAACAAAGCAATGTATCTTATTAAATGGACGAAAGGGATCAAACATTATCAGTAAACTATTTTAAAGAGTGAATTAAATGTATCTCTCTATCCTTTCTATGAGTGTAGTGAATTCAGATTCACCTCAGATTAGTTGAATTGACACTAGCTTTCTTCCCTGATAAAGCTTTTAAAATTTATTTAGTAAAGTGGCCAGGCATGGTGGCTCACACCTGTAATCCCAGCACTTTGGGAGGCCGAGGTGGGTGGATCACCTGAGGTCAGGAGTTTGAGATCAGCCTGGCCAACATGTGAAACCCCATCTCTACTAAAAAAATAAAAATAAAAAAATTAGCCAGGCGTGGTGGTGCACACCTTTCATCCCAGCTACTTGGGAGGCTGAGGCAGGAGAATTGCTTGAACCTGGGAGGTGGAGGTTGCAGTAAGCCGAGATGGTGCCACCGCACTCCAGCCTGGGAGACAGAGACTCCGTCTCAAAAAAAAAAAAAAAATTAGTAAAGTTGTTTTCCTCCTTAAATTACTGCCTGCAAGATTGAAACAGAGTTTCCCATTTCTATTCTGGGATCTGACTGAGTCACAAGGTAGTCTTGACGAATCACTCTGCTCTATCTCTCAGTTTACTGAGGCTGCCTGGGAACTTTAGCTGTCAGCCAAACAGGAAAAAGGGCCCTTCTGCATAACTACAAAAGGCCTAAGTCAAATGAATATGGTGAGATTTAATGATGGATATAAATTACAACAAATGGATTTCCTATAGGGTGAGGGAAAAAAAAAGCAAACATTTTACTTAACTTCCTCTATACAATTCAGGGCTGGCAGAAAGGGTAGACTATTACAATGTAGCTGAGCAAATTTTTCCATGTTTTTTTTTTTTTTTTTTTTTTGAGACGGAGTCTCGCTCTCTCACCCAGGCTGGAGTGCAGTGGCGCGATCTCGGCTCGCTGCAAGCTCCGCCTCCCAGGTTCATGCCATTCTCCTGCCTCAGCCTCTCCGAGTAGCTGGGACTACAGGCGCCCGCCACCACGCCCGGCTAATTTTTTGTATTTTTAGTAGAGACGGGGTTTCACCGTGGTCTCGATCACCTGACCTCGTGATCCACCCGCCTCGGCCTCCCAAAGTGCTGGGATTACAAGCGTGAGCCATAGCGCCCGGCCTAATTTTCCATGTTTGCGTAACATGTGTTTTCAACTAAAGATACTCCTTCTATATTCCTACTATATACAACACCCCAAAAAACCTCAAATGTAAGAAAAAGCAATGTGACAGATTTGACCCTGGCCAAGTTACTGGTTTTTTTTTTTTTTTTTTTTTTTTTTAGTGTCAGTGTTCATAAAGGCCCTTTTTCAAGGATGGGTATAAAGTGTTACTCGGCCGGGCGCGGTGGCTCACACACTTGTAATTCCAACACTTTGGGAGGCCGAGGCGGGTGGATCACGACGTCAGGAGTTCAAGACCAGTCTGGCCAACATAGTGAAACCCCGTCTCTACTAAAAATAGAAAAAATTAGCTGGGTGTGGTGGTGTGCCCCTGTAATCCCAGCTACTCCGGAGGCTGAGGCAGGAGAATTGTGAGAACGCGGCAGGTGGAGGTTGCAGTGAGCCGAGATTGTGCCATTGCACTCCAGCCCGGGCGACAGTGTGAGACTCTGTCTCAAACAAAGAAACAAAAAACTGTTACTCCACTCCCCACCAGATACTCTTATTTTTGCCCCCTATGTGGTCATGAATTCCTCCTGGGTGCATAGCTACCTAAGTTGTTCTGTGTTTTAGTGCTTATCATTTCCCACATCCCATGATGCCCTTGATAGAATTATTTTTTCTGTACTCACACAGATGGAAACAGAAGAGATGGAAAAACCCTGGGGATGCGGCCTCGCAGGTCTCAAACTGATCTGCTGCTAAGCACAATCTTATATCTGCATATTTCTTGGCTGAGTTCCTTTCTTGGCTCAGAGTTAGATTTTGCATGACCTAGGAGGCTTAGGACCCAGGGGGCGCCTTTCAGCTGAAAAACAGCTCGCGCTGCAGCAAGCTAGCTGGGAAGCTCCCAGTTCTAAAGAGAGGCTGTTTACCAGAACAGCATAACAAGGGCAGGTCTGACTGCAAGGCTGGGACTGGGAGGCAGAGCCGCCGCCAAGGGGGCCTCGGTTAAACACTGGTCGTTCAATCACCTGCAAGACGAAGGAGGCAAGGATGCCGTTGGCCTGGGTACAAGCATTCCTCGTCAGCAACATGCTCCTAGCAGAAGCCTATGGATCTGGAGGTGAGACTACAATCTTTCCTTTCCGCAGCAACTTCATGAAACAGAAGGGGTAAAGCCCCTATTTCCCAAACAGGGCCAGGATGACAGGAAACGAAGCGTTTAGCCGGTTTCTGTTGTCCTGTGAAAGCTTTTCCACCCCTCCTTTCCTTGTCAGGGGCTTGCAGCTCCATCTTTGCCATTAAGAACAAAGGCAAGAAGCCCCCTTCTTTGCCTTTCCTTGCTCATGAGTGGATGGAGCTTGGGGGTTCATCTCCCCTACTCCCCAAGTCCTGTTCTTTCTAAGCCCTTTGCATGGTGTGGTCCTCCTTCCCCAGCCTCCTTCTGTGGTTCTCCTGCAGAGGGTAGTGGGAGCTTCGGGTCTCATCCAGTCAGCGATGAGGCCGGTTTCCTCCGTTTGAGGCTGTCTTGAATCTTTTGCCTGACGGAGTCAAGGCTCCTTGAGAATTCTCCTGGGAGGGAGTATTGCCTGTTAAACGGGCAGAAGGTGGCCGTATCTGTGGAGGAGGAAACACCGGAGTTTATGTAACGTGGCCATTACAACACAGGGATAAATGTCACGTCTGGGCGCCCACCGTCCCAAAACTCCCATCTCCTCAAAGGGACCCTAAACCAGGCCTCCACCTCTCCATCTCCTCCTCCAAAGTGGTCACAAGTTCAAGAGTAACAACCCTTTGCACTTCTGCAGCGCTTTCCGGGTTTCAAAAATAAATAAAACCTAACGGTCTCTTAGCGTTGACTGGGGGCCAGGCACAGGCTAGGGGCTTCACACCCTGAGGTGTGTGTGGGGTTGGGGGGGGAGCGTGGGGCGTGGGGGTGTTGCCACGAGAGGAGAGGGAGGCCCAGCAGGGCCCGGGGTCCCCTAACCAGGCTGAGGCTCGGCACGGGTGGTCCCGGCTCCCCTGCCCGCCACGCTGGGCGTCTTCCGTTCGCTGCCCGCTACTCTGTGTCCGGGGGCTTCTCTTCCTCACAGGCTGTTTCTGGGACAACGGCCACCTGTACCGGGAGGACCAGACCTCCCCCGCGCCGGGCCTCCGCTGCCTCAACTGGCTGGACGCGCAGAGCGGGCTGGCCTCGGCCCCCGTGTCGGGTAAGTGTCCTCCGGGGGACGGCGCCGGGGCTGGCGGGCGGCGGTCGCGGTCCAGGTCCCAGCCCCGGCACACATTTCCTTCTCTCCCCTCTCAGGCGCCGGCAATCACAGTTACTGCCGAAACCCGGACGAGGACCCGCGCGGGCCGTGGTGCTATGTCAGCGGCGAGGCCGGCGTCCCTGAGAAACGGCCTTGTGAGGACTTGAGCTGTCCAGGTACCTGCCCGGGACCCCGGGAATCCCCGCGCCTGGCGCTGACAGGAAGCGGTGAGACACCCGCCGCGCACGTGCGGCCGCGCGATGCCGGCCGGCCCCGCTCCGCCTCCGCGCCGTCCGATTGGCCAGGGCTGTCTCCAGGCCGCGGGACTCAAAGCCCATTGGCCGCCGCCGTCACTCGTATGAGCTCATCCGCCGCGAACGCTTGTAAACAACTGCGCGGGGCGAGGCTGGGGCGAGGCTGGGTCTCTCCGCCGCGCGCCTTGCGGAGTGGCTTTTGGCCCCTCAGCGTTTATTGACCGTTTGCCGAGCGTCTGCAGTGCGCTAGACCCGCACTGCTCACAACCCCCGCTCCCCTACCTCCCCCGACACACACCGCGGGAAGAAGCCGTTTGGGAAGAAGCCGTTGGGGCATCTGAGCTTCAGAGAAGTTAAGCGATTTACCAAAGGCAATGGCAGGGGACAGATGTGAATTCACGTTTTTTAGATTCCAGAGCGCAGGCTTTTTTCTCCCAAAGCAGCAAGACAGTTTTCTAGGATTAAATGGGATAATCAAAGTAAAGCATTTCTTTTTTTTTATTTATTTATTATTTTTTGAGACGGAGTCTCGTTCTGTCACCCAGGCTGGAGTGCAGTGGCGCAATTTCGGCTCACTGCAACTTCCGCCTTCCGCGTTACAGTGATTCTCCTGCATCAGCCTCCTGAGTAGTTGGGATAACAGGCGTGCACCACCACGCCCAGCTAATTTTTGTATTTTTAGTAGAGACGGGGTTTCACCATGTTGGCCAGGCTGTCCTCGAACTCCTGACCTCAGGTGATCCGCCCGCCTGGCCTCCCAAAGTGCTGGGATTACAGGCGTGAGCCACCGCTCCCGGCACAAAGTAAAACATTTCACGTAAGGACTGGCACAGAGCGTACGCTTAGATGTGAGCTGCTTAAAGGAAGCATGGGTTGTTTCCTGGAGTAGAGGTGGGGGGAATCCCCTGCAGAGGACCGCAACCGAGAGGGGCCTTGGGAAATAGCAAGGATTTGGACAGATAAAGACGTGGGAGGTAGGAGAGAGGCCCTTCCCTACAGCTTTCCCCTCTCACTTGCCTTGTCCCTGAGATGGTTCAGCCCTCTCAGGCCTGCTCTTGCCTCTGGGGCAGAGTTTGACTTTGGGTTGTGTGTGGGGGGACATTCTTAGGTGACCCACCTCCATCTCCCCTAACACTCGGACCAGGTTCAGCTGTGGAATTCACTCAGGGTAGTCCCTGATGAGAGCTGTTTCCCACCTCATCTCCAGAGACCACCTCCCAGGCCCTACCAGCCTCCACGACAGAAATCGAGGAAGCGTCTGAAGGGCCAGGTGCAGATGAGGTGCAGGTGTTCGCTCCTGCCAACGCCCTGCCCGCCCGGAGTGAGGCGGCAGCTGTGCAGCCAGTGATTGGGATCAGCCAGCGGGTGCGGATGAACTCCAAGGAGAAAAAGGACCTGGGAACTCTGGGTATGACGGTCCCCCACCCCTGCCCTTGTTGGGATTCATCAAGAGATGTCATTTGCTGATTGGGGTGTGGCTAATGGGACCCTGTGTCCTATCCTTGGCAGGCTACGTGCTGGGCATTACCATGATGGTGATCATCATTGCCATCGGAGCTGGCATCATCTTGGGCTACTCCTACAAGAGGTCAGTAGCTTCTCTTCTGGGCCCTCTTAGGAGGAGGGGAGGAAGGTACACAAAGTCAAACTTTGTGGCTTTCTTACCCAAAAGGAAGCAAGATGTTGAAAATCAGCTCAAGATGTAGAGACTTGGTCCTAGTCTTTATCTGCTGACCTTGGACAAACCCTTTCCTTTGGTGCCTTTACACCTCACTTAAAAGCCTTGTGAGGGATGTTCTTGTTCCCCATTTTATAAATGAAGAAGCCTCTGTCAGAGACTTGCTCAAAGTCACACAGCCTGGGAGTGGCAGAACCTGGATTCAGACCCAGCTCTTTTGATAGCAAATTCCCTGCTGTCTGATCCAACATGCCTGGCATTGAAGTGAGTGGCACTGCAGAAATCAGGCTCGACACTGATTGCAGGGACCTTAAGACCAAATTCTTTCTGTGAGTTATAAAATTCTGCTACTAGAAAAGGTTTCCAGCCACTGTTGCAGTTGAGGCTTAATTTCGTCAGCTATAAGCAGTGGGATCTCCTCTGCTAGGGAAGAAAAAAGTGAGTTGGAGAACAGAAAGTCTGTTTGCCACTCTTCACCACATGTGAGAAAGCCAAAGAGGCTACTTGTGAAACTCAAGGACATGACCTGTGGCTGGGACAGCAGAAGAATGCGTATTTTGAAAGGTCCCACGAGATGCCCGTCAGTGACTGGTGCATGATGGTAAGCCAGGCTGGCATTCATCTTTACAGCACTGGCTGATTCTGGAAAGTAATTTGCCATTCTTGGGCAAAATCAGGGGATTTGACTTCTAGCCCTGGGTGTCTGTAATATTCTCCTCTGTGGTCTGAGAAAACTTCCTGTGAGGAAAATGACACAGTAGCCTGCATTTTTCCTTCCTTCCCTCCGTCCCTCCCTCCCTCCCTTCCTCCCTTCCTTCCTTCCCCTTTCTTTCCTTCCTTTCTTTGATTTTTTTTTTTTCAGGGTCTCGCTCTATTGCCTAGGCTTGAGTGCAGTGGTGCGATCACGGCTCACTGCAGCCTCAACCTCCCAGGGCGCAAGTGATTACCCCCACCCACCCCCGCTGAGTAGCTGGAACTACAGGCATGTCCCACCATGCCTGGCTGATTTTTAAATTTTTTGTAGAGACAGGGTCTCACTGTGTTGCCCGGGCTAGTCTCAAACTCCTGGGCTCAAGCTATCCTCCTACCTCAGCCTCCCAAAATGAACCACCATGCCTGGCATGCAGCCTGCATTTTCCAGTGGTGAGGGCCATGTCTGAGCCCACAGCCTCAGTGGATCACCCAGCAGGGCATCTTTAGAGGCCTTGAAGTCAACCTCCTCACTGCAGATGAAAAGGGGGAAGTTTGGGTATAATAATAACAGCAGTAGCAAACATGTACCATATGCCAGACACTGCTTCGAGCACATGCTTTAACTCAATTCTTATAATCACCCTTATGAGGTAAATGCTGTTATTATCTCCAATTTACAGATGAGGAAACTGAGGCAAGAGGGGATTATATACCTTACCTGAGGTTACACACCTAGCATTTGGTGGAGAGAAGTCCTCTAACTAGCTATCTGTGTGACCCTGGGCAAATTGCTTCAATTTCCTGCTCCGCATTATTGTGTGGAGCTAAGGCTTGTGACTACTTAGCTCAGGGTGTGGCACATAGTAGGTGGTCAGTAAATGATAGCTGTTTTTCTTTTCTATAAAATGTGTGGCTGGGCGTGGTGGCTCACGCCTGTAATCCCAGCACTTTGGGAGGCCGAGGTGGGCAGATCATGAGGTCAGGAGTTCGAGACCAGCCTGGCCAACATAGTGAAATCCTGTCTCTACTAAAAATACAAAAAATGAGCCAGGCATGGTGGCGGGCACCTGTAATCCCAGCTACTTGGGAGGCTGAGGCAGGAGAATCGCTTGAACCTGGGAAGCTGAGGTTTCAGTGAGCTGAGATTGTGCCACTGCACTCCAGCCTGGGCGACAGAGCCAGACTCCGTCTCAAAAAAAAAAAAAAAATGTAGGTAATGGGCCAGGTGTAGTGACTCACACCTGTAATCCTAGCACTTTGGGAGGCAGAGGCGGATGGATCGCTTGAGCCTAAGAGTTTGAGACCAGCATGGGCAACATGGCAAAACCCTGTGTCTACAAAAAAATACAAAAATTAGCCAGGCATGGTGGTGGGCGCCTGTAGTCCTAGTTACTAAGGAGGCTGAGATGGGAGGATCATCTGAGCCTGGGAAGTCGCTACGGTGAGCCATGATTGTGCCACTGCACTCCAGCCTGGGTGACAGAGTGAGATCCTGTCTCAAAAAAAAAAAAAAAAAAAGTGGGTAATGGACTAGTGTTTTCTGATTTCTTATGATGCAGGAAGCAGAGGTCCAGAGAGGGAAAGTATTGACTTGGGAGGACATGCTGATGCCCAGTCTGAGGTTGTTTCCCACAATGGGATGGTTGACATGGCAGGTCCAGGGACACCTGCTTGTTCATTTCAGAGTTGATGTAGTGGCCCTGGCCTTACAATTCATAAGCAGACCTAAGCCACATTGGCTGAGTTTAGTCCTTGAAATATCTCCTTTTTCCTCAGCCACTTGACAGCATTTGGCTGTCCTGCAATCGTGTGACAGTTTCCAGGCCTTCCAGGTGCTTGAACTGACTAAACATTCTTAATTCTGAGCTCAGTTCTGGTGTCCAGTGGAAGTCTTTTTCTTCTAGATTTGTTCCTCTAGGCTGTCACGAGACTGCCCTGAGGCCTAAATTTATTTTCCTGTAAACTCAGGGCAGGGCACCCAGTCACCAGACTCCCCGTCACGACCAGATCACCCCTTTCCTCAGCAGAACTGCTCTGAGAACAGACTGTACAACAGGAAACCGCATGTGGGCTTAAAAACAAGCTTGTAGCCTCCATCTCTTCCTAAAGTCAGAGAGCAGAGTGTCCTGAAAAGAGCTGTAGGTTGAGTGTGGGTTCAGGTGTCCTCTGAGCCTTGGTATCTTGTCTGTTAAATGGGGATACATCCTCCCTCCACACCTACCTGTCTAAGATTATTTTAAGTATTAAATGTAAACAGAAACAATAGCACACCAATCAGGTAATAATCACAATAGCAGCCAACATTTATTTCATGCTTTCTTAGTAAGTAAGGCCCTACTGTATGCTCTTCCCTAATTACCTTTTTTTCTTAATTTTTTTTTTTCTTTTTGAGACAGAGTCTCGCTCTGTTGGCTCACTGCAACCTCCGCCTCCTGGGTTCAAGTGATTCTCCTGCCTCAGCCTCCCGAGTAGCTGGGATTAGAGGCACCCGCCACCATGCCCTAATTTTTGTATTTTTAGTAGAGACGGGGTTTCACCATGTTGGCCAGGCTGGTCTCGAACTTCTAACCTCAGGCAATCCACCCGCCTCGGCCTCCCAAAGTGTTGGGATTATAGGCATGAGCCTCCTGATTATCTTGACTAAGCCTCACAACCACACTAGGAGCACTGTTAGATTTTACAGTGAGGAGCTGAGACCTAGCAGAGGTAAGTACAATGGCCAGCTAGTAACGTATGTTACTAGCTTAACTTACTAGTTAAGTACAATGGCTTAAACATACTAGCTTAATGTACTAGTTAAGTACAATGGCAGCTAGTAACATATGTCTGAGTATCAGTATCTCTAACAAGTCCAATGAGGCCCAGTAGCCTCATGTAAATTTGCTTTGAATTGCAAAGGAAAGTAGGAAAAATAGAAACTTAAAAAAAGGCTGGGTTTAAAGTCAGAAGAAACAAGATCTAGTTCTGGAACTTTCACCTATTCTGGATGTGACACTGGACAAATTATTTACCTTCTCTGGACCTCAATTTCTTCATCTGTACTGTAAGGGGGTTAGGTATGGTGATCCTCCCAACTCTATTTCCTAAAAAGACAATATTGCTGGTGGTAAGACTGGGTTCAAATCCCAGCTCTGCCATTTGCTTGAACAAATAGTGTAACTTCTCTGCATCTGCCTTCCTATCTATGAAACATTTCAAAATAGATACCACATAGGTTGTGAGGATGAAATTGGACAGTATAGTTTAGGCATACAATTGGTGTTCCATAGCCTGGGAGAGGAAGTTGGAGGCAGCCTACAGTAGGGCCTTACTTACTAAGAAAGCAGGAAATAAATGTTGGCTGCTCTTGTGATTATTACCTGTAGCTGCCTTGGGAACTTTTCCTGAGCAGCAGTGTGGCACAGCACTGCCTCTGACTGGGAAAACAGCAGCGGCTCAGAGTAATAATTGAAGACAACCCGTGTAGTCTGAACGAGGTCTGTGGTGCTTCCATACTCTGGGAGAGGAAGTTGGAGGCAGGCAGCAGCTTCATCTACACCTGCTGTCTCTGGCCAGCTCAGCTCCCAGTCCCACCCTGGCCTTGGAGCAAGCAGTCAGGATAGGTACTGTAAGCCTTGAGCTCTGCCAAAGGCCATGAGGCTTGCCTAATGGGATGGAGCTTTTCCCTGGCTGAGAAGGGTGGGCAGGCACCAGGTTTCCTCTTAGGGGAGGAAGGGCTGTAAATGGGGGCGGGTGGGAGCTCAGCCTGGCTGGGTCTTTGTCCTGGTAGTCTAGGCCACGAGGTTCAAATGGCCAGTCTGTGACTGAGGAGCTAAGTGTAGCGTCTGCACTAGCTTCAGAGGGAGGTCTTATTTTCTGATAAAAAGGGGAGGGAAAAACTGTAAGTCAACACCACTCCACTCCCTTAGGAGAGGAACTAAGTCAGTGAATAAGCCTTTTGTTCCTTCTTGGCTGTCACACAACACCCAGGCTAACCACCCCCTACCCCCAAGCAGTGAGAAGGGGCTAGGCTGCCTGATGGTCAGTGTAGCGGGCCTAGTAGCCTCTCAAAGGTCACCCAAGGGAGCTGGGAGCAGCCACTGCATCTCTAGGACTCACAGGCACCATTAACAGCAGGCACATGGGATTGAGTGTGCTTCCAGGCTTCTAAATGGATGAGACTAATCCAGACTAGTCCCAGCATCTGCTTTCTTTACCCTTGACTGCACTTCCAGCCCTGCTCTGCCCCATTAATACAAATTGATTTTTTTTCCCTAAAGGCTTGTATATGATGCAGCCTGGCCATTAGCAGCAGCTCAGCAGGCCACAGGTAAAGGAGGTTGCAGAGGAAAGCCTCAGTTTCTTCATCTATAAAAGGGGGATTAGGCTGGGTGTGGTGGCTCACGCCTGTAATCCCAGCACTTTGGGAGGCTGAGGTGGGCGAGTCACCTGAGGTTAGGAGTTAGAGACCAGCCTGGCCAACCTGGTGAAACCCTGTCTCTACAAAAATTAGCTGAGCAGCCAGGCATGGTGGCTCATGCCTGTAATCTCAGCACTTTGGGAGGCCAAGGTGGGCGGGTCACCTGAGGTCGGGAGTTCGAGACCAGCCTGACCAACATGGAGAAACCCCATCTCTACTAAAAATACAAAATAAGCCGGGCGTGGTGGCACATGCCTGTAATCCCAGCTACTTGGGAGGCTGAGGCAGGAGAATCGCTTGAACCCGAGAGGCAGAGGTTGCAGTGAGCCAAGATTGTGCCATTGTACTCTAGCCTGGGCAAAAAGCATGAAACTCCCATCTCCAAAAAAAAAAAAAAGCCTGTAGCTGACATTTAGTAGATGCTTATTAAAAGTAATAAGCATCTCTGGGAGGCTGTCTCACAGCAGGATGATCAGGTCAGTTTTCTGGACAACTTTATGGGTTAGGTCCGGAGTTCAGATAGTTCTCTGGGTCTCTGGGGCTGAAAGAACAAAACCGTCTTGCTTTAAGAGTCTCTATCTGGCCAGGTGCAGTGGCTCACGCCTGTAATCCCAACACTTTGGGAGGCAGGAGGATCGCTTGAGCCCAGTAGTTTGAGACCAGCCTAGGCAACATGTTGAGACCCTGTCTCAACCAAAAAAAAAAAAAAAAGTCTCTGTCCTCTACTTTATTTTCATTGAGCCCTGGTGAAGCTGTATGAAGTCCATACTGCTGTCACCCTATTTTACAGATGGAGAACCTAAGACCAGAGGTGCAGGAGCTTCTTGTTGAGCTTAACGCAGTCTTGCAGAAATGGATATCCTAGAATCCTGGACCTGAGTTTGAGTCCTGGCTCAGCCACTGATTTGTTGTGACGATGGCAAGCTGCTGCTCTTGCTGAGCCTCAGGGATGCTATCTAATGAGCAAAGCTATGCAGGAGGCATAGCCTGAATGTTTATTTGTTTTTTTTCCTGCCAGGGGGAAGGATTTGAAAGAACAGCATGATCAGAAAGTGTGTGAGAGGGAGATGCAGCGAATCACTCTGCCCTTGTCTGCCTTCACCAACCCCACCTGTGAGATTGTGGATGAGAAGACTGTCGTGGTCCACACCAGCCAGACTCCAGTTGACCCTCAGGAGGGCAGCACCCCCCTTATGGGCCAGGCTGGGACTCCTGGGGCCTGAGCCCCCTCAGTGGGCAGGAGCCCATGCAGACACTGGTGCAGGACAGCCCACCCTCCTACAGCTGGGAGGATCTACCACTTTGTGTTCTGGTTAAAACCCTACCATTCCCCCTTTTTTGGTGAATCCTAATAAGTGACAGAAGCAGGTGGCACTGTGGGCTGAGGGTAAGGCTGGGAAGAGTCTTAACAGTGCTCCTTCCCCATCCCTTGGAGCAGATTTTGTCTGTGGATGTAGACAGTGGCAGCTCCCACAGTGATGCTGCTGCTAAGGGCTTCCAAACATTGCCTGCACCCCTGGAACTGAACCAGGGATAGATGGGGAGCTCCCCCAGGCTCCTCTGTGCTTTACTAAGATGGCTTCAGTCTCCACCATGGGCTTGAGTGGCATACACTGTTATTCATGGTTAAGGTAAAGCAGGTCAAGGGATGGCATTGAAAAAATATATTTAGTTTTTAAAATATTTGGGATGGAACTCCCTACTGACCTCTGAGAACTGGAAATGAGTTTGTACAGAAGTCAGAACTTTGGGTTGGGAATGAGATCTAGGTTGTGGCTGCTGGTATGCTCCAGCTTGCTGGCAATGATGTGCCTTGACAACCGTGGGCCAGGCCTGGGCCCAGGGACTCTTCCTGTTTCATAAGGAAGAATTGCACTGAGCATTCCACTTAGGAAGAGGATAGAGAAGGATCTGCTCCGTCTTTGGCCACAGGAGCAGAGGCAGACCTGGGATGCCCCAGTTTCTCTTCAGGGATGGATAGTGACCTGTCTTCATTTTGCACAGGTAAGAGAGTTAGCTAACCTATGGGAATTACACTGTGGGGCCTTGTGAGCTGCTTCTAAGAGGCTAATCTGGAAACTAAGCTCAGAGGCAAGGTAATAAAGCACTTCAGGGCTTGCTCCTGAAGTGGGCCTGATTTAGCAGGTGGTCCTGTGGGCATCCAGGTCAGCACCTTCCTGTAGGGCAATGGGGCTAGGGTCACAGCCCCTAACTTATAAAGCAATCAAAGAACCATTAGAAAGGGCTCATTAAACCTTTCAGACACAGGGCCCCAGAGAGGAAAAAGTGACTTGCCCAAGGTCATAAGCAAGCTACTGGCATGGCAAGAGCCCAGCTTCCTGAGTGCAACATTTCTCCACTGCACTGTGCTAGCAGCTCAGCAGGGCCTCTAACCCGTGATGTCACACTCAGAGGCCTTGGCAGCCCCTAGCCATAGAGCTTCCTTTCCAGAGCCCTTCCACTGCCCAATGTGGAGACGGGTTAGTGGGGCTTTCTATGGAGCCACCTGCTTTGGGGACCTAGACCTCAGGGGGTCTCTTGGTGTTAGTGATGCTGGAGAAGAGAATATTACTGGTTTCTACTTTTCTATAAAGGCATTTCTCTATATACATGTTTTATATACCTCATTCTGACACCTGCATATAGTGTGGGAAATTGCTCTGCATTTGATTTAATTAAAAAAAAAAAAGATTCCATATTGCCAAGTTTTTGAGGGGTAACAGGAACGCTCCGTGTAAGTTGAGAAGCTTTGGGTTACCTTGTCAACACCTGTGTGGCAAGCTCTGGACCTTTTCTTCATTCATCCTGGCCCTGTTACTGGAAGGTAACAACTGCAGCCTGTGTCCAGATTTTTTTTTTTTTTGAGACGGAGTCTCGCTCTGTCGCCCAGGCTGGAGTGCAGTGGCGCAATCTCGGCTCACTGCAAGCTCCGCCTCCCGGGTTCACGCCATTCTCCTGCCTCAGCCTCTCCGAGTAGCTGGGACTACAGGCGTCCACCACCATGCCCGGCTAATTTTTTTGTATTTTTAGTAGAGACGGGGTTTCACCGTGGTCTCGATCTCCTGACCTCGTGATCCACCTGCCTCGGCCTCCCAAAGTGCTGGGATTACAAGCGTGAGCCACCGCGCCCGGCCCAGATTTTTTTTTTTTTGAGATGGAGTTTGGCTCTTGTTGCCCAGGCCGGAGTGCAATGGCGCGATCTTGCCTCACTGCAACCTCTGCCTTGTGGGTTCAAGCGATTCTCCTGCCTCAGCTTCCGGAGTAGCTGGGATTACAGGTATGTGCCACCACACCCGGCTAATTTTTGTATTTTTAGTAGAGACGGGGTTTCACCATGTTGGTCAGGCTGTTCTCAAACTCTTGATCTCAGGTGATCCACCTGCTGAGGCCTCCCAAAGTGCTGAGATTACAGGCTTGAGCCACCGCGCCTGGCTTGTGTCCAGATTATTATCATCAGGAATCTTTCAGGTTGAAGCTGCAGGAAAGACAGGTGTGCAGGCATCCCAATAAGGTGGTTGGTCATTGCAAATCCTCTCCCCTTCAGCATTGTTTCCAAGGTGGAGGTAGTTAAAATTAATATCTAGACAGCCCTTGTCAAAGGCTGGAACGCAGCAGGGGTTAGGTGGTGGGTGACGGGGGTGGTGCTGCAGCAGCCAAAGAGGGAATAACTGCAGAGGAGGAAGGGTCACTGTGCTGCCTGCAGCAGCCCTGGGCTGAGGAAGTTCCCTGCAAGGTGACTACTATGACTCCAGAAGGAAAGATACCAACAGGAGTGTCTCCTGGACTTTTAGCAAGGGATTTCAGCCACAGGTTATCAGTCTCAGGAACACCCAGATGACCTCTGCCCATGCCCAGCCATTGCTCTGTGGTTCTGCCAGCAATGCATACTCCAGATCATCAGTTTTTTTTGGGAACCAGACTCTGTCTTTAAGTTGGATTCTTCAAGCTTTGAAAGTGCCTGGGAGAAAGCACCTTTGGGTTTACAGATTTATATTGTGCCTAAGGCCCCACTAACCAGATAGCACTGTCCTTCCCAATGGTCACTCCTCCACAACATCCCCCATATGCAGAAGCAAGAAGAAACTGGTCTCCTCCTCTCAAGCACTTGTAGGGAAACACAAGGGGTGGGGTGACTTGCATTCATTTCTTCCCATTACAAAGGTGGCACCTAGCACTGAGGAAAGCAAGCCAGGATACCCAGGCTATAGAACTATTCATATAAAGAGGATAAAAGGGTAGGGCTCCTAAGGAATGACTCAGCTGGCATGTGAGAGCTAGGCCAGGAAAATGTCATAGTCAGTCACACCTGCTGCAAGGAAGGGGCTGCCTCAGGTGGGATGTACATATTCTCTAGGATGGGTGTCTGCTTGAGGGTTTTAGACTTGGGTGCATGAAAACTCTCTGCTATGGGGAGTTTGTGCGGGCTAGGCCAGAAGGTGGCTAGCAGACCCTCTACATTTATGTCCCTGAGCCAGTCATGTTTTCACTCTCCATATTGCCAGTTATGTTAACTGCTTAATTTATTTAGTCTGATCAATGGCCCAGTTCAGGCCCACCACTCCTACACTTGCTGGGGACAGCCAGGAAACAACCAGCCACACAATGCTGAACTGTGCTGCTGCTGGGAGTCCAGGGCTCAGCCCTAAAAGCAAGCTTGCAAACTTCACATGTAAGTACAGTCTATATAGCAAGTAAACTCTGACCAGAGAGATGACATCTGGTCTCACAACTCACCAGGTCTATGTACAAAATTTCACATACCACCCAATAGATATAACAAGATAATAGCAACCACTCTCCTTTATCAATTCCCCCTGCTCCAATACAACCACCACACATTGCATTAATACCCCAAACCCATTCCCAATTTATTAAATATGGTGCAAGCTCATAGACACTTAGAAGAGGCAAATCTAGTTGGTGATGAAGAGTTCCTAGAGCTCTGGGAGCCAAGATGGAGGTTTTCCAGTACCTGCAGATGTGGCTCAGGAGGATGCTGCCCAGGAGCTAATGAGTTGGGAGAGCAAACATGGGAGGTAGAAGTCAGATGGCCCAGCTCAGGGAGCTCTCTCTCTCAGCATCTCAGCTTTGGGACTCTGCCACCACCTCTTCCCAGCCCAAGCTGCTGCCTAAACCAGGCATGTTGAAGAGTGAGCAATGGTTGCCATGAGGCCAAGACCAAGAGATTGCTGAGACTCCCACTCCCCTCCCTCAGACTCTAGGCCTGTGACAAGCCACACTGTCCTCCAGAACCCATCTAGCTTTAGGCAAAATGTTTTAGGCATCTAAGGAGCCCACCAGAGTATGAGTAACAGAAGCCAAGATCTGAGCTTTCTAGAGGGCAGGGCCTCTTTCTAGTCCCTCAGCCTCTTCCTGTGCTTGTGACTGTTTGTTGCAGACAGAAAGGATGTTGTCCATAAGTTCTCAGCCAGTCTCCAGTATTAAGCTTGAAAACATGAGGTGCAGGCTTCCCCTCACATGATGTGGTCCCTGGGCTGGCTAGAGCCAGTGAGCAGGTAAACAGAAGCCAGCCCTTTCTCTAACTCCTGGCCTGTGCCACCACATATTAAGGGACTCTTCAAAACCTACTCCCTCAACCTTGCTCCAGGAAGGGCAGGATCTGGAGTGGAAAGGGGGAGCATCACTGACTTTTTCACACCCTTTGAGTGCCTCCTGGCCATCAGTCTTTCTTTCGTCCACACACTTGAAGTCCTCCTGCACCCAGCTGGACTAGTGACTTCAGAGTTCACAGGCAGGTTCACCCTGGGATCCTGCCCAGCAGGTCCAGGTCACGCTGATTAGTGTAAGCAAGAGCCTCCCACAATCCACTGCCAGGGAGTTCCTGGGTGGATTTGAGTAACAGATTCCTCCTGGCCCAAAGGCCAGGGGTTTTTTTCTTCTTCACAGCTTTCAGGCAAGTATTGGATTTACAGACAGTAACTAGGCCCCAGAACCTGTGGAGATACATTTCCCTGGTGCTGCGCCCACTTGCCTCCTGGGGAGGTAGTAGGAATGGCTTGTTCTGCTTCTAAACAGGCCGCCAATCCACAGGAAGCCTGGACGGCCCTGCTCACAGCAGGGATGGGGCGCAGAGGGGCAATGCTGGCTGTAGAACACCCCCCTGCAGGGGGCTGGGCTAGGGCTAGGGAGGTGAGTCCCGGGTCAGGCCGTACTGCATGCTCACAGTGTGGTCCAACTCTTCCAGCTCTGCAGGCAGCGGGATGCCCAGCTCCCCCAGGTATAGGGAGAGGGCCTCAAAGGAGTCCTCCAGTTTCGAGAATGCTGGTCTAGAAGGAAAAGAGGTAAATTAGAGGCAGGTGGAATATGAGCAGGGCCATGGGTGGGTGGAAGGAATCTAGGCTCAGCTACTTCCTGGTTGTATAACCTCAGGCAAACTCCTTCACCTAGTAGTGCCTCTGTGAGAAATGGGCATAATGTTACTGCTACCTCATATATTTGCTATAAAGATTAGATAACACTATGACAAGGCTGGCCTAGCTGGAGTTAGAACTTAAAAACAATAGGAGAAAAACTTCCCTCCCATGCCTTAGAGAAAATGCAGTTATCAGAGGTGGAATCGGAAACACCAGGCTCCTAGTGCCACAGAAACGGCTTGGCTGCCCCGGAAGCCTAAGACAGCTCAGGCTTATTCCTCCTCCTCCATGTTTATGCTTAAATGTCGTGTCACCTCAGTGAGGCCTGCTCTGATGACCATATTTAAAATTGCAACTGGTACCCTAAACAATTGTCTTGGCCGGGCGCGGTGGCTCACGCTTGTAATCCCAGCACTTTGGGAGGCCGAGGCGGGTGGATCACGAGGTCAGGAGATCGAGACCACGGTGAAACCCCGTCTCTATTAAAAAAAAAATACAAAAAATTAGCCGGGCGTGGTGGCGGGCGCCTGTAGTCCCAGCTACTCGGAGAGGCTGAGGCAGGAGAATGGCGTGAACCCGGGAGGCGGAGCTTGCAGTGAGCCGAGATCGCGCCACTGCACTCCAGCCTGGGTGACAGAGCAATACTCCGTCTCAAAAAAAAAAAAAAAACAAAAAAAAACAATTGTCTTTACTTGGCTTGACTCTTTTTCCATAGCATCTGCCACATTCTAATATTCAATATAGCTTACTTATTGTATCTACTGTATGATACAGTAGATACCATGCTAGAATCTATGTTCTATGAGGGTAGGCACCTTTATTTTGTTCACTGCTGTAACTCAAGCACTTAGAACTGTACCTAGCACACAGTAGGCATTCAATACTGTATATATATATTTTTAAATAAAGAGATTTAGAATGACTGACAAGAGGTATTAGAAAACAAATACTGTGTAGCTTCACAATTTCTCCTCAAGTTCTTACACTGGTGTTACTGAAGGATTGCGGTCTTTGGCCTATAAAGAAACAAGGTACAGATTCTCCCACCAGAAAATTTCAACTCTAATGTGGACCGCTGGAAATCATTTTTTTTTTTTTTTGAGCTGCACCAAAGGCGTATCCTAGCTTTATTAAAGGACCCATGCCGCAGAGTCAGTATAAAAACACAAAAAGTCCCATCAGTTTAATAACAAAAAACCCCAAAAGTGGAAAACTGAGGGGGTAGGGGAAGAGACCCCTGGGCCAGGGGCATGAGGAGCCCTGGCCGCAGGGTCCCCCGGTATTGCTGTTGCTACGAGGTCGGGGGGCAGCGATTGTCCTATGGGAGCCACCGTTCGCCTGGGTCGGGGACCCTCACTTCTTCTGGGGTGTGCTCAGCTTCTGCATGGGCAGGATCTTGTCCAGCAGGCCAGAGATGAAGGCCTCTATGGGTTTTTAACAGTCAACCAGCAGCTACTTGACCCTGGCAGCCCGGGCATCGTCACTCTCCATGTCCAGGAGCTCATCCACCTCAATCTCCTGTTCTGGGATCTCCTCTTCCTGGCAGTCGTAGAGGCGCGTGAGCTGCTGCTCCAGGATCCACTCCTCTAGGTTGAGGCGCTTCCGTAGCTCCTTGCGGTCATACTTGACGGTGACCTTCCCTTGGCGCCTCACTGGGCCCTCATTATCCGCACCGCCCGGGCCCTCTCCTGCGGCCCAACGGAGGGGGGCTCTGAAAGTGGACGCGTGGTCCTGGGCAGCCACTGCCGCCCCCGCCCCGGCCCCGCCGTGCCGCTGTCAGCCGAGGCTGCCGCTGGGGCCACGTGCGCGCGTCTGGCCCCTCCCTGCGCCGCTGCCTCCGGGACGCCCGCCGGCTGGCTCGGGTTAGCTAGCCGGCTCCGCTTAGCTAGCCGGCTCGCTCAGCGCGGCTCTGCGGCGAGGGCGGCGGCGGGGGTGCCCGGGGGCAGCTGCAGCATGCGGTGCCCCCGGGCCTGGCCTGGCCGCGCCCCTCCCCCTCCCTGCCGATCCACCCGCCCTTTGTCCCCCACGGCCGCCGCCGCCGGAGCTGTCGCCACCGAAGCGCTTTCTCTGTCCGGAAATCATTTTAAAATAAAGACTATGTGCCAACTGGTTATCCTGGGAGGGTGGAGTTGGGGGTGAGGAGAATGTTGAGGGGTATATTGGTTAAGGGGCATTACAGAAGACATATTTCCTATGCTATAAACTTTGGTAATGTTTGAACTTGTTTTTAAAAGAAACATGATTTTTGAGGCAGGAAAAAAACCCCATTTTTGAGACAGAGTTTCACTCTTGTTGCCGAGGCTAGAGTGCAATGGTGTGATACCAGCTCACTGCAACCTCCGCCCCTGGGTTCAAACAATTTTCCTGCCTCAGCCTCCCAAGTAGCTGGGGTTACAGGCACCTGCCACGATGCCTGGCTAATTTTTGTATTTTTAGTAGACATGGGGGTTTCACCATGTTGGCCAGGTTGGTCTCCAACTCCAGACCTCAGGTGATCCACCAGCCTCGGCCTCCCAAAGTGCCGGGATTACAGGTGTGAGCCACCGCACCCAGCCAGATTCTAGTTTTTTAACCACACACTTGAAAAGACCTAGGGTAACTTTGGTAATAATGAAATTATCACCTGAGAAGAATAAAGGTAATTTTGAAAATACTTCAGCTAAATGCATAAAACTGCTCACTGTAGTTAATACCTATAGTAAAGAGAAACTGGAAAAACCTGAATATCTACATTACAATATGTTCAGACAGTCTCTCAACAGAATTTCATGTTGTCGACAAAAATGATAAACAGGAAGACTGGATAGTAACAAGGGAAATGCAGGGCAAAATACAGAACTATTTACTATAAAAAAAAGTATATGTGTAGATATGGACAGGGGAATATCGAAAGATGAATACACTTATTGTATTCAAATGGTTTGGGTGAATTTCCTTCTTTTTAAACTTTCTTTTAATGGCTGTGTCTCTGTGTCCTATCCAGATTACTTGCTACTATGTCTTTACCTCTCTCTTCTCCAACCTGTACATACATGTTGTCAGATGGCTCAGGGGTTGACAGCCACATTCTTGACCTCAAGGCTTCGCTCACCCCTGTGCTTGCGAAGGGCTCAGGGGTGGCCTTAGACTGAGGCAAACGTCCCAGGACCCTGTGAGCTGGGAGAAAGAGGCAGGATACCAACCTGCTCTCAGGCTCCAGTCTGCAGCAGATGGCGGCCAGCGGGAAGAAGGCTGGGGGACAATCTGTGGGAACAAACTTCTCCCAGAAAAGCTTCACGTTGAGGCCAAAGTCCAGTGTTCGGGGAAGGCAGTCAGGATCTGCATACACCTGCCCAATGATCTGTAGGGTAAGAAGACAGCAGTTTACAAAGGACTACAGAGGCCACAGATACTTGGCAAGGGAAAGGAATGCTGGGATGTGGACAGGAAGGATGGGCAGAAGAGGAGGTGGTAAAATAGGTTAGAGAGCTCTCCCCAATCCCCTATCATCTCTCCAAATCTTACTAATCCAGACCTGTATCCACTGAGAGTTGGGTTACTGAAGAGGACTGAGAAGGGGCTTCACTGCAGAAGCCAAGTGTTCCAAATCAGCATCTGGAAGCTAGCAGCTTCCACTCATCCCACCCTGCCTTGTCTGTGTCTCCTTGTGGCTGTGTGTGTGCCAGAGTTAAGGCTCTATGAGGTGCTGGATCTGATTCATGTCTGAAACCCTTTGGCACCAGCCCAGTGCTCTGAACAGAGGTGTTCAATTAATATTAAAGAAAACAATTTTTTAAAACAAATCTTCCTTCATGGCCGGGCACGGTAGCTCACGCCTGTCATCTCAGCACTTCGGGAGGCTGAGGCGAGTGGATCACCTGAGGTCAGGCATTTGAGACCAGCCTGGCCAACATGGCGAAACCCTGTCTCTACTGAAAATACAAAAATTAGCCGGGCGTGGTGGTGCACACCTGTAGTCCCAGCTACTTGGGAAGCTGAGGCAGGAGAATTGCTTGAACCTGGGAGGCGGAGGCTGCAGTGAGCCAAGATCGCACCTCTGCACTCCGGCCTGGGCGACAGAGTGAAACTCCATCTCAAAAACAAAACCTTCCTTCATTATCCTAACCATTCCTTGTCTCTCCTCTCCTCTACCCTCGCAACTTTGTAGGAATTACAGAAGGCTTTGAATGTGTGTGTGTTTGAGTCTTTGAGATATGCTGTCACCTGACTAAACTCCTAAAGGTAGAAATCTTTCCAAGATTCCTCACTCTGTCCACGTGGTACCTGGCACAGGGCTGGCACTTCCTAGAGTGGCTACTTCTACTTGAAGGGAACTGAGAAGGGCTACATTTGGCCCAAGAGCTAGCTAGACAGCCACATGAACAGTCTCTTGCCCTTCCTTCTGGAATTCTGAGTCTCATCCGCCCCTTATTGACCATGTGCAAGCCACTGCCCTCTTCTGAGCCTCAGTTTCCTCAACTAAAAAAAAAAAAAAAACCTGACCGGGTGCGGTAGCTCACGCCTATAATTCCAGCACTTTTAGAGGCCGAGGCGGGCGGATCACCTGAGGTCCGGAGTTCAAGACCAGCCTGGCCAACATGGTGAAACCCTGTCTCTACTAAAAATACAAAAATTAGCCGGGCATGGTGGTGTGTGCCGGTAGTCCCAGCTACTTGGGAGGCTGAGGCAGGAGAATCACTTGAACCCAGAGAGAGGAGGTTGCAGTGAGCCCAGATTGTGCCACTGCACTCCAGCCTGGGCAACGAAGTGAGACTCCATCTAAAACAAAAAAACCCTGCCAGTCCTTCTCTTAGGACCAATGAAACACAAATGTGGCAAAGATGTGCAGATGCATTATAAACCATAAAACCCTACACCCATGTTGATTTTAGTCAAGCCAGTCGTCCCTAGGAGGAGACGCCCCAGTTCTGAGGGAAGGCAGAGCTGCTAGGCCTGCTGCCTCGGGCATGGCCTTGGTGCCAGAGCTCACCTCACAGAGAACGATCCCAAAGGAGAAGATATCCACCGTCTCATCATAGCTCTTTCCTTGGGGAACACAGGAGAGCACGCTGTTAAGTTTACATCCCTTACCTGCTCTGCACTGGGTCTAGGGTCAATCTAAGCCACAGCTAAGAACCAAGGCTAGAACAGGTTCTGTAGAGACACCCCACAGGCTGTCCTGCGCAGACACCACCTGAAAATAGTCCTTCCTCAGCCCTAGGTGACCTGCCTTGGAGAGCCCTTATAACATAACACTGCCTAGGATGAAACTGCATGTTAAAGTGGAAAAGAACCAGACTAGGGGTTCATCCAGGCTCTGCCATTAGCCAGCTGTATGCTCCTAGGCAATTCACTGAACTTCTCTGGGCCTCAGACTCCAAAATGGATTGTATTCAGACCATTTCTGAGGCCTCACAACCCTGATTTCAAGAATCCCAACCACCATCTCTGGCTGGTTTGAGCATTATCCACCAGAGGGCACCACACTTCAGTTCTCACCATGGAGAGGGCTAAAGCTGGGACAATAGCCTAAGCTCTTATCGATCCCTGAGGCACAAATGCCAGAGTCAGAACTCACCTTATCCCCCATGATGGGACACTGATCAGTTCCCAGCCCCCTGAGCTCAGGAGCTAAATCGTGAGGCCCCTCCTGGCAAGGGAAAAACATCCTCAGCTCTGGGTATCTAGTCCTACACTTCACAGGCCTCCCCTGGAGTTCCCATGGCTCTGATGCAAGGGCAGCATCTGTCCTCCCTCTGCGAGTGTCCCCTCCAGGGCTTCAGGACTCACCGTTCAGCATCTCAGGGGCCATCCAGTAGGGGTTTCCCACCACTGTGTAGCGCTTCTTGCGGTCGTTCTTGCGCAAGGTGCGTTTCTTGGTGGTGGCCTTCTCCATGGGGGGCCTTTTCCTCTCTTCCACTATGAGCCGTGACAGCCCAAAGTCTGCCACCACCACAGTCTTGTCCTGGTAGGATAAAAGACAGGTCAGGACTTCATGGGGATGTTCTCAAACCTGGCCCTGGGGAGGAAGCATAGGCAAGAGAAGCCACTGAGAAGGGGAGAAAAGGTATATAGCAAGGGAGAATCAGAGCAGAAAGCTCTATCAAATAGACACACTCAGGCCAGGCACGGTGGCTTACGCCTGTAATCCCAGAATTTTGGAAGGCCGAGGCGGGTGAATCACCTGAGGTCAGGAGTTCAAGACCAGCCTGGCCAACATGGCGAAACCCTGTCTCTACTAAAAATACCAAAAAAAAAAAAAAAAAAAAATTAGCTAGGCGTGGTGGCACACGCCTGTAGTCCTAGCTACTTGGGAGGCTGAAGCAGAAGAATCACTAGAGCCTGGGAGATGGAGGTTGCAGTAAGCCAAGATTGCGCCACTGCACTCCAGCCTGGGAAACAGAATGAGACTCCATCTAAAAAACAAAACAAAACAAAACAAAAAAACAGACACACTTGGCATTTGTGTTTCTGAGGGTCTGGTATCTGTGCACAGCAGATTCCCAGCCCACAGTGGGTTCATGGCAGAACCACTGGAGCCCCTGGAGGTGAGGCTCAGGGACTTGGAGAGTGGAACTCAGAGGTGGGACAGGGGGTTGCTTTTGTTTTTCCCTGTCTTGCCTTATTCCTAAAATGATTTCAGGCAGTGGCCAGAACCAGGATAAGATAGAAAAAGGCAAGGTGGAGGCAGTAGGTGGGGAGTCTTGGGGGAGACAAGCTCTTTGAATAGCTACAGGGCAGTCATGTGGGAAAGGAATGAAGATTGCGTGGTGTGGGTCTAGAGGGCAGAGCCAGGGCCAGCCGGCAGACACCCAGGAAGCCAGACAGCAAGTCAGTAAGACAAACAACATTGTAACCACCACAGCTGAGGGGCAGTGGGAGGAATGCTGGTCTCAAACTGGTCCCTGTAAATTTACTAGCTCGGTGGCCTCAGGCTGAGGCTTCAGGTGCCACCACTGTAAAATGGGGTCAGCAATGAGCTGCTTTACAAGACTATTATGGGGCAAAAGCAGGTAAAACGACAGGGCTCTACATATAGTCAACAAACTTCTGAAGTCCCTTCTAATCAAATTATTTCAAAGGTTGCTAATGAGAGAAGGTGAAATTATGTCTGTGTGTGTCTGGGAGCTCCCAGAAGACAGAGAAGGGCATTGGAAGAAGCAGGAAGGGAAAGATAGGAGCTCCTAGGCAACACCTCTGCCCTCTAGCCAGAGGGGACAAGTCAGCCTCCTTTGTGACAAGGAAGCCAGGAAGGATAGGACCCTGGAGGCCAGGCCCAGAGCAGTGGGACATACCAACTTGATGAGGCAGTTGTGCGAGTTCAGATCCCGGTGGATGATGCACATAGAGTGCAAATAGGCCTGGAACAGAAGCATGAGCTGAGGCTACAGGGCCAGCAAATCAACAAGACCCTGAATCTGGAATTGGGCACCATAGATGCTCTCCTACCAGGACATGCCCACCCAGCTTCAGAACCCAACCTGGACAACAGGGCCAGGGCCTCCTGTGGCCACTCCCTTGTCCCAATACCAACAGGAAGCCTGGACTTCCTCTGCTTCCCTGCTGCCATCTCCTGCCCATCCTTTGGTTCACCAATCACTAGCACAGTGGCTGGCCAAAGCCCTCACTGCTCTCTCCTAATGTCCCCAACTTCAGAAAACCCTGGCCCTTGCAGCACTCCCTCCACCTCTACCCATTTTACTTAGATCCAGGCTGCTCCCTCCTCCCCACTCTCCCAGTCTCTGGCTTGAGCCACTTTGGATCCTTCCTGCCTGCAACAGAGAAGTGACTTCCTGCTCCAGCTAGCTCTGTCTTTCAGACATTCACCTCCTCTAAGACTCTGCCTTCTCCACTGTCTAAACTTTAAGCTCTCCTCCTTCCTACCAAAATGTTTGTAAACAAATTTGTTTGTTATGTCCCCTCTCCAGGCCTCCACCACTGACTCTTATCACTCTCAGGAGCAACTTCCTTTCTCCTTCCCTTCCCTTGCGAAATGTAGAAGGAGCCACTCCCTGCTCTCCAGCCCCCTGCAATACCGCTTTCATCCCTTAGGCTCCTGGAGCTGCTCACACACCCAGGGAGCTCTTCCTGAATCGCTATAGTTCATGACCTGCCTGCCTGCCTGCCTGCCTGAGGAAGTGCTCCTCAAAGACTGTCCACAACTTTCCTATGCTACCTGATCCTGAGACTCTTGTGTGTCTGTTTTATTCTTCCAGCCTTTTCAGTGTCAGCCCTACTCAAAGCCATCTCCTCTTCACAAGCTGAGACACTCCCACCAGCCGATGCCTCTTCTGTCCCACAGCTCCAGCTGCCCCTTCTCTGCAGATTAGGTGACTAGCAGCCTCTCCCTAAGCTCTAGTCTCATGGAGCCAGTTTCCTGCCCAGAAGATGCTGATAGGTTCTGCTAGCACAGAACAGCAGGCATCAATGCTAGCTCTTCCCAAACCAGTTCCTCAACCGTTGCTGCCATCCCCCATCCCCCAAACGTCTGGTAAGTGACACCTCAAGCCACTCATAACTCCTCCTCCTCCTCCTCCTCCCTCACTGCCAACCAGTCTCTCCATTCTGACTCCACCCTGCCTCCCACGCTCCTGTCCCCACAGCCACTACCTTAATTCAGAAATCTGAAATGTTTCATTAGCCCCCTATGCAGGTCTCCATTCCCTGGACCCTCCGCATTCCACCCCAATGTACTAACCATATCAGTCTCTTTTTTTTTTTTTTTTTTTTTTTTTTTGAGATGAAGTCTCGCTCTATCACCCAGGCTGGAATGCAGTGGTGTGATCTTGGCTTACTGCAACTTCCGCCTCCCAAGTTCAAGCTATTCTCCTGCCTTGGCCTCCTGAGTAGCTCGGACTACAGGCATGCACCACCACGCCCAGCTAATTTTTGCATTTTTTTCTTTAGTAGAAACAGGGTTTCACCATGTTGGCCAGGCTGGTCTCAAACTCCTGACCTCAAGTGATCCACTCACCTCGGCCTCCCAAAAAAGTGCTGGGATTACAGGCATGAGCCACTGTGCCAGCCCAGACTCATTTTGGAAAAACCACAGCTCTTAAGCCTTCTTGCTTAAAAATCTTTTCCTGCCGGGCACGGTGGCTCACAACTGTAGTCCCAACACTTTGGGAGGGTGAGGCAGGAGGAATGCTTGAGCCCAGGAGTTTGAGATCAGCCTGGGCAACAAAGTGAGAACCTGTCTCTACCAAAAAAAAAAAAAAATTCAAAAAATTAGGTGTGGTGGTACACACCTGTAGTCCAGCTACTTGGGAGGCTAAGGCAGGAGGATTGCTTGAGCCCAGGAGGTCGAAGCTGTAGTGAGCCATGATCATGCCACTGCACTCCAGTCTGGGCAACAGAGCAATATCCTGTCTCAAAACAACAACAACAACAAAAAACCCCTTCCTGATTCAAGCCCCAGAAACAGGAAAAAAACAAAACAAAACAAAAAACCCAAAAAGCCAGTCAACCAAAAAACTCTTTTACATCTGTCTCCTAAATATAGTCCAGACTCCTTCGCTTAAAACACAGCGACCCTAATGTACCCCCAAACTGTTCCAGACTACTACTATTTTCATGGACCCCCACGTGAAGGGCAGTGGCTAAAGTCTCAGGCTTGGCGACCAGACTGATTAGCCCAGGATCCCAGCTCTGTCCCTTTCCAGTTCAGCTTATCTGGAAACCAAGGTTGTCATGAGGAATAAACATGCACATGCATGTTAATCCCTCAGCTCAGTGCCTAGCATATGGAGAGCACTCAGTACTTGTCAGCTGTTATTATTTCTATGCTTGGAATCATTTGTTTCCAGGTAAAATAGATGATTTTCTCCTCTTTCCTCCCAGGTCTTTGCTCCTGTCACTTCAATCTTGGAGCCTCTCTGCCAATAAGAACTTTATCCAATTCTGATCCTTCAGGGCTCCGCTAGAACTCATTTCCCCTTCATTGATTTCCTAAGCAGTGAGGTGCTCTACTTGGTCTAAGGGCCCTCAGCACCTGAACACCTGTGACGGCAAGCCCAGGCCATCTCAGGCTACAGTTTGCCTTTCTAGTTTGCCTTGTCCGTGCCCTGTTTGCCTTTAGAGATGTGTAATTCTTTGAGAACAGGGCTGTGAGCTGAGAAGAGTTGGCGGGGTCTCTTTCAGTGACACAGACAAACTCAATGAATAGCTGCTGACCCAGCCCACACAAGTTGCACAGGAAGGGGTCTCTACCTTCCAGTGAAGCCCACAATTCTCACACTTCTCTCTACTCTTGCCCTGCTGGCAGGTTTATTGGTGGGACTCACCATTCCAGAAGCGATTCCTTTGGCAAACCTGACCTTCTGCTGCCAGGGGAACGGATCCTGCAGAATGGGAGGAATGACTGTCAGAGGCTGTTGAGCCCTGTCCCATTCGTGGTCCAGGCCCCATGGGTCAATGTGGTCTCCCAGTGAAGCCTCCTGTGTATGCTCAGTCCCACCCAGCATGGTCCTTTGGAGGCAAAGCAGGGCCCCTCTGCCCTTTAAGCTCCCAGGGTAGTGATAGCATAGCTGTCTGACAACCAAGCAAGGTTCCTGGAGACTGTGGGGTGGTGTGCTCACCATACTGCGCAGAAAGTCCTTCAGTGTGCCCCCCTCAATGTACTCTGTCAGCAGGTTCAGCTTCTTATCCTTGTACAGCACACCAATGAACTTGAGCACATTGGGGTGGTCCAGGCTGCGCATCACTTTCACCTGGGGGTGGGGGAAGCCAAGGAAAGCTGGTGGTTAACTTCTCACTGTCTTCCTTACCCCTTCCCTCCAAGGAATCAGCTTGACAAGTGTTACCACCTGTATCTCCTACCGCCTATGTTGTGATATGACAGGGCACTAAGATCAGGATGAGGGAAGACCACCACCATATAGATGCAGATGGCTTCATAGGCCTTACCGTTGGGATCCTGCCTTTCTAGGAACTGCATTGAGGGAACTGGGGTGGGAGTGGACAAGTGGCTTGGAGGGCAGTACCCAGACCAAAGGTGTCCCCAACTAAAGTTACTCCATGAAGTAACTTGGGAGGGGTAGTGAAAACTGTAAATGCCCAAGGAGTGTGAGTGCTCAGGGAGCTCCCCTCCAGGTTCCCTTAGCAGGGCGTTCAGGTGAGGATTATAACGTTGAGTTGTACTAAATTGGAGTGTTCTCATGTCCATCATCCTCATAACCTGAGAGCTCCTCTGAACCATGTATCTTTTGTTACTGCAACCCTTGTACCCTGTTTGTGTTGCTTTTAGTAAGCGTTCATTGAACAAATAATTATGCTGTAATTTAGAGGGAGTGGGATATTCCTCTAGGGCTCTTTTCTGCTTAGTCTTTAAGACAGTGATTCCAAACTGTATTTTCTCTTGAAGCCATTATTTGTAAGGTCTTCTCTCTTCCAGTGGTGACACCAATCTCCCGGGCCCCCTCCATCTTCTTACCTCAGTCAGAAAAGTTTTCTGGGTCTCCTCATCACATCGAATTAACTCTTTCATGACCATCACTTTGCCCGTAGCTTTGTGTGTCACCTACAGGGAGGGTGACTGTTAATGGTGCTGAGACCAGAGGAAGCTCTGGAGAACTGTTTGAGAAAATCTATGCAGCTGGCCATCCCATCTCTTGGAGGGCACACTGAGCCGGGTCAGACTGACAGAGTTCATGTGTGGAAGATGCAGCGTGGAGCAACATGGGACTCAGACAGAAGCATACCCTCTTTCCTGGAGAGCTGGGCATGCACAGAGGAGAGGCAAGAACCCAGAAAAGGGAAGTGGGGAAGGAGGCAGGAGGGGACGCTGCCAAGCCAAGCAGGGGCTCTGGTCATTTGGCATAGGAGTGAGTCTCTTGAGTGAACAGAAGTCTGGGGGCAGGAAGGTCAGTGCCAAAGACATGCACCAGGGAGCTGGGTGGGTCGGGGGTGAGCTCTCCAGCCCTGCTGCCCTGCAAGCTGAGACACACGTCTTACCTGACCCCCCCTCCCAGTTCTCAGCAGAGGAGGAGGAGGAGGAGAGAAAGAGAGAGGTTAGTCCCTGAAACTGTTCACCAGGGAGGCAGGAGCCATTCCCCTGTGTGTTCCTTGTAGCACGCCCGGTACTGAGGTCTGCGGGCACCTAACAAACACCCACTGACTGGAGGCAGGAGGGCCACAGGCACAGCTCAACCCAACCTGGATCTCCAGGTCCACAAGCTCACTGTAACAGCAACACTGACCTTAGGCGGCCTGGGTAGGGGTGAAGGATACCTCTCACACTATCACTCAAAGCCAGGAAGGAGGCCTGGCATCCTGCAGGGTGTGGGGTGGGGCCAAGTGATGAGAAATCCCCGAAAGACAGTGACAGAGGGACTGGGGGCAGAAGAGCAAAGCAGTTGTTGCCTGAGCTCACCTTGATAGCCTGCCCAAAGAAGCCCTTCCCCAGGACCTCCCCATGGATTAGGTCACAGGGCCGGAAGATCTGCTGTGAATAGCTGCTGGAACAACGAAGGGATTCTGAGCGGCTGATGTCACGGCTGAACAGCAGGGGCTCCTTTGGGGAGCTGGGGCCAGGGGACTTGGAGATACTGTTACTGCGCCTGAAGATGAGGAAAGACGGGGGTAGGGATGCGTAGTCCTCAGAGACTGGCCAAGAAACCCTGGAGGAAGGAAACTTAGGGGCACCTGTTCCTTCCAATCTCTATAGTTTAGATGTTATTATTGGGGAACAGGGGCTCTTACATCAGATGTATCATTTTGGGGTTGCTGACATCAGTCATTTATTTAAGCATAGTAAAAACACATTCAAAATGGGAACTCTGCATACATCACACATAGAACAATTAACTAGATTCTACTAGCTGATAATGCTCAGTATATGACATATATGACAACACTGTAGATGGTAATTCACCATCTCCCACATCTGCTTGATTTAAGGTACTAACTGGTTTAGAGTGATAGTTATACTAGTATCCAAGAAATGAGCAAATGGGATTTTTTTTTTTTTTTTTTGAGACAGAGTCTCGCTCTGTCAACTAGGCTGGAGTGCAGTGGTGTGATCTGGGCTCACTGCAACCTCTGTCTCCCTAGTTCACCTGAGTCTCATGCCTCAGCCTCCTGAGTAACTGGGACTATAGGAATGTGCCACCAGGCCCTGCTAGTTATTGTTATTATTATTATTTTTGAGACAGAGTCTCGCTCTGTTGCCCAGGCTGGAGTGCAATGGCACAATCTCGGCTCACTGCAACCTCCGCCTCCCAGGTTCAAGCGATTCTCCTGCCTCAGCCTCCCAAGTAGCTGGGACTATAGGTGCACGCAACCACGCCTGGCTAATTTTTTTTTTTTTGATGGAGTCTCGCTCTGTCGCCCAGGGTGGAGTGCAACGGTGGGATATCCACTCACTGCAACTTCTGCCTCCCCGGTTCAAGAGATTCTCCTGCCTCAGCCTCCCAAGTAGCTGAGATTATAGGCGTGTGCTACCACATCCGAATGATTTTTGTATTTTTTTTAGTAGAGATGGGGTTTCACCATGTTGGCCAGATTGGTCTCGAACTCCTGATCTCGCGATCCACCTGTCTCGGCCTCCCTAAGTGCTGGGATTACAGGCGTGAGCCCCACACCCAGCCCTAATTTTTGTATTTTTAGTAGAGATGGGGTTTCACCATATTGGCCAGGCTAGTCTCAAACTCCTGACTTTGTGATTTGCCCACCTCAGCCTCCCAAAGTGCTGGGATTATAGGCGTGAGCCACTGCGCCCAGCCTAATTATTGTATTTTTAGTAGAGATAGGGTTTCACCATGTTGGCCAGGCTGGTCTCAAACTCCTGACCTCAAGTGATTTGCCCGCCTCGGCCTCCCAAAGTGCTGGGATTACAGGCGTGAGCCACCGTGCCTGGCTAGCAAATGGGATTTTGGATGGTATTTTGCACATCTTTGTACCTGTCCATGTTTCCTGAATTTTAAGATGATAAACATGTATGATTTTTATAGCAATAGTCACTATGTTTACATTTTCAAAAGCGGTCGATAATAGCCATGGTCAATGACTGTTATTTTCACTTACTGAAGAAGGAACAAGAAGGTTGAAGTCCACAGCACTGCAAGTGAACAGCCCTGCAAACTTTCTCTCTGGGGTATGCTCCTGCTTTACTTGGGCTACCCAGAGAGGACTGACGCTGGATGGCTCTTGGCTTGTCCTGACCTACAGGTTTACTTACCCTTGTTCTTTTGCTCTGCCTCCTGCTGACCATGCCCACCAGAGCACACAAGGTTAGCTGCCCCGCTCCTCTGCACGGTGGCTCTACAGATACCTGGCCACTCCCAAATCTTCCCTTTTCTAGGCCATGGATTTCTAGCTCTTCTCTGTCCTCTGCTGCCCTGCCTCCCACTAATTTCATCATACTGACCAAGGCCAAGAGGCAGCGGGGGTGAGGGCAGCAATTTAATGGGAGGGCACTGTTTCCAACACATGCCAGCTGAGAGGGCTCTAACTTACTCAGTTTGTTTGGTGAGGAGAGTGGATAAAAAAAAAAACAAACACCTTTTTTTTTTTTTTTTTTTTGAGACAAGGTCTCACTCTGTTGCCCAAGCTGTAGTACAGTGGTGTGATCAAGGCTCACTGCAGCCTTAACTCCTGGGCTCAGGCAATCCTCCTCCTCAGCCTCTTAAGTAGCTGAGATTACAGGCATGTGCCACCATGCCCAGTTAACTTTTTTATTCTTTGTAGAGACAGGAATGTTGCCCAGGCTGCTCCTGAACTCCTGGCCTCAAGCAATCCTCTGGCCCTGGCCTCCCAAAGTGCTGGGATTACAGGTGTGAGCCACAGTGCCCTGCCCATCTAATTAAAAACAATTTTTTTTTTTTTTTTTTTTTTGTAGAGACAGTGTCTCACTATGTTGCTCAGGCTGGTCTCAAACTCCTGTGCTCAAGCCATCCTCCTACCTAGGTCTCCCAGAGTGTTGGGATTACAGGCATGAGCCACCGTGCCTGGCCAAGAACCTGATTCTTAGTGATACTAAGAATGTGTCACGTTTACTGAATGCTGTCCCTATGGCAGCACTATACAACTTTATGTCCTTTTCCACATTTAATCCTTACATAATTGGTGAGATAGCCACCTTTATCTTACCATCTTATGTCACAGATGCAGAAATAGGCTCAGAGAGATGAAGTGATTTGTGAAGGGAGGAGCTCAGCCTGAAGTCCCAGTAGGGTATCAGTATTTCTGCCTGGGAGCCAGTGCTCTTGACTTCTTTTCTGTAAGTCTCCCTACTTGGGGCTTCCACTCAAGGCAACTTCTCCTTCCCCATGGACCTGGCAGAATCTGGGGTTTGTGGGTTGTTGGTCCCTCAAGTCTAAAAAAAACTTTCATTCATCTGTTGCTTTATTGTTTTCAAAGTCCTTCTACACAATTTATTCAATCCTATCTGTGCCCCTACTCCAGGCTCTGAGCTCCATGCTTTCTCCATAGGCCATGCTGCCCTTCAGGGTTTAGCATCACCACCTCCTGTCCAGCTTAGGAGTTCAGTGGACAGAGCCGGACCCTCAGGTTTCTAAGGAAACCTGGCAGACAGCTGGGTCCACACAGGCTCTGGCTATAAACTGATCCCCACAGGGGCAGCTGGGTCAGCACAATCCTCATAGTCTGTCCCTGGCCAGCTGGTTCCTTTCCTAACTCTGCAGGCTTCTGAAAGCCAGCTCAGCTTCATCTGAGAGACAGACATGGGACAGAACAGAGCCAGGGTGGGAGGTGGCACCTCAGGGAACGTCTCCTCAGTGTCCCCTCCAGATTCTCCTTGGTGTCCAGGGTGCTGAGGGCGTGGGGGTGTCCGGCATTCTGCATGTGAGGAGCGAGCCGGGCCTCCAGCCGCAGCTGGTCCAGGCGTTGGGAGACCGGGTCATGTTCAATCAACAGCTGAAGTGTCTGGCTGGTCTGGCTAATTGCATCCTCCACCTGTGGCCAAGAGCAGTATAAAGCTCCCACAGGCTGCCCCATCCCAGGCCACCCATGGCCAACCCAGATGACTCAGGCACAGTGTGGCCAGTGCTCAACTTGGCTAATGTGGCCTCTAGCTGCCAGTGGCCTCACAGTGCCCTCTGCCTGGCATCCTGTCAGCTCTCCCGTCCGTCAACCATCCCTGCTACCCTGGGAACCTGTTAAGCTGAAATAGGTCACCAGTGGTCACAGGCTCAATGCTAAGACAAAGAGATGGGCCGGGGTTAGGAAAAGGTAAAGGCTATAGCCTGATTTCCCAGAGGATCTGTTCCATGTCCCACCCTCACAAGACAGATTAGACACATACTCTACCTCCTCCACTCGAAGTGTGCGGACGGGGGTCCCATTGATCTCCAGGATGCGGTCCCCAGGGTGGATGGCATTGCGATTGTTGGGACTGATGTGCATCCGGCTGACCCTGGGCCAGACAAGAGTTAAGGCAGGGTAAAGATGTCCTAAAAACTTGCTTGACCAATTCTGCTTGTGCAGGGAAGGTTTACCAGGTCCCAGGCCACCAGTGGCCCCTAAAGGGCCCAGGATACCCACACAGAAAGGCAACACCTTTTCCAGGATGCCCCATCTCAGTGAAGGGAATTGCCACTCACCCTGTGGCCTAAGCCAGAAACTTGGACATCATCTTCCCCATCTGGAGTTCCCTCATCCCTCTCCTACTCCCATCTCTAAGAACTCTGCCTTCTTTCCATCATTGTAGTTATTCAAATCTCTTACCTGGATCACGGTAATAGCTTCTATTTTTTTTTTAAACTTTGTTTTTAATTTTTTAATTGAGATGGCATCTTACTCTGTCATCCAGGCTGGAGTGCAGTGGCACGATCTGGGCTCACTGCAACCTCCGCCTCCCAGGCTCAAGCAATTCTCATGCCTCAGCCTCCTGAGTAACTGGGATTACAGGTGCGCTTCACCATGCTCAGCTAATTTTTTTGTACTTTTTGTAGAGATGGGGTTTCGCCATGTTGGCCAGGCTAATCCCAAACTCTTTTTTTTTTTTTTTGAAACGGAGCCTCGCTCTGTCGCCCAGGCTGGAGTGCAGTGGCGTGATCTCTGCTCACAGCAAGCTCTGCCTCCCGGGTTCATGCCATTCTCCTGCCTCAGCCTCCCGAGTAGCTGGGACTACAGGCGTCCACCACCACGCCCCGCTAATTTTTGTATTTTTAGTAGAGACGGGGTTTCATCGTGTTAGCCAGGATGGTCTCGATCTCCTGACCTTGTGATCCACCTGCCTCGGCCTCCCAAAGTGCTGGGATTACAGGCGTGAGCCACCGTGCCTGCCCTAATCCCAAACTCTTGACCTCAAGCAATCTGCCCACCTTGGCCTCCCAAAGTGCTGGCATTACGGGCGTGAGCCACTATGTCTGGACTTGTCTTTTAATTAAGAAAAATAGAGACGGGGTCTTGCTATGTTGGCCAGGTTGGTCTTGAACTCCTGGCCTCAAGCAATCCTCCCACCTCAGCCTCCCAAAGTGCTGAGATTACAGGCATGAACCACCATGCCCAGCCTACAACAGCTTCCTAACTGGTCTCTATACCTCTAGGCTTTCCCCTCTCCAACCAACCTCCACACCAGTGATCCTTCTAAAATGTTAACTTGGTCACAACACCTTGCTGCTTAAACTCTCAATGGATCTGCTGGATTTTCATAATCCAGGCCCTCTATACTTAACAGCCCCCTTTCTGGCCACACTCAACCTACATCAGACATGATTAAGACTCCCACTTTTGGAGAAATGCTTCTCCCTCTGCCCTGAACACAATTCCCTCTCCTCTTCATCTAATAAGGTTGTAGAACAGACCTTAGCTCCTCCTGACTTCTCAAACTCTAGTATCTTTTACCTACTGTGCAAGTACTAGCCTAGTGTCCAACACATGGTAGATGCACAATCAATATTTACATGGTAAGCGGCCAGAGGTACGACATTACTGGTATTAGACACAGACTCTTTCTCTATCTGGTCTCTGGCCTGAATCTAGGATAGGGTCTTAACTTCTTTTGGGCCATGGACCACATTTTCTCCATTCATTCTCTCAACTGACAAAATAATAATCAATCAACTCCTACTATACGCCAGGTACTGTTACAAGCCCTGGGCATGCAGCACTGAAAAGACAGCAAGTTCCTTCTGGAATTTACATTCTAGTGGAGGGGATAGAAGATAAACAACTAATACACATAATCAAGCCAGATGATTTCAAAGAGCAAACATGATCTGAAACCTGACACCTGAAAGGTGAGTGATTCTCGCCTTAAGTATCTGGTAGGAAGTAGCCTGGGCAGAGAGAACAGTAAGTGCCAAGGCCCAGGTGTGGTTACAGCATAGTGGGGTCCAGGAGAAAGATATGAGATGAGAATAAAGGGAGTTCTGCATGAGACTTTGGAGGTCTAAGCCCTCTGAGGCCCATTTACAGACTCTGCTCAAGAACCCCTGCTGAAGGGTTCTCAAAATACTTACTCTTTCACTTGCACAGTGGTGGCGTAGTTGGAGCAGGCACTCTCCACGGACACGGAGAAGCCCCGCCTGCCTTCAGTGGTGGCCGGCATGGAGATGAGCGTGACAGAGTAGGGCAGCTGCTCCTGAACAGACTCTGTGGAGAGTCTCTCAAACATGGGTGCCAGCACCACCTCATTGTGGCACTTCCCACTGGGGAGAGGGCACAGGGGGGGAGTAAGATGCTAGAGTCCCACGCAGAAGCCCCCCAGCAACCACTGCACCATGTGGCTTTAAGCAACAGTACCCATAGTCTCACTACCACCCTCTTTGTCATGATTCTAGCTGGCTGCTCAGAATGAGGAGCCTGGGTTCTCAGGGTGGGCTGGGACTGGGGGTGCTGAGCTAGATCTGCAGCAAGTGATATATTTGGAAAAACACTGGCCTGGGTTGGGATGAAATGGTCTGGGTTCTCTTCACTCTGCCTTTGACTCACAATGAGAACCTTGGCCTTGTTCTATTCTATTCCATGGGCCCCAGGCTGACTTCTTCTATCAACCAAGGTGGTTGGATAGGGTGAGCTCTAAGGGGTCTTTGACTTTAAATGTTCTGGGATCGTCCTTGAAGAGTGCCTCCCACTGGGAGGATTGCAGGGCAGAGTGAAGACATTTTCAAGGTAGGTAAGAAAAAAGGGTAGAGACGTGTAAATCATTCTACTTACAAGTTAAAGACCTGGTTAAGAGCACTGCTGTGATAGGAATCCAGTGCTCTGACTACCCTAACACTCTTTCTGCCCAACTCACCCTGCCACCGTCCCTCCCCCCGGCCACTCTTATATGGGAGAGGATAGACAAAGGACCACTATCTTACCAGTAGAGGGTGGCATGCTGCACCAGTGCATATGCATCCCCATCCTCAATGATCACCCTGCAGCTCATACAGGCAAAGCACTCTGGGTGGTACTTGAACTCCCCAGCCACCTGTGAGCAGGTGGGGAGAAGGGTGTACAAAGGGAGGAAGGAAGTGAGTTATCACTGTTGCTGGAGTGAGGACGGGGGTGGGTGAATGACCTCCTATCAAGGCCCCAGTCAAAATCCACTCTTTCACTCCCTGCCCTAGAGCTTCCAAAGGAAGTGTCAGATTGGTACCTCCTGTCATTTCTGAGACTGCACAAAACTGTTTTGGTCTCAGTTATGAGAACAAGTCCCCAGAAGTAATCATTCCCACTAAAAAAGATCACAGTTCTTCCAATACAGGGTTGGCAAGTCTGTCACTATGCTTAAAGTCCTTTGTCCAGAGCGGGTATAGGAGGTAGCACCTCTCTCTGCCAGCCTATTCCAGAGTCTCCTTTTCTGATTCCCTGAAGACAACCTAGGTATATCCTCCTCTCAGCCTGTAACACTCTCCTTGGAGGTCCTTATCCAACTATATTGTGTCTTCTCTCTGCCTGCCTCTCTTCCCACTCCCAACGTTAAACTATTAAGTCTTTGAGGGAAAGATCTTACCTTTCACTTAATAGGTGCTCAATTGATACCTGCTGGTTGAATGAATGAATAAATAAAGGGAGATGCCCTGGCTGATGGAAAGACTAAAAGATGAACAGCCACGGGTAACTGGAAGCACTGTCAATGGACTCTGAAGACCAAGAGGGGCAGATATGAAGGGATTCACTCACCATAAAAGGCCCTGTCATCAGCAGGGAGCACCCATGACAGAACTCCCCAAACTTCCCCCAGTAGTCCTTGGGGCAGTAGAGCTTCCCATCCTTCTCATAGTACCAGTTCGTGAGGGAATCCTGGCATTCTGAACACCTGAAAGGCAAGACAAGAACTGAAACTCTCCTGGATCCCTGGAACCAGGCCACATAGGCTGTCCCTGGCTCCTAGGTATGACAACAAAATGGACGGTCCTCTTTGATCCAAAGCCAAGACGGGGCAAAGTTACAGCCTTGCGCTATCTCCCCAAAGGAAGCTGGTTCAGAGTGAACAAGGCCCCAGAAACCAGCTCTGTGTTGCCTGCCTCAGTGGACAGACTAATGTTTCATAACCTCTTTGGGTCTTGGGGCCCTCTGACAATTTGATAAAAGCCAAGAAGCCTCCCCTAGAAAAATGCACATATAAAGAAGATGTGTATATAATTTAGGTGGGGGGCGGGGTGTATATATAAAGGATTCTCTGAAACCTATTTATGGCACCAGTTAAGGATCTCTGGTCTTGACAGATATTTCAATGAACAAAAGCAGTTTAATCATCTCCACTCTTCAAAACTGACCCATCACCAACAGCGTTACCAACGTAATGTTCTTGCCAAAAATATGTTAAGTATAAAAAAACTAATCAGGCAAATCTAGAATGTGGGTTATTCTATAAGATAACTGGTCTTGACTCTTCTAAAAAGTCATGGGGAGAAGAAAAGGCACAGATTTTAAAAAGCCTAGAGACACAGCAACCAAATACAATGCCTCAACCTTGGATTCAAATTTAGATTAAAAAAGGAAACAGCCATGAACACTTTTTGGAACAACTGAGGAAATCTGGATTTGGACTATAATATTATATTGTAAAATTACCGTGAATTTTCTTAGATGTGATGATATTTGACTTATATAGGAGAATTCTTAGCAGAAACATATTGAACTATTTAAGGATAAAAGTCAAGATGACTTTAAGTTACTCTGAAATAGTTCAGCAAAAATAAATAAATAAAAGTATATAGATAGATGGAGAGAGAGATATACAAAGTGGCATAACATTAACAAATCATGAATCTCTGTGAAAGGTATGTAGGTGTTCTTTGAAGTACATTTTCAACTTTTCTATATATTTGAAGTTTTTTTCAAAATAAAATATTGGGGAAGAAACCCAACATTCTATTAGCGCTGTGTAAGATGTACATGTTAGATCCATAGCTCGCTGGGCAAGGTGGCTGATGCCTGTAATCCCAGCACTTTGGGAGGCTGAGGTGGGAGGATCACTTGAGCCCAGGAGTTCGAGACCAGCCTGGGCAACATAATAAGACCCCATCTCTAAAAAAAAAAAAAAAAAAATCTATAGCTCCCTTCTCGCCGAATCACCTGGCTATGAAGCTCCACCTCTCAAAAGTCTGGTGTGTTCTCAGGACTTACCTGCACGGACAACCTCCTCCTCCCTTCTGAGCTTCCCAACACACACAGCTAAGAGCTCCCTGGCCTGCTGAGCCCATGCCGTCTCTTTCCTTCTAGTTCCTTCTTTTCCCTATTCTTGTTGTCAAGGCCTTGCACCTTCCACAGTGGCCACATCCTTGTTTCCAAGAGGTCTGAACATTGCTTGGTTTGAATCTTGATCCTGCCACTTACTAGTTACATCATCTTGGGCAAGATATTTTACTTCTCTGGCCTAGTTTCCTCATCTATAAAATGAACTGCTGTGAAAATTAATGGAAATAATATGTATTAAAAATATAGAGAGCAGCTGGGCAGTGGCTCATGCTTATAATCCCAGCACTTTGGGAGGCCGAGGCAGGTGGCTCACTTTAAGTCAGGAGGTCGAAATAATATGTATTAAAAATATAGAGAGCAGCTGGGCAGTGGCTCATGCTTATAATCCCAGCACTTTGGGAGGCCGAGGCAGGTGGCTCACTTTAAGTCAGGAGGTCGAGACCAGCCTGGCCAACATGGTGAAACCTGGTCTCTACTAAAAATACAAAAAATTAGCCGGGCGTGGTGGCACGCACCTATAATCCTAGCTACTTGGGAGGCTGAGGCAGGAGAATCGCTGGAACCCAGGAGGTGGAGGTTGCAGTGAGCCGAGATCACGCCACTGCACTCCAGCCTGGGTGACAGAGTCAGACTCTGTCTCAAAAAAAAATATAGATAGATAGATAGATAGACAGACAGACAGACAGATAGACAGACAGATAGATAGATAGACAGACAGATAGACAGACAGATAGACAGATAGATAGATAGCTTATATAAAAGACCTAATATAGGCAGGGTGCGGTGGCTCACACCTGTAATGCCAGCACTTTGGGAGGCTGAGGCGGGCAGATCACAAGGTCAGGAGTTCAAGACCAGCCTGGCCAACATAGTGAAACCCTGTCTCCACTAAAAATACAAAAATTAGCCGGGCATGGTGGCGTGTGCCTGTAGTCCCAGCTACTTAGGAGGCTGAGGCAGGAGAATCTCTTGAACCTGGGAGGCGGAGGTTGTGGTGAGCCAAGATTGCACCACTGCACTCCAGCCTGGACAACAGAGCAAGACTCCATCTCAAATAAAAAAAAAAAAAGACCTAATATAGTAGAAACTCAGTATGTGTTAACTTTTATTAAAGATGATGACAGTGTAATGGCAGCTCACTTTATCAGCTACTTACTGTCACTAGCTGGACAACTTCTCTTAGTAGCTTTCTCTGATTGAAAACAACTAATAGCATCCTATTACTACAAAGAGCCAATGTGAAGAGGAAATAAGCTAACGTATGAGAGAAAGCCTTTTGCCAGGCAAGTGCATTATTATGACTTGCTAAGCACTGCAGATATAAAAGATAAATACACAGGGCACCCTACATCACCTTTTATGAGCTTATGAAGAGTTGAGGAAGAGAAAGTCTAAATAAAACTCAACAATGCAAGGTGAGAGGCCACAGTGAGTTCTACTACTTCTGAGCACTGCGGGAGGTAGAGAAGAGGGGCAGGAATGAGTTGAAGCAGCTGAGCTAGGGAAGTCTAGAGAAGCAAGTCCCTGAGAATCCCTTTATCTTTCTGGAGTGCCCAATTCCCCCTGGGTGCTCAACAAACACTGATGGCTATTTTTACCTTATAGCTTTTCCTACTTGTCTTATGGAAGGGGAACTTCAGGATCTTGAGGGCTGGGTATGGCATGAAGAGTATGGCTGTGAAATGTCTAAAAACTGTGCAGTGAGGATGGAGGCAGAGGGGAAGACTTGGTATGTGGCTCACACTCCTCTCAATGTAAGATACATGTGGGATGAGCTCTAAATGAGGAGGAGAGAGATATGGGTTCAAGTTCTTGGGTGCTAACATTGCCTTGGACAAGCCCCTCTCCCTCTCTGGGTTGTTTCCTCGCCTGTGAAACAAGAGGACAAACAATACCCTGGGTCCCCTTAACTCTGTGCATATCTGTGTTTTTCCCTAGATGATCTGAGGTTCTAATCTTAGCACCACCATTTACCACCTAAGTGATCTTGGGCTAGCCCCTTCACTTCTCATTTGTGAAATGGCAATGTCATCACCTACTTTCAAGGTAGCAATGAGGATTTTTTCTTTCTTTTTTTTGAGATAGAGTTTTGCTCTTATTGCCTGGGCTGGAGTGCCGTGGCACGATCTCAGCTCACTGCAACCTCTGCTTCCCGAGTTCAAGTGATTTTCCCGCCTCAGCCTCCTGAGTAGCTGGGATTACTGGCGCTCGCCACCACACCCAGCTAATTTTTCTATTTTTAGTAGAGACGGGGTTTCCCCTTGTTGGTGAGGCTGGTCTTGAACTCCTGACCTCAAGTGATCTGCCCGCCTTGGCCCCCCAAAGTGCTGCCTGGCCTGCAGTGAGGATTAATTGTGGTTCTGAAGAACTATGGGGTGCCCAACAGAGGGCTGGCAGTAGGAGCAGGGGCTTCCTTCTTGCCTCCCGCCTTCTGACTTAGAAGTTCCTGGGCAACCATCTTTCTTCTTCACTAGACTGTTAGCTCCCTGAGGACAAAAACAGCATCCCACTTACTCTTGGTAGACTCAGCACCAAGCAAAGGACCTGGAAGAGCAAAGCCTTAACAAATGTTTCCAAACCGAAAATGGTAGGAGTGGCAAGAACCAGTAGCCCAGGTAGGGGAGCACAAGGGTTCCATGGCTCATGGTCACCAGGTCCTTCTTTTCTTCTGGGTGCAGACTTATTTGCACCCAAATGCAGGCTGGGGCTCTGTTACGCCCTTGCAATGGTATGTGCGCCGCAGGGCATGGGAGCACCAGAACACACCCTCCTTTCCATTGCCGATATCCTGCTTTTGTTTGCTGCAAGTAGCTCTGGCCAGGCCCAGGAGAGGGAGCAGGGAGAGAAACAAGTGCAGGCATGCAGGAGACAGCCAGGCCAGCCTGCTGGGAAGAACACCTGGCTGGAGAGCAACATCACCAGTCCACATATCTGTGTCAAGGAATGCCTTTAAAGGGCACAGCCAGCTATGTGGCCAAAGTCACTGTAACACATGTCTCTGAAGAACTGGAAGGTGAACAGCTGACAGGAGGGCTGGGTATGGGTCCCTAAGCTGTGTTTTGCCACAGAACACAACTGGGTTCTCAGACCACTTAAGAAGTTGCCATGGTAGACTTCAGAGTTCTAGCTTAGCTATCGATTAACAGCTACTATTTATTGAATGCCAACCATAATCCAGGTCCTATATGAGGTACCTTATTTATATTATCTCTAATCCTGACAACCCTACAAGGTAGCAGGATTATCCCTGTTCTATAGAAGACTGAAAAGCAGAGTTAAAGTCAAATCATTCTGCAAAGCTGCCCAATACATAATTGATGGAGCTGGAATGTGAAGCTATGTGTGCTTGGCTACAAAGCCACATCCACCGTACTGTGTCACTGGAGTGAGACAGCACATCTCAACAGCTGAGCCTCAGGATTCTCACCTGTGAAAATAAGGAGACTGGAGCCCTGACAGCTCAAGACCCTTTGAGTGTTAACACTTTGTGATGCTTCTCCTTTAGCCCAAGTACTGAATGTTAAATAGCACAATTCTCCTCCTTCATATACTTCACAGTGTTCAATTCCCCAGCAGTCTCTGTTCTTTTAAACAAAGAACCCAGAACACACTTTGGAACTGTAAGGTGCTACTCGAACATGTCCCACCTCAGATTCTTAGAGGCCATGGACACCATACGTTCTTCCCAAAGCCAAGGCTGTTTTTCTACCTTTCAATTTTTGAAAGTTTCAAGCGAAAGTCAAAATCTGCCCTGGTTGTAAGTAGAAGAGTACCCAGCTGGGAGGTGGTAAAGCTGAGGTCTGAACCAGTCATCCCACCGTCCTGAGGTGCCAGAGTGAATTGAGCTGAAATCCTCAGGTCAGGGGAGATCACCTAGGAGCCTACACACGCTGAGGCTACGCCTAAGGACAATCTCTAAAACTCATCTTCCAAAACATTACTGAGGGGTTCCGAGGGCTTGGGCAGATACAAAGTGCATGGAACCCTGACGGTCAGTTCAGTGGGTCAACCAAGATCCACACAGAGACCTTTTGAGTCAGCAGAGAACATGAGTTTTTTAAAAAAGATAATCAGTTGAGATTTTCTCTTTCAAGACCTGGATCCATATTCCTTCTCTGCCATTTACCATCTGTGTCACCCAAGGCCAGTTACTTCATGACTCTGAGCCTCAGTTTCCTCACTTGTACATTGCTGATAATATCTTATGGGGTTATGAGAATTAAATTATGTACAGATGTCTTGCATGATGCCTGGCTCACAGATGGTAGCCAGTAAGTGTTCATTTCTTTCCCTCCTCAATTTGAGAACACCAAGGGCAAATGCAGACAGACCCCTTTTTCTCCTATGCCTAGCAATATGGACCTGCTTCTCAGCCCAGAATGAAACAGATTTCTGTAAGTAAAGAAAGGTCCTAAAATGAATTATTTATCTATCCAAATAGAAATCAACTTTTTTTTTTTTTTTTTTTAAGAGACAGAGTCTTACTCTGTCACCCAGGCTGGAGTGCAGTGGCACAATCATTGCTCACTGTAGTCTGACCTCCCAGGCTCAAGAGATCCTCCTGCCTCAGCCTCCCGAGTAGCTGGGACTACAGGTGCATACCACCATGCCTGACTAATTTTTTATTTTTTGTAGAGACAGGGTCTCCCTGTGTTGCTCAGGCTGGTCTTAAACTCCTGGACTCAAGTGATCCTCCAGCCTTGGCCTCCCAAAGTGCTGGGATTACAGGAAGGAGCCCCCACGCCCAGCTGAAATCAATCGATTCTAATAGAGTCCTAATAATTAGGAAATAGTTACTGTGCATCTAGGATGTGTAAGAACAAGCAGGCAAGGTGCTGTGCTGAGAGAAGCCAAGTGAGATAAGATAGAGGCCCAGCCCTCACTCACATCCAAATTCTTCAGAGAAAAATGTTTACAGGTAAATTCTCAACCTCATGGGGTAAGAGAACCAGTCATTATTGCAGTGGATTTACATGTTAAAGCATAAGCCCTCCCATGTCCTGAGGAAGGCCTGGTGGATGGTCATCCCTTAACCTCCCAGTGAACAGCCAGTTGTAGAGAAGCTTCTTTCAGCCCCTAGCCTCTGAATTGACTGGGCTGAAGCAGAGAATGGGAAGCTCCCTTCACCATAGCTTGAGGGCACCTGGACAGCACCACAATTGGGGATGCCAACTTTTCCCCAGGGCCCAGAAGAGCAGATATGACAGGGGCCTAGAGAGACTCTGTTCCATAAGAGCTCAGTCAAAAATCCCTTTATTACTCGTCCTTCCTGCAGATCCTATAGACTGAAACAGTGTGCCAATTAAGCTGTAATTATTATGGAATATGTTATTATTGTTTTAAAAAATTAACCAAACACATAATGAAGCCTACGAACAGCAAGAAATAAGTGTTGCTAGAGTGCACTAAGTTCCAACCAAAAACCAGGAAGAATGTAGTTTCAAGTAATTTGTGTAGTTGTACTGCAGTTAAAGACAGGGCCTCCATTATTTGGCAAATAATGGAAAAGAGCTTGTGTGCCTCTGAGGAGCCACATAAGTTGCAGAGCTGGGAACCATTCACCTGATCCAAGTCCTTCATTTTTCAGATAAGGAGAAAAACAGTCCCAGAGGACCTAAGGCACCTGCCAAAGGTTACTGTGAAGCTGGGCAGAGTTATGCATAATTTTTTCCCTTTAAACATGGATTGCTTTGGAACACAAAGGTTCATTTGTTTTCTTCAAGAGATAACGTGTAAACCCAAACTCATTAAATCAGTATTGGACATTAAGTGAAATTCTATAAAAAGAAAAATGCTTTAAAGATGTCCGACAAAAGCCACTCCCTAATTTACCTCTTTTGTAAATTCCAATTTGAGGTATTTTCTTACTTGGATGCACAGTGGTAATTGCAGCTCACTCCTCATGCTAGTGTGGTAGGAAAGACAGTGCATTCTCTGCTGAGTATGTATGGCCTGTCAGGCAGGGGTGTATGGGACACAGAAGTTGTATTCTTCATTCCCTTGCTCCCTCTTCCTCCTTCACATGTCACGCCTGATCATGTCCCCATGGAATCTGGTTGCGTCACTTTCCTTGCAACCACAGCCCCAGAACTCCTATAGACTTTGTACTCCCCCAGACGCCTAGGGTCAAGGACTTAATTTGTTTCACAGAATCCAGCAAGGACCCTGTTCAGGAGCCCAAGAAGTCTAGCTTCTACTTTCTGCCAAGGATAAAACTGAGGCCCAAAGAGGAGCCCTTGAGGATACCCTTTAATAAAAGAGAGAGGGGCTAATTGCAGAAACAACTTTCTGACCAGGTAGTGATGTAACGGATACCTGGGAGAGCAGAGGGTCTGGGTGGTCCCTCCCTGGTGGGAAAGAGCCCTGCGTGGCAGCTATCTCTTCAGAAGTGACTTCAGGAATGTGGCCTCTTATTTGGGGGAGGGAAGAGTGTCTACAGAAAGTCAGTCAGTACCCCCCAGACTCTAGCTGGGCAAACGGAGCTTGGGGGTAGGGGCAAGAAGATCAGGTTCTCCAGAAAGCCTGAGGCAGAACAAGACAAACGGCAGGTGGACTTGGGTGGCATTAGTGGTCTGGCCCTTAAAGGTTCAGGTTGAGAGTTCACTATCTGCTCTAGCTCCTCCTCTTCCTGAGAAGTTGTGTCCTCCCTGGCTTCCCTGCCTCTCCAAGGGTAAAAGGGGTATAGTTCCTGGCTCCTAAAGGAACAACCCTTCCCCTAAGCTGCCTTCCCAGGATTAAGAGAAATTAAGGAGGACCTGAAATGTGGCTACTTCAACACTTGGCATCTTAATTCCGCATGGTAAAAGCTTTCTCCTAAACTCAAGATCAATTTCCATTGGCTCTTTAGAAAACAATCTCAGCCATTCCTTCCACAAGTCAGGCAAACTATCCCTTTTTCTACTCTCTGCTAGGAGAGGAAAACAAACCTGAGAATTTCCTGTCCACCAGGAGAAGAAAACAAATCTGCAGCCCCCTGAAGGATGAGAGAAAGTCAGGAAGACAGAAAAAGCTGCCCAGTGAGGCTCCGTGTGTTAACTTTGTTGAAACTGGTTGCCTCATCTGTAAAATGGGGATATATAATCTCTTTAGGCTGTTGAGAGATTAAAGGATAAAGTGTCTAGCAGGGCGCTTGGTAGAGTCAGCATTGAGGACCAGTTCCCTTCCCCCTTCCCCCAGTCCAGACACTTCCCAGCACTCTACCAGGGTCCAGTCATTCCACAAAACCACATGGTACACTGCTTTTCTGCCCAGGGCCTGGCCACCTGACTAGTATCCCGGCAGCAAGATCTGGGCACTGGACCTAGCTCAGAGAAGCCAGAAGGGAAAAGTCGACCAGGACCACTGGTGAGGGGGAGGCAGCCTTTTTGGAACAACAGGCTGCTCCCAAAGAATGAAAACAAGCCCCACCCTAGCCTGGAATGGCTCCATTCAGAAGGGACCCAGAGGGTGAGAAACTCCCTGGGGAGTTTCTATGGGAGGTGGAGTGGGGCAATGAGCAAAGAAAGCCAGGTCAGAGGTAGAGTTTCCACATCTCCCTCTGAGAAGCCCCACAGAGAGAGGCTCGTGGAGGTACTTAGGGCTAGGGACTGAGGAGGTGTGGGGGCTGGCCCAGCAGCTCAGGAGCACTCCAAAGCCCACTGCTCCAGTCTTAGAAGCACTCGCCCAGGTCTTTCCCCAGCAACGACATTCACCTGGGAGCTCAGAAGCCCTTCAAGGCCAGAGGCAAATGTGCCTGCCATTAAGAGAACAAACGTTTATAAGGTGCCTACTGTGTACCAGGCTACCCACACCCAGGACTTGCTAGTTTCCAGTTTGGCAAAACCTGCCCGTCCTGCTTGTTGGGGCAAATTCCTGGGCAGGCAGCATGGCCCGCAGGTAAGACATGTGAGAGCTAGAAACAGCACTCTATTTGTGCTATTCCCCCTGGAAGCAGTAACACCTAGAATGGGCAGGTCAGTGGCATCTTTTGGAGGCTCCTTCAGGTTTGTCTGGGATGGAAGGGGAGTTGGAGCTCCCTAAAAAGTTCCTCCCCTCACCACTTCCAGGACAGAATGGGGGTACCTCACAAGGCTGATTCTCCTTGGGTATAACCTCTACTGGCTTCTGCCTGGCAGAACCGATGGTAAAGGACTAAGTGAAAAGGAGATTTAGGGAGACCACCCTCCTCTCAGGACCAGGGGCTAGGAGAGATGGAGAGGGGAACTCGGAGACCAACTCACCGAAATGGGTCTCTGGAGGTGAAGTAAGCCGGGACTGACAAGTAACTCCCCATCTTCTTCCCACACCAGATAGACAGGCTCAGCTGCAAATCCGTCTGTGACTGCCTCAGGCTGGCTGTAGATGGCCACCATGACAGGCCCGGGGCTCCTGGCACCTCTGGCGGCAGGCAGGCTGCCCTGAGCTCACCTCTCCCTCCGGAGCAGCTGGGGGAGCCTGAGGACTCCAGGCCACTTGGCCCCCAGCAGATTCCCACAGGGGCTCATGGCTGGGATGGCTCCTCCCTAGTTTTCAGAAGCTCAGGCGGCCCCTTTGGACTCCGAGAAAACGACCTCTCTGCGGAGGCTACACACACACTGGCATTCTTGAGCAGGGGCCGGTGACTAGCTAAGAAAGAAGCGCTGCTGTCAAGTTAGCCTTCTTCTTCAGTCCCACCCCTGAATGAGGGAGGGAGGGAGGAAGAGGAGGGGCTCCCGCAGAACCGAGGTGTGTGGTTGGAGCAGCTGTTAGGAAACAGACCTTGCAGGCAAGGGGTGGAGCTGGGCTGGATCGAGGCTGCAGGCAGGCGCTGCAGACAATAACTGGGACCGATTGAGCGTCCTTCCTGAGCTCAGGGAAGGGCAAGGCAGGCTAGAGGGTGAACATATCTGGCCCCAGATGTCCTCAAGCAGAGGAGCTGCCTAAAGGACAGTAATTCTGCTTGGAGGTGAAAAAAAAAAAAAGCAGAGGATGCCAGGTCCAGGAAGAGCCACACCAGACGGGGGACCTCTGGTAGGAGAGACAGGTCCAGAGAGCCATCCTAGCTCTGAGCTGACATCTGCTCTGTCCTGGCACTAGGGCTCCCATTCATTCCCTCCCTCTGCCTGGCCTGGGGACAGACTCAAGAGCTGACCAATGGGAGGTGCCACTTCCACTCCAGGACAGGGCTGTGTTGCAAATAAGGAAACAAGGCCCAGAGTATTAACCTATACCTGATGTGTCTCCATGTGGCAAACACTATATGCACTCTTTTATTTCTCTGAGACAGGAATTACTCCCATGCCACAGACAAGAAAAGTGAGGTACAGAGAGATTAGGTAACTCACTTAAGGTCAAAAAGGGAGTCAGTGGCAGGGCTGGGATTTAAATCTAGGCTCATGTGCCTCTAGAGCTGGAGCTCTCCCACTACCAGGCTTCATTCTGGCTCTTCAAAGAGAAAAATCTTTTCCAAAGCCCTCTGCAAATAGGATGGAGCCCAGGTTACTCTCATTCACTCACTATTCACTGAGGGTTCACAGGCAGAACACCATCCACTGGCGTCAGTGGACAGTGGAACTTCTTCTACTTGTCCAGTGATAACTATGCTTTTCAAACTGAAAAATGGGGCATGAGGGAGAAGAAGGCCTGGGGTGCCAAAAGGGATTGATAAGCCTAGGTATCTGGAATGGGAGCCCACCTGAACAGCCCCCAGTTGTGACAATGACCAAACCAGAGCCTACCATGTAGAAAGCCCTTGTCTCCCTGCCTGCAGGATTGTAAAGGAAAAAGCAAGGCTGTTGGAGGAAACCAGAACACTCAGACCTCGCTATTGGATTTGGGGCAGTGACATCAGCTCTCCCTCACCAGGCACACACCTCTCACCATTGTAAAGAGCCAGAAGTCACCCTGCAGCTTCTATCTCTTACTGTGAACCATGGCGGGAAAGTCTGATAAAGATAGTAGATGGGGTTACAAGGGAGCCTTTTCCCATTCCACCAATTGGACACAGGGACAACAATGCATGTGATAAGAGCACATGGGTTTGAGTACTGTTAAGAAGCTACCATTTATTGAGCAGTTAATATGTTCTACGCCCTGTGTTAAGTGCTTACCATTTATTATCCATCATGTTTAAATTGCCAGTAAAAGGAGGAAACGTCATCAGCCTCATTTAACAGATTAGGAAATAGGTTCTGAGGGGTTATGTCACTATTCTCAAGACAAATAGCTGGTAAGTGGTGAGAGTGGTTTTTTTTTTTTTTTTTTTGAGATGGAGTCTCGCTCTGTCACCCAGGCTGGAGTGCAGTGGCGCGATCTCCGCTCACTGCAAGCTCTGCCTCCCAGGTTCACGCCATTCTCCTGCCTCAGCCTCTCCGAGTAGCTGGGACTACAGGCGCCCGCCACCACGCCCGGCTAAATTTTTTTGTAGTTTTAGTAGAGACGGGGTTTCACCGTGGTCTCGATCTCCTGACCTCGTGATCCGCCCGCCTCGGCCTCCCAAAGTGCTGGGATTACAAGGGTGAGCCACCACACCCGGCCTTTTTTTTTTTTTGTCAGGATCTCTCTGTCATTCAGGCTGGAGTGCAGTGGTGCCATCATGGCTCACTACAATCTCGACTTCGACCTTCTGGACTCAAGTGATCCTCTCACCTCAGCCTCCAGAGTAGCTGGGACTACAGATGCGTGCCATCATGCCCAGCTGTGAGGCTGGGTTTCAAACCTGGTATATATGGCTCTAGAGCACAGGTCAAGGCACTTTTTCTGTAAAGGGCCAGAGAGCAAATATCTTAGGCTCTGCAGGCCATACAGACTGTCATGGCCACTCAATTGTGTCATTATAGGGCAAAAGCAGCCATATATAAAACATAAACTAAGGCACATGGCTGTGTTCCAATAGATATTTACTTATGGAAAGATTTTTTTCTTTTCTTTTTTTTTTTTTTTTGAGATTCAGTCTCACAGCCCTGGCTAAAGTGCAGTGGTATAAACATGGTTCACTGTAGCCTCGACCACCTGGGCTCAAGTGATCCTCCTACCTAAGCCTCCAGTGCATCTGGGACCACAGGTGCAGGCCACCATGCCCGGCTATTTTGTGCGTGTGTGTGTGTGTGTGACGGAGTCTCGCTCTGTTGCCCAGGCCACCATGCCCGGCTATTTTGTGTGTGTGTGTGTGTGTGTGTGTGTGTGTGTGTGACGGAGTCTCGCTCTGTTGCCCAGGCTGGAGTGTAGTGTCGTGATCTTGGCTCACTGCAACCTCCGCCTCCCAGGTTCAAGCAATTCTCTTGTTTCAGCCTCCCAAGTACCCGGGACTACAGGCGCATGCCACCATGCTCGGCTAATTTTTGTGTTTTTAGTAGAGCCAGGGTTTCCCCATATTGGTCAGGCTGGTCTTGAACTCCTGACCTCAGGTGATCCACTTGCCTCAGCCTCCCAAAGTGCTGGGATTATATGCGTGAGCCACTGCACCCGGCCCTGGCTAATTTTTTTATTTTTTGTAGAGACAGGGTCTCACTTTGTTGCCCAGGCTGGGACACTGATATTTGAGTTTCATGTAATTTCCACATGTCACAAAGCATTCTTTTGCTTTTTTTCCCCTAACCATTAAAAATCACAGGTCATATAGGCCAGGCATAGTGGCTCATGCCTATAATCCCAGCATTCGAGAGGCCAAGGAGGGAGAACTGCTTGAAGCCAGAAGTTTGAGACGAGCCTGGGTAACAAACCAAGACCCTATCTCTACTAAAAAAATCAATCAATCAGGCCGGGCATGGTGGCTCACGCCTGTAATCCCAGCACTTTGGAAGGCCGAGGTGCGTAGATCACCTGAGGTTGGAAGTTCGAGACCAGCCTGACCAACATGGAGAAACCCTGTCTCTACTAAAAATACAAAAATTAGCCAGGTGTGGTGGCACATGCCTGTAATCCCAGCTACTCGAGAGGCTGAGACAGGAGAATCGCTTGAACCCAGGAGGCAGAGGTTGCGGTGAGCTGAGTTGGTGCCATTGCATTCCAGCCTGGGCAACAAGAATGAAACTCCGTCTCAAAAAGAAAAAAAACAAAAAAATCAATCAATCACAGGCCATATTAAAACGGCTGAATCTCAATCTTGAGCTTAGTATCTGCTACTTCTGTAATGTGATGTCATGTTCACAAACACCAGGTAAAAGACAGTCTCAATTTTGAGACCGAATCTCAAAAAAAAAAAAAAGAAGAAAAAAATCTTTCCATAAGTAAATGGGCCATAGTTTGCCGGCCTCTGTTCTAGAACCACAGAGCTCAACCACTCTGTTTACTACCTCTAATAGTGATGAACAGCTCTTGGCGTTTGTGCAGAGCTCAGTCATATCTAACTATACCACAAAGACACCACACTCTAGCCCCAGAGGCAGCCAGAAGAAGTAAGCACTGAACAGGTGCTCACCCTGCATTAAGCATTGCTTGCAGCACTACTTGTATGAATGAATTTTAACCTACACTATTCCACAGTGCTGTGATTTCTCTCTTTACAGATAAAGCAACTGAGGTGCAGGGAGGTTAAATCACTTGCCTGAGGTCACTCAGCTGTAAATGTGAGAAGTGAAGCCAGGATTTGAACCCAGGCTAGACATTATAGACTACGTTCTACCATGCTATACCAAAGCTCAGCCTGGGCCCAGAGCCAGACTGTCTGAGTTTGAATGCGACAATGCACTGCGTGTAAGCCCTTGGCACAAAGTATGGGACACATTAAAGGTTGATAAATGTTAGCCGTTAATATCATTAAGACTATTGTTACAACTACTGTGGGCTAGCTATGTGGCCTTTAGCAAGTCATTGTCTCTGTCTGGGCCTTGGTTAGGTCTCTAAATAGCTCCCAGCATCAACATTTTTCACCCCTATGAGGTTGCAGAGGGCTCTCTATTTTCCTTGGGTCTCAAGTTGAGTTTAAACTCTTGAGCAGGAGGTCAGGATCCTGGCCTAGGGGACACACAAGGCCCACAGAGGAGGTGAGGTGGGCTGGAAGTGGGGAAATAACATACAGGATACTGAAAGGGCTGCCCAGCTGGAGAGCTGGGAACAATCTTTCTCCCAGCCACACAGCCAACTATTTCTCACCAAAAATCTATTATGTTCCCCTGTAATTCAATCAGGCAAGAAGGGGGCCCCAAATTAAGTCTGGAACTAGCAAATTATCTTTTAATTGTACCCTCTGATTTCCATGTGATGAACACAGTACTAATGGAAGAATATGCAAGCCACAAAGAGACTGAGGCCAGGGAGCCCATGAGCATAACTCCTCTTGACATTTCACACAGCTCTGCTGTTCCAGCGGCGGCGGGCTCAGTGAGTCGGTGTCTAGGAATGTGAGCAGGAGGCTGTAGGCGTTCTCCTCTCCCCCTACTCCTCTTACAAAGGACTGGTGGGTGGGTGGGGAATAAGTGAGAGGACATCTCAATGCCATGAAAACTGCCTCCCCCTGGGAGAGGAACAGCCTTCTCCCCATGTCCTGAGTTGAAGCAGAAGCCCCTCCCAGGTGGAATCCATTTGACCTCCAAAAATCCAGACTTCAGGAGGAAACTTTGAAGGATTGATCACCAGATGTGATAAGCTGCTGGCTGCTCAGACCCAAGTGTGTGGTTCCTCAGAGCCAACTTCAAAAGGCCCAAGCCACCCAGCATTGGGAGATGAAATGTCACACTGGAGGATTTATTTCACCCTCCCACCCTTGGAAACTGGTCCTGGATAGAAAACTGCTCTTCTAGGTCCTCAGAGCAGCTGGCAGAAGATTCAGCAGTTATGGCTGCTAGAGGCAACTGCAGGAATCCTTCGACTGACAGTTATGGTAGGGATAAAATGGCAGGAGAGGTGTTAATCTCCAGCACATTTCATAAATTGGAAACCTGGCACAGAGCCGAACAAACTGACTCCTTAGAACCAGCTGAGGCATAGGTCTTCAAAGCGTCTGTGACAGGCTGGAGAACAATAGCCTTCATAACCGGCAGCCCCAAGTGAATGTTCAGGCAAGGTGTGGTAAGTGAATGAATCACCCCAACCTTTTGCTGGAAGAAAGCTCTGGTCAAACAATTCAAAGCCCAAGGAACTGTTTGTGTGAAGCCCTCTACTGGCTGGGAGGACTCCAATCAAGCAAGAGAATTTTTGAGGACTCTGAAGCCTCCAAATCCTGAAAGGTAAGAATTACCACCCCCATCTACTAACCATCTTTCGTGCCCCACCCCTTCCCTCTTCCAAATCACTTTCTACATTATAGCAGCAGTCATCCTTCTAAAACAAGGGTCCCGGGCAGGCATGGTGGCTCACGCCTGTAATCCCAGCACTTTGGGAGGCTGAGGCAGGCAGATCACTTGAGGTCAAGTGTTCATGACCAACCTGGCCAACATGGAGAAACCCCATCTCTGCTAAAAATACAAAATTAGCTGGGTGTGGTGGTGTGTGCCTGTAATCCCAGCTACCGGGGAGGCTGAGGCAAGAGAATCGCTTGAACCCGAGAGGCGGAGGTTGCGGTGAGCCAAAATCGTGCCATTGCACTCCAGCCTAGGTGACAGAGCCAGATTCTGTCTCAATAAATAAATAAATAAAATGTCCCAGCAATTCCCAGCTTCACAGGGTTATGAGCATTAAATGAGAACATATGTGAACAAGCCCACTTCAGTACCTGGCTCATGGAACTCAGTCAATGTTTTTTTTTTTTTTTTTTTTTGAGACAGAGTCTCGCTCTTTCACCCAGGCTGGAGTGCAGTGGCGCGATCTCAGCTCACTGCAGGCTCCGCCCCCCGGGGTTCACGCCATTCTCCTGCCTCAGCCTCTCCAAGTAGCTGGGAACTACAGGTGCCTGCCACCTCACCCGGCTAATTTTTTTGTATTTTTAGTAGAGACGGGGTTTCACTGTGTTAGCCAGGATGGTCTTGATCTCCTGACCTCGTGATCCGCCCGCCTCGGCCTCCCAAAGTGCTGGGATTACAGGCGTGAGCCACCGCGCCCGGCCACAGTCAATGTTTTATAGAGTGAGAGCTTAGTATCTGCTATTCCTGTAATGTGATGTCATGTTCACAAACACCAGGTAAAAGACAATATTTGGCATCTATCTTAGGTATCACGGAAAGAGAAAAGAATTTGGCATCTGGATAGAACTTTAGAGATTTAGTCTAATCCTTTGTTTTATAGTTCATGAACTTGAAACTAGGAATGGAGAATTGGAAGCCCAAGACATATGAGGATACCAAGTCACATGAAATGTGTTCAGATTTTCAGACTGGGAGAATTATTTCCCAATATATTGAAAAAAGAAAATACATTGGCACAGTGATGGAACCATTGTTAGTACCTTTGGAGAAACTGGAGAATGGGTGCAATATTTCCAAAGTATAATGTTCCGTATCTACTATATACCAGGCGCTGGGGATGTATTCATGAAATAAAAATGGAGATAGCTAACTGGCCCAGTTTTCAAAAAGGAGGAAAAAGATACTGGAAAAAGTAAGCCTTATGATCCTTTTGCTTTGATTCCTTCACATAAATTCTAGGCAGATGATGGAATAAGTGGACAGTAAGCACTTAGAAAAGGAGCTGATCATTAGGAGTCAGCAGTAGTGAAATAGTAGTGACTAGTTAGACTTGACTTCATGTTTTCACTGGGTTACTCATCCTGAGACCTTATCTTGGATTTCCACAGGCATTTGATAAACTCTTTCCTGATATCCAGACAGTAAGAATGTGGGCAGGAAATCTAGAAAAATCAGATACAAGAACTCAACATACCTAGCAATTTGAGGCTCTGAATTGTAGAGGCAGGATTCCTGAATACCTTGCTAGAGCTCACATTGAGGAAAGGGCATGGGATTTGAGCTCAGAAAACGTTTCTTTTAATTTCAGTGCTGCCCTTCCCAGCAGCATAAACTTGGATAAATTATTTAACATCTCTGGGCTTCCCTTGCCCTGCCTGTGCTATATTCCTCAAGAGGTTGTTACAGGAACTAAACTAGATGATGAGTACAAAAGGCCTCTGTAAACTGAAGATGCATTATAAACATCAGTTATTATCACTGTTCTAGTGCTGTAGTTGCTCATCATGGGGGTCCTAAATCATAGGTTTCTTTACTAGGCATCTGTGGACACCTGGTATGGGCCAGGCCTATGCTGGGCACTGAGAGTACCTAGTGCCTGCCTTCACGTAGTTTGATCTGGTGATAGACAGATATGGCCACAGGGTCCTTCCTGGGTGTGATTTGCTTGGAGACACATTGAAGGAACCCTTCCCAGAGGAGAATGAATGCTGTGTCAGAGCAGGGCCTGGAAAAAGGAGGAGAAGACAGCACCTGCAGGAGATGTAGGAGGCTATAGAAGGAGTTAAGAGAGCAAAGGTTTGGGGGACTCCCAGGGAGCCTTATGTGGTGAGTCATCAATGGAGTACGACAGGAGGTGACCAGAGCCATTCCTGAGGGAACAAAGGTTCACAGAGAAGGTTGCTGTTTAAGGTCACAGGTCTAGGAACTGACAAAGCTGGAGTTTGACCCAAGTCTTTGGAGTCCAGGTCCAACATACTAAAACTGCCTCAAATAACTATTTTATTCTTGCCATTTGATTTACAGTAATATTTCTGAAAGTGTAACTAAAGGAATAGCAGCATTGGACCCTCTGGTCAGCTTGTTGAAAATCAAGATTCCTGAGCCCCACTTCAGATATACAGAATCAGAATCGCTGAGATTGGGGCTAAGAATCTGCATTTTAAACAAGCCCCAGTGTTTCTGATCTACACTAACAATTGAAAACCAATGCTTTTCTTTTTCCTAAGTGCTTTTCCACTTGATTTCATTTTATTCTCACAATAACCCTCAGAGGCAGGCAGGATAGATCACTATCATTACCTTGTTACAAACGAGAAAATGAATGTACAGATAGCTTGTTCATCTTCTTATCCTGAACGTAGCTTAATAAATAAATGTTTGGTGATTGACATTTTGTTAAGCCTTGGCTAAGTAGAGACTTTCACCTTCCTGGTGCCACTCTTACCCATTTGTAACCCCACAGTAGCTGCCTCTCTCTTTCCTCGGTGACATGGCAGTGGTGCTCACGTTATGGTATAAAAAGGTGATTCTAGGCCAGGCGCGGTGACTCACACCTGTAATCCCAGCACTTTGGGAGGCTGAGGCAGGCAGATCACAAGGTCAGGAGATCAAGACCATCCTGGCCAACACGGTGAAACCCCGTCTCTACTAAAACACATAAAATTAGCCAGGAGTGGGGGTGTGCGCCTGTAGTCACAGCTCCTCGGGAAGCTGAGGCAGGGGAACCACTTGAACCTGGGAGGTGGAGATTGCAGTGAGCTGAGATTGCGCCACTGCACTCCAGCCTGGCGACACAGTGAGACTCCAACTCAAAAAAAAAAAAAAAAAAAAAAAAGTGATTCTAGAAGATAGCGTCATTCCATGAAAAGTGCTATCTCTGGAACTAAAACAAATTTCAAACAAACACGAGGGATGACATTAGCCAACTTCAGAAACGGTGCTTCTGCAAGAGTCAGTGCTACTGATGGGAGTGGAGCACCCTCTGATCTCAGCAAAATCTCTATAGGGCATCATCAGGAAGTCATGACCAGAATACAGCTGACACACAAAAGAAAACAACCTTAACTCAAGTCTGGCATGAGGTGCTGAGGGGTTTTTTTGTAATCATAAGGAGGATGGAGAAAGAATTTGTTAGCACACTTCCAGCACTGCCCATGGGAGAAGGGACTCTAGCCTTCTGGGGAAAAATGAAAAACAAGGCAAAATAAGCACAGCAGGCTGCTACGGTTGCAGAAGGCATGCCATTCCTTGAGGCCCTGGTTTTGATGGTTTAAGACTTAGGGATGACATTTACAGACTGAGGTCTTAGTCTACATGAGTTTGAGCTTATCTTATCACCTCAAAAGATAAGCTCTTGCCTAAAAGAATATTGTAGAATAAAGAGATGGTAATGGTGCATACTGGATGGACTTTATTCAAGTGTCCAAAGAGTCATTCAACAAATACATCATTGACCCAGAAAACACTCTTAGCACCCACTACATTCTAGGCACTTTGCTAAGCTCTGGGATACAAAGACAAACTAGATACAGCTCCACACTTGGAGAATTTCATACTCTAAGAGTGATGCTAGATGTGTAAACAAATACTGAAATGGATATAACTGAGGTATGAAGAGAATAACAAAGAGAGAAAAAGTCTCTGATTGGTGGGGAGAGGTATGGGTGGATTTGGCAGGGGGCTCCTCCACAGAAGACGGGATGGTATTGGCAGACTCTTAATAGGCTGATTGCCAGGCAGTAAGAGGCATTCTGGCCTGAAGGAACAACATGTGCAAATGCACTGAGGCATAAAGCGTATGGTATGCTCACATAACGCTGAGCAGGTCTGTAAGCTCTAGTGCACGGCACATATGGGCAGCAATTAGACCGGAGACCAGGATGGTGGAATAGAGTAGGGGCAGAGCACTAAAGACCAAGTCTGCTAGGCTAAAGAGTTGCCTACAGGCAGGGAAGAGCTATCAGAGGTATTTAAGCAAGCAGTGATTCCTAACAGAACACAAAGCTGAAACGCCAAAGAGAATGCTGATCTTTAGTTGCCAGTTTGGCTCTTTGAATGGGTATAAATGCCTAAAGTCTACGGTTGGCTGTGTATATGCCCATGTGAAATTTGCTGACCAACTAGTGTTCACTAACAGTAGAGAGTATGCCTTTGTCCTGGGGCCACATCTCTACTGCCTTGTCATTTTAACAGCTGATATTTGTCCATATGGGCTGTAAGCACATAAGCATGGAATTGCAACCCCTTATAGATAATCATCCACTGTTGCTCCATGATACTAATTAGAAAATTGAATGTCTAACATTGAGTAACAAATGCTGTGTTGACATGGACATCCTTCTCCAGGCTGCACTGGGAAAAATGATTTGGGTATCTCAAGAACTCTCTAGGCAATTCAAGGAAAAAAGCCCTCGTCTGGCAGGGAACACCTGAAAAATCACCCTGGTTAACAGAAAATCTGCTGTGTGATCTTAGGCAAGCCATTAAATCTCTCTGGGCTTCAATTTCTTCCTCTGTAAAAGGAAGGAGTTAGGTGAGCAAAAAATTCCATACCCATTACAGGTCAGTGCTTAAAGAGGCAACGAGGAAGGAGGTGTGATCAAAGGAAGGTTGACTGGTGGACCACCCAGAGAACTCTTCAAGGCTGATGTTTTATTGGTGAATGACCCTAATCTAGGCCTAGTTTTTGGCCTTTCAGGTTTTTGACCTTCCTAATGTCCAAAGAGGTGCAGACATTCTGTGATGGTTCTGACCTAACCATTTATCAAACCCTCTGTATACTTATGAATTGACTATTAAAATCAGAACACCCATATCCCCTATACAGGTACTACTTCCAGTCCCTTCCTGTTATTAAGAATCCCAGGAAGCTGAATTAGGCATCAGAAGGTTGCTCTGTGAGCATGGACTTAAAATAAAGGGAAATGAGTAGCCACTGAAAGAAATTTCATCCTGGCAGTGGTGAGTCAGCCAAACTAGCCCTGCTTGCCACAAAGGACCCTATCCTGGTGGCCAAATCTAGATTCAGCATCTTTATCCGAATACAGTACTAGTTTTGCTTCACTAACTTTTTACTTTCTGTTTCATTGCTGGCCACTTATTTATTGTATTGGTTTTTTTTTTTTTTTTTTTTGAGACAGTGTCTCCCTGTGTCGCCCAGGCTGAAGTGCAGTGGCGCAAACTCGGCTGGCTCACTACAACTTCCACCTCCTGGGTTCAAGCAATTCTCCTGCCTCAGCCTCCCAAGTAGCTGGGATTACAGGGACCTGTCACCACACCTGGCTAATTTTTGTACTTTTTTTTTTTTTAGTAGAGACAGGGTTTCACCATGTTGGCCAGGCTAGTCTCGAACTCCTGACCTCAAATGATCTGCCCACCTCGGCCTCCCAAAGTGCTGGGATTACAGGTGTGAGCCACTGTGCTCGGCCTTATATTGGTTTTTAAACTAAGTTTTAATTGAAAAAAATAACTACTTCTTTAGATATGTGCGACAATCACCAATTCACATATATTATTCAGCCCTGGCAGGCTTTTGCCTCTCTAGTAACTAATAACAAAGAGCAAACATTCATGAGTGCTCTGTGAATAGTGTTCCCAGTGCTACACACACTTTTATTTACAGTAATACTGTGAGGGTAGGTTGTAAGGAGGTAGGTAGTAAGTTTGTATCTCCATTTCTTCTTCTTTTTTTTTTTTTTTT